>NC_092723.1:156707435-157007435 GCF_047496885.1 Scyliorhinus torazame
CAGGTGGGGGTTCCGGCCCATACCGCCTATTGTAAAACTCCTTAAGCGCCTTATTCACCTCTGGTGAGTCTCCCACCAGGTTCCCGTCTCCATCCTTTACTTTCCCTATCTCCCTGGCTGGCTCTCTCTTTCTAAGCTGCTGTGCAAGCATTCTGCTGGCCTTCTCTCCATGCTCATAAATCGCCCACCTCGCCTTTCTCAGCTGCTGTACCGCCCTTCCTGTAGTTAACAAGCCGAACTCCGCCTGTAGCCTCCGCTGTTCCCTTAGAAGCCCTACCTCTGGGGTCTCCACATACCTCCTGTCGACCTGTAGTATCTCCTTTACCAGTCGGTCTGTCACTGCCCTGTCTACCTTCTCCCTCGGGGCCCGTATCGAGATCAGCTCCTCTCTAACCACCGCCTTCAATGCCTCCCAGACCACCGCTGCCAAAATTTCCCCCGTGTCATTGACCTCCAGGTAATTCTGAATACATTTCCTCAACCGCCCGCATACCTCCTCGTCCGCTAAAAGTCGCACGTCTAATCTCCAGTGCGGCCGCTGATTACTGTCTTTACTAATCTGTAGGTCAACCCAGTGCGGGGAATGGTCTGAGGTTGTGATCGCTGAGTGCCCCGTTTCTAGCGCTCCTGTCCGTAGAGCCCTGCTCAGAATAAAGAAATCAATCTGGGAGTACAGTTTATGCACGTGTGAGTAGAAGGAGAACTCCTTCACTCTTGGCTCCCCAAATCTCCATGGGTCCCCCCAATCTGCTCCATGAACCCTTTTAGCTCCTTAGCCATTACTGGCACCATGCCTGTTTTTGAGCTCAACCGGTCTAAACCAGGGTCAATAACTGTGTTGAAGTCCCCTCCCATGACCAGCTTATGCAAATCCAGGTCTGGTATCTTCCCCAGCATCCTCTTTATAAACTCCACATCGTCCCAGTTTGGCGCATATACATTTACTAGTACCACCTGCACCCTCTCCAATTTCCCACTGACCATAATGTACTGGCCTCCCCCATCCAAAACTATTCTTCCCACCTCAAACACCACTTGTAGATCAGGATCGCGACCCCTCTGGTCTTCGAGTTCAGTCCCAAGTGAAAAACCTGTCCGATCCAACCTTTCCTTAGTCTAATCTGGTCAGTTACTCTTAAGGTGCATCTCCTGCAGCATTACCACGCCAGCCTTCAGTCCTCTCAAATGCGCGAACACGCGTGCCCTCTTGACCGGCCCATTGAATCCTCTTAAATTCCAGGTGATCAGTCTAGTTGGGGAGCTCAGCGCCCCCCCCCCCCCTTCGCTGAACAGCCACCCCTTCTCTTGGGCCAGTCGCCAGCCCGCGCCCCACGCCTCCAGCGGCCCGTCCCCAGGCAGCCTCCGTCCCCGACCTCCTCTCTGTCCCTCAGCAAAAGTCCCTCCCTCGTCAGCCAAACATTTCCCCCTCCCCCCGTAACAGCTCAAAATAAATCAACCCCTTCGATAAGCCTACCATCTGCTCATCCCCCCCCCCCCCCCCCCCCCCCGCCAACTACGCTTCCCGCTTCCGTAAGCTAGCCCGCCCAGCTAGCTTGGTGGCCCTCACCCCTGGCGCCAGACATTCTCCCACCTATTGTCTCCCCCCATACATATACATATTCAAATAAAAAACAATCCTAACACAATTGCCCGACAGAGAGAAAAAAAAACCTCAAGTTGAACACAAAGAAATAAGATCAAGCAAAAGATACAGCATCTGAACATTCACACCTCCATCCCCCAACAGTGCAAATGCAAAACTCAGCTCTGCAACTGGCCCCAGATCAATAGAGCAGGCATTACAAATAGCGTCCGAAAAAACAAGAAACTTTAAAAAAAACATAAACGTTACAGCAAAATTCAAAGTTCTCAGTCCGACACAAGTCCTTTCCTTTTCGCGAAGTCCAGCGCTTCCTCAGGCGACTCGAAATAGAAATGTTGCTCCTTGTATGTGATCCAGAGGTGGGCCGGATACAACAGCCCGAACTTCACCTTTTTCTTGAAAAGGGTCGACCTGATCTGGTTAAAACCCGCTCTTCTCCTGGCCACCTCCACACTCCGGTCTTGATAGATCCGCAGGATACTGTTGTCCCATTTGCAGCTCCGTGTCTGCTTGGCTCACTGTAAAACAAGCTCCTTATCCAGATACCTGTGGAATCTCACCACCATTGCCCTCTGGGAGCGTCTCCCATTCTCGGCTTCCTCGCGAGCGTTCTGTGAGCCCTGTCCACTTCCAAGGGTCGGCGGAATGCCCCATCCCCCAGCAGCTTCTCAAACATGTATGCCCCAGCGTCCGCTCCTTCGGATCCCTCCGGGAGCCCAACGATCCTCAAGCTCTGCCGGCGGGGCCTATTCTCTAGATCCTCCACCTTCTCCAGGAGCCTTTTCTGCTGGCCTCTCAGCATCCCCACCTACAACTCCACTGCTGTTTGATGTTCCTCCTAGTCAGCCAGCGCCTCCTAATACTTTCTGGATTGCCCGACCGTGGGCATCCAATCTAAGTTCCAGCTGCGAAATTGCCTCTTTAATCGGGCCCAAGCAGTCCTGCTTCTGCTTGGCGAAGCCCTCCTGGATAACTTGCATCAACTGCTCCGTTGACTGCTGGGTCGACAAGCCAGAGGTCCGGTACACCGCCATGCGTCCTCCCAGTGCAGCTTCAGCCCAGGCCTTCTCTGTCCTTCTGTTTCTGCCTTTGAAAGCACTCCTAGTCCTCCTCCATGCACTGATATGGGAATTCAGTTCACAATTGCCTCTTGTCATCAATTTTTCAAATCAAGTCCAGTAAAAAATCGGGGGAAAAGGTCCAAAAGAAGGCTAGAATACATAGTGCTTGTCTCTCTATTTACTAAGGAAGAGGATGCTGACAAAATGTTAGTTGAGGTAGAGATTGTTAACGGTTCTGAGTGGCGTGAAAATTGACAGGCACTGGAAAGGTTGGCTATGCTTCTGGTGGATAAGTTGCCTTGTCCAGATGACTTTCACCCAAGGTTGCTAAAGGAAGTGAGTGGAAATAGCAGACGGAATTGCCATTATAATTCAGTCTTTCCTGGGTGTGGGGAGGTGCCAGAGGATTGAGACTGGCAAATGTAGCACCCTTAGTTAAGTAAAATCGTGGGACAGCACGGTGGCGCAGTGGGTTAACCCTGTAGCCTCACAGCGCCAAGGTCCCAGGTTCGATCCCGGCTCTGGGTCACTGTCCGTGTGGAGTTTGCACATTCTCCCAGTGTTTGCGTGGGTTTCGGCCCCACAACCCAAAGATGTGCAGGGTAGGTGGATTAGCCACGCTAAATTGCCCCTTAATTGGAAAAAATTAATTGGGTACTCTGAATTTATAAAAGAAAAGATAATTAAAATCGTAACGGCATTCCTAGTAATTACAAGCTAGTCAGTTTAACACCAGCGGAAAAGCAACATTATAGAAACAATAATCCTGTGGGGGAGTGAGGAGGAGGTGAGTCGATGAATTGTAGCCAGCACAGATTTGTAAAAGCCAGATCATGCTTGAATTTTTGGAAGTGAGAGAAAAGATAGAATGTTAATATTGTCTATGGATTTTAATAATAAATAAGTCCGAGAGCCAGGACAAACCATGTTGTCATCTCTGGTTTGTTGTCGGTGCCACGTGCTAGCGAGTTGAGGAACAGAGAGAGAGTGCAGATAAACACGTGGCTGCAGGGATGGTGTAGGAGGGAGGGTTTCAGTTACATGGATAATTGGAGCACATTCTGGGGATGGTGGGACCTGTACAGACAGGATGGTTTGCACCTGAACCAGAGGGGCACCAATATCCTGGGAGGGAAATTTGCTACGGCTCTTTTGGGGGGGGGGGTTAAACTAATTTGTCAGGGGGCTGGAAAAACGAGCTGTAGTCCAGAAGCCAGTGTTGAGAGTAGTGAGGTACTGAGGAGGGTATCAAGGTCGCAGGAGTATACTGGCAGACAGGAAGGTGGGTTGAAGTGTGTCTACTTTAATGCAAGGAGAATCCGGAATAAGGTAGGTGAACTTGGAGCGTGGATTGGTACTTGGGACTACGATGTTGTGGCCGTTACGGAGACATGGTTAGAACAGGGACAGGAATGGTTGTTGGAAGTTCCGGGGTATAGATATTTCAGTAAGAGTAGGGAAGGTGGTAAAAGAGGTGGAGGAGTAGCATTGTTAATCAAGGATAGTTTAACGGTTGCAGAAAGGCAGTTCGAGGGGGATTTGCCTACTGAGGTAATATGGGCTGAAATTAGAAATAAGAAAGGAGCGGTCATGTTGTTAGGAGTTTTCTATAGACCCCCAAATAGTAATGGAGATGTGGAGGAAGAAATTGCAAAACAGATTATGGATAGGTGTGGAGGTCTCAAGGTAGTTGTCATGGGTGACTTTAACTTTCCAAATATTGATTGGAACCTCTATAGGTCAAACAGTTCGGATGGGGCAGTTTTTGTACAATGTGTGCAGGAGGGTTTCCTGACACACTGTGGCTAGGCCGACAAGAGGTGGGGCCGCATTGGATTTGGTACTGGGTAATGAACGGGGCCAAGTGTTAGATTTGTTTGTGGGAGAGCACTTTGGAGATAGTGACTACAATTCGGTGTCTTACATTATTGCAATGGAGACGGATAGGGCCATATGGCAGGGCAAGGTTTATAATTGGGGGAGGGGTAATTATGATGCGATTAGGCAAGAATTAGGGAGCATAAGATGGGAACAGAAACTGTCAGGGAAAGGCACAAATGAAAAGTGGAGTTTGTTCAAGGAACAAATATTGCGTGTCCTTGATAGGTATGTCCTTGTCAGGCAGGGAGGAAATGGACATGTGAGGGAACCATGGTTCACAAAAGACGTTGAATGTCTTGTCAAGAGGAAAAAGGAAGCGTATGTAAGGATGAGAAAACAAGGTTCAGTTGGGTCGCTTGAGGGTTGCAAGGTAGCAAGAAATGAGTTTTTTTAAAAAGGGCTTAGGAGGGGGCATGAGAAGTCCATGGCGGGTCGGATCAAGGAAAACCCCAAGGCTTTTTACTCTTATGTGAGAAATAAAAGAATGACCAGGGTGAGGTTAGGGCCGGTCAAGGACAGTAGTGGGAAGTTGTGCATGGAGTCAGAAGAGATAGGAGAAGCGTTGAATTAATACTTTTCTTCAGTGTTCACCAAGGAGAGGGGCCATGTTTTTCAGGATGAGTGTGATACAGGCGTGTAGGCTGGAGCAGGTAGATGTTTTGGGGGAGGATGTATTAGCAATTTTGAAAAACCTGAGGGTCGACAAGTCCCCTGGGCTAGATGGGATATATCCTAGGATTCTTTGGAGGCAAGGGATGATATTGCAGAGCCTTTGGCTTAGACCTTTGGGTCCTCACTGTCTACGGGGTTAGTGCCAGAGGATTGGAGAGTGGTGAATGTTGTTCCTCTGTTCAAGAAAGGGAATAGGAATAACCCTGGTAATTATAGGCCGGTTAGTCTTACTTCGGTGGTTGGTAAGTTAATGGAAAAGGCCCTGAAGGATAGGATTTATGACCATTTGGAAAGATGCAGCTTAATCCGGGATAGTCAACTCTGATTCGTGAAGGGTAAATCTTGCCTCACAAATTTGATTGAATTCTTTGAGGAGGTAAATAAGTGTGTAGATGAAGGTAGAGCAGTTGATGCCGTATACATGGATTTTAGTAAGACGTTTGATAAGGTTCCCCATGGTTGGCTCATGAAGAAAGTAAGGAGGTGTGGGATAGAGGGAAATTTGGCCAATTGGATAAGTAACTGGCTATCAAATAGAAGACAAGAGGGTAGTGGTGGATGGAAAATTTTCAGACTGGAGACCAGTTACCAGTGGTGTACCACAGGGATCAGTGCTGGGTCCTCTGCCATTTGCGATTTTTATCAATGACTTGGAGGAGGGGGCTGAAGGGTGGGTCAGTAAATTTGCTGATGACACCAAGATTGGTGGAGTAGTAGATGAGGTGGAGGGCTGTTGTAGGCTGCAAAGAGACATTGATAGGATGCAGAGCTGGGCCGAAAAATGGCAGATGGAGTTTAACCCTGATAAGTGTGAGGTGGTTCATTTTGGTAGGAAAAATTTGAATGCGGATTACATGGTCAACGGCAGGGTTCTGAGGAATGTGGAGGAACAGAGATCTTGGCGTTCATGTCCACAGATCTCTGAAGGTTGCCACTCAAGTGGATAGAGCCGTGAAGAAGGCCTCTCGTGTTAGCGTTTATTAACAGGGGGCTTGAGTTTAAGAGCCGTGCGGTTATGCTGCAACAGTACATGACCCTGGTGAGACCACATTTGGAATATTGTGTGCAGTTCTGGTCACCTCACTATAGGAAGGATGTGGAAGCATTGGAAAGGGTGCAAAGGAAATTTACCAGGATGCTGCCTGGTTTGGAGGGTAGGTCTTATGAGGAAAGGTTGAGGGAGCTAGGGCTTTTCTCTTTGGAGCGGAGGAGGATGAGAGGTGACTTAATAGATGTTTATAAGATTGAGGGGGATAGATAGAGTGGACTTTCAGAGACTATTTCCTCCGGTGGATGTAGCTGTTACAAGGGGGCATAACTATAAGGTTCAGGGTGGGAGAAAAAGGACGGATGTCCGAGGTAGGTTCTTTACTCAGAGAATGGTTAGGGTGTGGAATGGACTGCCTGCTATGATAATGGAGTCGGACACTTTAGGAACTTTCAAGCGGTTATTGGATAGGCACATGGAGCACACCAGAATGACAGGGAGTGGGGTATCTTGATCTTGGTTTCGGACAAAGCTTGGCACAACATTGAGGGCCGAAGGGCCTGTTCTGTGCTGTACTGTTCTATATTCTATGTTCTAAGAGTCAATGTCAACATTGATTAAAATATTGGCTTAAGGACAGAAAAAAACAAGTTGCGGTAAATGGTTGGTTCTTTCAGATTGGAGGATCATAGATCGTGGAGTACCCCAACGTTTAATGCTTGGACCACTGCTCTTTTGATTATTACTTGGGTACTGAATATGGAATAACATTTTATGATACACAACTTGAAGATGCAATAGTGAGGGTGATACCAATTGATTGTAACTATGCATAGATTGGCTAGCAGAATGGGGAGACAAGTGGCACATAGAATTTAATACAGAGAGATGTGTTGTGATGCATTTTGGCAGAAGGGATGGGGATAGACAAAATAGACTTAATGGCACAATAACTGTGCAGAGACAGAAGAATTTGGGTGTTCACATGAATCGACCTTGGAAGGTGGCGGTATATATTGAGGGAGTAGTAAGCAAATCATATGTGATCTTGGGCTTCATAAATAGAAGGATTGAATACTGAAGCAGAGAAGTTATGTAAGCATGCTTTTAATAAGCTCTTAAACCCTTGAGTATTGTGTCCAGCTCTGGTCACCACACTTTATGAAGGAAGTGAGGATCCTTGAGAGGGTGCAGAGGAGATTTATCAAATGGTTCCAGAGTTGGGGGATTTGAGCTATCGGGTTAGGTTGGAGAAGCTGGTGTTATTCTCCTTGGAGTACAAAAGATTGAGGGGAGATTTGATAAAGATGTCGAAGATTATCGGCTTAAATAAGGTAGACGGCAGAAAGTTATTCCGTTAGCTGATTGTACAAAGGCTAGGGGACACAGATTTAAGGTTTTGGGCAAGAGATGCAGATAATGAGAGGAAGAACTTTAATGCAACTTTAATTATCTGGAACTCACTGTCTCTGGGAGTGATGGAAGTTGAGACGACCAAATTAATTCAGAAGGAAATTAGACAGACACTTGAGGGAATAAACTTTCAGGGCTTTGGGAATAGAGCGGAGGAATGGGATTAACTGGATTTCTCTTATCAAGAGCCAGCGGCATGGACTCTGGAACGAATGGTCTCCTGTGCCTTCTGACCCTATGACCACTCTGGAGTCTCATTCTCTCATAAGAACTTTGATTAATGCCAAGAGTTAATGGACAGTGTTGAGCATGAACTATCATTTCCAACTCGTAGCCTAGTGACATTGGCTGGCATCCCTCAACGTTTCTGTATGAGCATCTGTATATTATGATGCAGGATATGATCGAGCTAGCTGTTTTTTTTTGTTGGTCTCAGTTGTTTTTGTCGAGAATATGCCACTGTTTCACTGTGCTTACAATCCAAGCTGGACTGAAGATCATCAACATTCTGTGTAATTTTGGAATGTACTTTCTTTGTAAATTGATGTTGAAGGAAGTGCCAAGTTAGTAAAACGCAGCAGAGAAACACTCGCTGGCTTCAGAAGTTCCAGATCCAATAATGCTGCAAGACAAATTCTCTCTTAACCCAAATTCAAAACAACTCTGGTTCAGCAGCGCAATGCTTTTGAGACTTGGCTATCAATTTCAAAAGCAGAATTTAGAGCCCTGAAGTGTATCTTGACCATATTTGAACGAAGAAATGCTTATGATAAAGTTTTGCCAATTCTACTTAATTTTGTAATGAAGCAGCTATGTTAAGAGGATTGCCATTTTTAAAGCTGCAGAGTTAAGTTTGTTTTTCATGCCAGCTTCACACACAGGAGGATGCTATTCTGGTTGGCCATTTCATCCTTAATCCTGGATATGTGATTGAGCCAGATAGTAAATTTTCCTGTGGCTAACATGTGGTCACTGGTTGTGAAATTTAAATAAATAATTAATCACTCAACCATTGTCATTCTGAATTTGCAGTTAATGTGTTTTAAATTAGCCTGGCCCTCACCTTTTATGTCCTGTGCCACTTTTCTTGCTTCAACAAACTCCAAAACTATTTTCTGGTTATTCATTCAAGTTCTGTTAGTTGGACTTTGCAATGTGAAAAATGCTGCGGGCATTTTCCTACAGAACAACATCTACACGCCAAAAGTAATCTGTTGGCTTTACTGCCCTTGGAGCATTCTAACATGCCCAACAAAATAAATACCATGAGAAGGGGATGTTCAGGAAGGAGGATGAAAGATGAAACATACTTCCGATTTGACACTTTAAACCAACTGTTTTCTGTGGGATATGAATATATCAGGGATTGTGAAGGCAGCAAATCATTGGAGAGGAAATGGAGCTTGTTAGTGGGTGGTAATGGTTTGAGGAGAGAGTGGTGACAGCAAAATTGAAAGGTGGTGGAAAGTGAAGCAAATGTAACTATTTCCAATATCCGCTATCAATGTGGTGAAAGGAAGCTGGAGCTGGGTAATCAATCAACTTCTGGAACACGGGAGGGGAATTATATATAGAACCCCCTTGGGCTGTATGACTTTCATTGAATATATATGGTGAATATTACATATATCACAATTGCATTAAAGCATCTCTAGAGTGCAACTCGATCTATGTAGACAACCTAAATACCATTGCACATTTTATAATGACCATTTTGAAATGTCTATAATTTTTTTGACTATTGAAGCACCTCCCAAGTGCTACATGAATATTGCACGTTCTGTGATGGCCATTTAAACATGTTTGTAATGTTCTTTCAGATATTTAACGAATGCTGTATGTTTTTGTAACAAAAAAATACCTCCTAGAGCACAGATGATGTGGAACTAAACGTTCAGCATTTGTTGGGAACATTCTTTACAACAATTTGCAAGAGATTTCTGTTTGCATAAAATCCCCAAATCCGAGATTATGAAAATAGCAACCACTCTTGCCGCTTTTACATTCTGCTACTTTGTTACTTTGTCTCTCGTTTGTTATTACTAATTATTTTGTTGCACTTGATGTTACATCATTATGACAAGTTACTTCTGGTATTTTGCCTCGTCATTTGTTATTTGAAGGGTGGGAGGAGCATGAATGACAATGTGGAGGAGTCACCTCTTTGAAGATTCTGCACCAGCAAAGTGCTCTGTACTTTAAGAACAGGGCCTATGTAATCCCGATCTGAGACCATATGTTGCATGTACCAAGTTTCCAAGTTAATTCCGTCTTTTTTTGAAAATATTTTTATTGAAGTGTTTCCATTTTTACAATACAGTTTACATCAAAACCCAGATTGCTCTTAGTCGATGACATACAAAATCCACATAATAAAGATCCCAACCAACTGTACCCATCCATCCACCAAGATAATAAAACTACAACCAACTATGCAAACAAAACAATCCCAGATCTCTCTTCCATAACCCCCCCCCCCCCCCCCCCGAAACTGACTGTGATTAGTTCATTAAAGTAGGTAATAAATGGTTGTCAACTCCGGCCAGACCCTTCAACCGACCCCTTAACGGTGTACCTGACTTGCTCCAGGTACAAGAATCCCATTAGGTCCCCCAACCATTCCGAGGAACTGGGCAGAGAAGAGAATCTCCACCCCAGCAGAACTCTCCTCCGGGCAATCAGCGAGGCAAGGGCATCTGCCTTCACTCCCGTCTGAAGCCCTGGCGAGTCCAACACCCCAAAGGACAAAGTTCCAGCTCCATATTCAGAATGCTGACATGGTATTAAGGAAGGAAACCCAAAAGCTTACCAATTTGGGGCAAGACTAGAATATGCGTGCGTGATTCTCTCTTTCTCTCTCTCTCTCTCTCCCCCCCCCCCCCCCCCCCCCCCCCAAAGACACCGCTCACACCTGTCTTGTATCTCCGGGGGGGGGGGGGGCGCTCAGTTTTGGTCAGGTGTGCCCTCTGTAAGCTGGATCAGACCAACTCACGTAGATTAAGACATGGAGTTCACTCCACACCTCAACATCTGCCCGGAGGAGAGTCCTTCTAGGGTGGAGATCCTCTTCTCTGCCCAGTGCCTCGCTATGGCTGGGAGACCTAATGGGATTCTTTTACATGGCCCCAGCTCCCTATCCCACTTTGCTTCACTCCATCCGTCAAAACCAGAGTTCACCGACCCAATTCGTCTATAAATACCAGACGTGCTCGCCAGCGAAAGTATCGTTTAGGCAGCACGGTAGCATAGTGGTTCGCACAGTTGCTGTACAGCCCCAGGGTCCCAGGTTCGATTCCCAGCTTCGGTCACAGTCTGTGTGCAGTCTGCACGCTGTGTCTGCGTGGGTTTCCTCTGGGTGCCCAAAGATGTGCAGGTTAGATGGATTGGCCATGCTAAATTGCCGTTAGTGTCCAAAAAGGTTGGGTGGGGTTACAGGGATAGGTTGGAAGTGTGGGCTTAAGTGGGGTGCTCTTTCCAAGGGCAGGTGCAGGCCCAATGGCCTCCTTCTGCACTGTTAAATTCTATAATCTATTGAGTAAAGATGCCTGCTGTGCCTTGCGGTTGGGAAGGCCATCTGCAAAAAATTATTTGTTTGGAGGTACCTGAACAAATTTGTGCCCGCCCCCAAGCTCCAACTTCACCATCAGTTCCTGCAAATTGGCCCTCTAAATAGATCTCTGAATCTCTCCAGCCCCTCCCCTCCCACACCCCTAATGTTGCATCCAATCTTGGCAGCTCAAATAAATGATTGGCAGGGATAGTGGCCAGCCTCGACACAGCTCCAAGCTTAAAATGCTGCCTGAATTGTCCCCATATCCTTGAAGTAGACACGACCACCAGGTTCGAGGAGTACCTAGCCGGAGAAAATGGAAGCAAGGCTGTCATCAAAGCACCCAGGCTAGACCCCCTACACGACCTTGTCTCCATCTGTCGCATTTTAAAGCAAATTTAGAGCACCCAATTTTTTTTTCCCATTAAGGGGCCATTTTAGCATGGCCAATCTACCTACCTACCGTGCACATCTTTGGGTTTGTGGGGGTGAGACCCATGCAGACACGGGGGTATGTGCAACCTCCACATGGGCTGTGACCCGGGGCTGGGATCGAACCCGTGTCCTTGGCCCTGTGAGATAGCAGTGCTAACCACTCTGCCACCATGCCACCCTTCCACCTGCCCCATACGGAATCTGGGTCACTGCACCACCCCAGCTCCTTCTCGGCATTGGCCGTCCAATAATAATAAAAAAAATTTGGTAATGCTTGGTCCCCTGACTGCGTATCCTTTTGACGAACCACTCTACGAATCCTTGGAGTCTTGCTCGCCCATATAAAAGATGAACCTATTGACCCTCCCCAAAAAAGCTTAAAGGAGAAAAATAGGAAGACAGTGAAATAAAAATCTAGGAAGAATATTAATTTTGATAGATTGGACTCTGCCCACCAGGGACAAAGGAAGGTTGTTCCATTTATACAAATTGGACTTGACCGTGCCCACCAGACTTGGGAAATTAAATTTGTGCAACTGGGCCCAATCCCAGTCTCTCAAATATCTGAAGCTAGAGCTGGCCAAACGAAAAGGCAACACTCCAAATTGGCTCCCCTCCCCGGGGGGGTTAAGTGGAAAACATTACTCTTTTCCAGATTTAACTTGTAGCCCGAAAATGAACCAAAGCTCCTCAATAGCTCCATTATATCACCCATAGTGGGAACCGGGTCTGTAACATAAAGCAACAGATCATCAGTATATAGGGACACCCTGTGCTCCAACCCTCCCCATCTTATCCGCTTCAACTTACCAAAGCCCAACACTATGACTAATTTATTAAATAAGAGGGGGACATCAGACATCTCCTTCTGGTCCTCCCTTTCAATTGAAAGTATCCCGAACTCAACATATTAGT
Organism: Scyliorhinus torazame; assembly: GCF_047496885.1. Lineage (NCBI taxonomy): Eukaryota > Metazoa > Chordata > Chondrichthyes > Carcharhiniformes > Scyliorhinidae > Scyliorhinus > Scyliorhinus torazame. The sequence continues at coordinate 156,719,954 of NC_092723.1, forward strand.
GCAAACGCTAGCCAAGGGGGCCCCGTATAACAATTGTACCGATGAAATCAATTTTGGCCCAAGACCAAACCTCTCCAGGACTTCGAACAGGTATCTCCACTCCAGCCTGTCAAATGCCCTCCTGGCATCTAAAGACTCTATCACTTCCAGCGCAGGCTCCTCGGATGGGGAGAGAACCACATTCAATAGCCTCTGGATATTGGCTGACAATTGCCACCCCTTGACAAAGCCTGTCTGATCCTCCATGATCATCTCGGGGAAACAGGGCTCCAACCCCGGGTCACTGTCCACGTGGAGTTTGCACATTCTCCCTGTGTTTGCGTGGGTCTCACCCCCACACCCCAAATGACTTGCAGGCTAGGTGGATTGGCCACACTAAATTGCCCCTTAATTGGGAAAAAATAATTAGGTACTCTAAATTTATTTTTAAAAAGCTATGTTGTCCCACTTCGGGGCATATACGGTAACTAATCCCAACCGACCTACCTACCCAAGACCCTGTAACCATCACGTATCTACTGTATGGGTCCGCCGCCACCTTGTCCGTCAAAAAATGAACCTGTTGATTGATTAAAATTGCCCCCCCCCCCCCCCCCCCCCCCCCACCACCACCACCACCACCACCACCACCACCACCACCACCCTATTGTCGAAGCCAGAGTTTAAAAACCCCAAAGTCCAAGTTTAAAAACCTGGTCTGATCGCTCGCCCTGCAAAAACACCACATCAGCCCTCGGATTCTTTCGGTGAGAGAAAGCTCTCGACCTATTTATCTGGTCCCCCAATTCCTTTACTTTGCAGGTGACCACTCACATCTGGCGTCTCCTACCGCCTCCCTCTCACTTTAACCCAGAGTCCGCCATTTCCACTGCAAAGGATTCTCAAATGCCTGCCCTGAGGATGTAGGCCGAAGGCCCACCTAAGTTGGCCACCGAACCAACCCATCCAATAAAACAAAGATAATCCCATGGTCATCGTCAGAAATCTAAACCACACTCCTTTCCCCAACCAACCCCACCTAAACATCCATATTGATCACATTCCAGAGGCCTGTAGCCCCACCTAACCAGCCCCATCCCCCAAACAAACAAAAGCGCTAGGCTCATCGAACCACTAAAACCAGTCCAACATGTTGCAACCCCTCTCCAACTTGCTCCCGTTCGCTGGCTAAGACTTTAATGCCAGCGAGGTAGCCCCTCCCCAGGGCCGAAAAAGAAAAAGTGCCTCTACCTGTCCCGGCTACTGAAATATAACATAAACTCAGTGCGCTTTCCAAAAACATGTTCCCACTGGGAGCCATGTATTTCGAAATATAAGAAAAATATTGCCGTAATCAATATCCCACAAAGCAGTTATCCTCCCATCTCCCACTGTTCAACTTGTACAAAAAACTCCATCCCAACCCAAAAATAAACAATGAAATAACAATTACATACAAAATACCTCAAAGCCCCTTCCCATAAACAACCATAACAAGTTCCCACCAAGTCTGTTTAACTTTAAGCCTGTCCATGCTCTATAACAAATGCTTCTGCCTCCTGTGAAATGTCGAAGTAATGGTCCTTTGACCAAAGGTAACATACAGCCTCGCGGGGTACACCACTCCAACCCTAACTCCATTGTATAATGCCGTTTTGGCCTTATTAAAAGCCTCCCGCTTCTTTACCAGCTCCGCACCAAGATCCCAATATATTCTAACATGACTTCCTTCCCATCTCTGATCACGATTTTCCTTGGCCCACTTCGGGACCCATTCCTACTGGAAGCTGTGGAATCTGGCTATCACTGCTCATGGTGGCTCATTCGCCCGAGACTTCTGCCGGAGTGTTTGATGGGCCCTATCCAATTCTGGAGGGGAAACCAGTACCCCCCTACCCCACCATCTTGCGGAACATCTGTGACCAGTACGCAGTTGGATTCAGGCCCTCCGCACCTTGTGGCACCCCAAGGACCTTAAGGTTTTGTCTCCTCAACCGATTCTCTGGGACTTGTACCTTCACCCTCAGATTCTTGTTAATTTTCGCCACCACCGAGGTCTCAGCCTCCAACAAGATTTGGTTGCTGTGCCTCGACAAAGCCTCCTCCACTGCTTTCAATACCTCGCCATGTTCCTTTACAGACTCTAAAGTCCTCTACACTTTTTCACAAATGGGACCCAGCGCCGCCTCAGTCGACTTGTGCAGAATGTCGAGCATCAACCTGCATTGCCTCTCGATGTTTCGCAAACTGTTGTTCGAACTCGATGGCCAGTACCTCTATTAACATATCTGCTGGGATCGGGGCGGCCTCGACTGCCTCACCCGTCGCCGCCATCTTCCCTGCTGAGGCTCTACGCGAAGCCTCCGAGTCAGTTGAAGGATTTCCAGCCGCAGACTTCTGCGTTGCGATCTTTTCCGACATGCTTCTTCTCTAGGTCCCCTCTACTTTCTTCTAGGACGAGATTATCCACCAAAAACCCCCGGGAACCGGGCAAAAAGGATCAGAAAAACAAGCACCCTGGGAGTAGATACCTAATGCGACTTCTTGCATGCCACCACCGGAACTGGCTTTAGGCAATCTTTACGTATGTAAAGAAACAGCAGCGAGCTCTGTGCTCTCCTTTCTGGCCTGCCTTCCTCCTTTCAAAAGTGGTAGTTGGTCCAGAACTATGTAGCTCCACCCATTACACTCACCTGGCCTTGCTGGTTTCCCATCCTGCATGCGTATCTACTTCATTTGTGTGTTGCAAATCTTTTCTTTAGTCTTACCCCATTTAAAATCAGCTGTATGTTCCAGTCTACACTCTTGCTCTTCGGAACACTTTCAAAACCACTTAACCATGCTCCCTTTCTCCTTTTAAAATTTTTATTGTATGATGGTTTTCATCTCCTAATCGGTCTTGTGCCTACCTCATATCGTCATCTTCACCCCAGGAAACCATTACATCTTTAATATAGAATCGTAGAATCTCTACAGTACAGAAGGAGGCCATTTGGCCAATCAGGTATGCACCCACCCTCTGAAAGAGCACCCTGCCTAGACCCTATCTCCGTAACCCCACGCCAAGGGGCAATTTTATCATGGCCACTCCACCTAACCTGCACTTCGTTGGACTCTGGGTGGAAACCGGAGCACCTGGAGGAAACCCACACAGATGGGGAGAAAGTGCAAACTCCACATAGTCACCCAAAGCCGGAATTGAACCTGGGTCCCTGGTGCTGAGACAGCAGTGCTAGCCACTGTGCTGCCACTGCAACTAAAGACTGGCCTTACATTGGCTGGAATCCAACCTGGGCCTCACGTGTGGCAGGCGAGAATTGTGCCACTGAACCACCAATGCAAGTGACACAACCTTGTTCCACCCATTATCTCTCATTTAAAATCCTTATTTTCTATTGTCCACCTGTGCATCATAAACATTTTCTCAGTGAGATATCTTCGCTTCTTTCCTCCCTCGGCTTCTGCATTGAGCAACTTTCTCAACCTCGCTAACTTCATCTCTAGTAACCATGTTATCTGTCCCAGGTTCACGGCCTTGCTAACCTCCCTTAATCTGACCACCTGTAAAAACTGCCATAACCAATACGAGTAGAGCTCACAAAATGTTTCATACATGCTTATTTTTATTAATTGAAACATTGTTTGACACTGAGTCTGTAATTTAGCCAAATCTGGTGGTGTGGGGCTTTGCCTCTCTTTGTATATTGGTGGGGTGAGTGGTGGGGTAGGTGGGTGGTAAATTATGTAACAACAGTACAAAAATAGGCTGAATTTGTTTTGGGTTGCTGTTACCATAGTTAAGTGATTTGAAACAGTCTGAATTGCAATGAATGCTTTTCTGAGGGCTGTGCTGGGGGTCCACACCATTTAGGCTGGTTTGAAAAACTCCTGTTTGCAGTGAACCTGCTTTCATGCTGTGAAGCAACATAGCAAAGAGAGGAAACTACTCGCCTTTTAATGGTAGCTTGTGAAAAAGGAAACTGGACATCAAACCTCCAAAAAAGGCCTTTAATCTCATATAAAGCTGTTTTTCTGTTAAACTGTTATGCATTCCATTATTGTGATGTAATGCAATGTTATAAGGCTTGTAATAATTCCAGAGAAGCCTCTCCATTTGGTAATTGTTAATGCTGTTTAGACAATTCTGCATGAATTCCTCTCTTGTGATGTAATTCAGTTACCACAGTTTGCCGTGAATTCCTTGATGTTACTTTTCATTCCTCCTCCCTGCCTGACTCTCTTCTCATCACTACACTTGCCTCATCACTACACCTGCACTACACCTCTTGTTCTGTTTTCAAGGATTATTCCTTCAAATTATATGTTCATTATGATAGAGCTAGATGGTTTCTAGAACAAATTTACTTTGAATATTCCTCCCCACAAGATACAAGGATTCTTTGTTTACAATTTTCCATTCATTACACTATGTAGTTCCCATAACGTTATTTTTAAAATGTTATTTCAACAGATGTTGGCCTTGCCAGTGGCACCATATACCACAAAATATATATTTTTAAATGAACTAGTATCTAAACTGCCAGAATATTTAATGGATGTATTTTATCTTTGGCAATGTGATTTTAATACTATTTGAAAGCTACACGTTAGCTGTTGAGAACCAAGTTAGCGCAGAAAATAATGGTGATACGAGGTGGGATCAATTGAGGGCCAAACCTAAAGCTCAGGAAATTGCATCACGTGATCTGCATGTACAGTCTGGAACAGTGTTCTTCAAACTTTTTCCCTGGGGATCCATTTTTACCAACCGGCCAACCTTCGGGACCCAACAGGATTGAAAAGAATGGGAAAAATGGGGTTATAGCCCTGCCGACCTTCGCGACCCGCGCCGGCCGACCTTCGCGACCCACCATTTTTTCTTACCTTGTTTGCTGCTGACAAAAATGGAGGAAATGGTTTTGGGTCCCTTTGGTCCTCGTACACGCTCCTCCAATGGAACATATTGGATGAAGATGAAGCCTTCCGGTGTCGGAAAGTATGGTGTCTCCATCTGTCCAAAGTTCTGCATTTTTTTTCCTGAAAAATCTTATCAAATAAAACCCCTCCGAACTTGTAAAAAACAAAATTGAATAAAATGAATAAAATAAATGAAATAAATAAAAATAAAATGAATAAAATAAATGAATAAACCCCCCCCCCCCGAAGGTCTAAAACAAAAAGCTGCGACCGTTTATAAAAAAAAAAAAAAAAAGCAGCCGCACTACGCATGCGTGCCCGATCATAGGTGCACATGCATGCCCGATCATAGGTGCGTGCCGATGATTGGTGCGGCCGTTTTTTTTTCACGTTCGCGGCCATTTTGAAGACCACTTGCAGCCGGTGTTAGTAACAGCCTGCGGCTGTTGCGCGCAGATTTGCGTGATCGGGAGCACCGTGATGGACGGCTCCGCCACCCGCCCGCGACCCACTCACGGGTTGAGCCCCTGAGTTTGACAATGCCTGGTCTGGAGTTTCTCAGTTTCTTGCTGCTGCGGACTATTCAGGCTGAAATCATTGCTCCTGTCCACTGTGTACACAGTGGAAAATGGAAACCCTGATTTCCCTTTAGCTGTCAGATTTTAGACCGGCTAATTGGTTAGTAAACAATAAATGCAGGTGGATTGCAATTCTGGCAGAAATCTTGCATTTCCTTCGGTCTAAATTCCAGAAGATAGAGGAATGATTCCAAAAACTGAACTCCTTGCATCTGTCGGATTTAAGCCCAAGTTTACTGTCACCCTATCTCATCTTTCTGATTTTATCTCCCCATTCTCTTCTGCTCAGCCTTGGAATTGTGCACAAACATTTTTTGAGAACACTTTTAATATACAGTATATTGGTAAGTCCTCCAAACCAATCTCAACCTATATTAATTTCAGGGGCGGCATGGTAACTCCGTGGTTAGCACTGCTGCCTCACAGCACCAGGGACCCAGGTTCAATTCTGGCATCGGGTGACTGTGTGTGGAGTTTGCACATTCTACCCGTAAGGTTTTCTCTGGGTGCTCCAGTTTCCTCCCATAGTCCACAGATGTGCACGTTAGGTGAGTTGGCAATGCTAAATTGCCCCTTAGTGTCCAGCAATGTGTAGGTTAGGTTAAGGGGTTATAGGAATAGGGTGGGGAAGTGGGCTTGGGTGGAGTGCTCTTTCAGAGAGTCGGTGCAGACTCAATGGGCTGAATGGTCTTCTTTTGCACTGTAGGCATTGTGATTCTAATGCAGCCATACTGTTTTCACAGGCATCTGAAGAGGCCTCTCTGCGCGCATTGGAGAGTCTTATGACTGAGTTCTTCCACAGTTGCACCACAAACGAGCGAAAAAGGGAGATCGGTAAGTGACTGGAATTAGCTATTGCTCCAACTCCTATCACATTTCTCGGAATGAGTTTCTATGTTGCTGTAGAGCTCTGCTGATTTGACACTCGTTCTGTGCTATGTGGAGACATGTGAGAATTATTCTATTTTTATCCCTCCACCTGACTTGAAGTCTCTCCTGTCTGTTGCTGCACCTCTCCTGGCCACTTGAGATTAAGAACTCATGTGCTGGAAATTGTAGCTCTTACTATTTGATTTTGTTGTGATGTTTAGCAGCTGGCTATATTGAAAAGAGATCCGGAAATTCTTTTTGAGATGCTCACCTGCTTCTCCCAGCGCCTGTCATATTGGAGACCAAAGGTTTAGTGCCTGTCTGTAATAATTCCCCCTATATATTTGGAATGGAGGAAACATTGATGTCCATCAGTGCTCACACATGTAAATGCCTTTATAATCTACAGAGACTGGACTCTACTGTTTCTCTTTTTACTTAAGACTGTCTTTGTCTGTTAACAACAAATGTAACTCCTTTATTCAAATGTAATTCCTTTATCAAAAAGGGAGGGAGACCAAAAGCAGGAAACTGCAGGCTAGTTAGCGTAACATCTATCGTAGGGAAAACATTGGTCACTATTATTAATGACGTTATACCAGGGCACTTAGATAAATTTAAGGTAATCAGGCAGTCAACATGGTTTTGTGAGAGGGAATTCTATCTGCTGTGGGTGAAGGAGAACCAGTAGATGACTGTACTTGATTTCCAGAGGCATTTAAAAAAATATATTTTTATTCAAGGCTTTTCAACAAAAATGTAAATATGCAAAATATTAAAAGAAGATCCAAAAAGCATCAGAAGAACATCACATCAAACTACCCCAACCCTCCGGCCCCCCTGACATCGACCCCCCTTCCTCGTCCTGCTTTCCCATTTTAACCCCCTTACGCTCCCCCCCGCTAATCCCTCAATCCTCTCTGCTGACCCCTCAATCGGTCCTTGAAGAAATCAATGAACCCTTCTACCGACTCCCACAGAGCAAACTTGATCTTCTCAAACTGCAAGAATTCTGCCAGGTTGCTCACCCACACCCCTGCCTTCGGCGGCTCTGAGTCCCACCAACATAACAAAATCTGTGTCCAGGCTATTGGGGCGGCAATTCCAACTTATCAGCCCCAATAGCCTCCACCAGTGCGCCCTCCCTCTCCATCAGTTCCTTGTAAATATCCTCCCTATCCCTATTTCGTCCTCTGACAGAAGACACAATGACATACCCTCTAACCTCAAGTGTTGCCTACACTGTCTGTGCCTACCCCCCCCAAAACCAATACCACCACTGGGCTACAGAAAATGAAATGAAAATCGTTTATTGTCACAAGTAGGCTTCAAATGAAGTTACTGTGAAAAGCCCCTAGTCGCCACATTCCGGCGCCTGTTCGGGGAGGCTGGTACAGGAATACCTGACGGGCGGGAATGGCAGAGGTGCCAACAACAAAGCCCTCAAGCATGGCCTACGCGATGTTGCCTCCACCTATCCCCAAACTGACCTCTCACCCACGGCCCATTTCCTCATCATCACAATGTTTGCAGCCCAATAATAATTTCGCAAATCCGGCAACGCCAGCCTCTCCCTTATCCCATTCCACAACGTGGTGGCAGAGACCTCCCCTGTATCATACACTTGAATCATATATCCTATGACTGTGATCATAGCCCTGAATGGCAGCACCCCCCCCCCCCCCCCCCCCCCCCACACACACACACACACACACCCTCATCCGCCAATAGCCCCACATCTAACCTCCACTGTGACCATTGGGCCTCCTCTGAACCACCCGCAAATCCACCCAATGCAGCACGTGGTCAGAGCACACGATAGCTGAAAACCCCGAGGTGGCCACACCCGCCAGCGGCACCATGACCATTCCGAAAAAAATCGATCTGGGAATACACCCATGCACAAGGGAGATGTATGAACACTCCTTCGCCCTCAGCCTCTCAAACCTCCAGGGGACCATCTCCTCCTCCTCCTCCTCCTCCCCCGCCCTGAGTGGAACACCTGTCCCACCCATCCCTTCCTCAGCCTTGTCTGATTTCCCAACTTCAGGTATTTCTCCTGTAAAATCACTAAGTCCACCTTCAGACCCCTCAGATACGTGAATATGCACAACCGTTTAACCGGCCCATTCAACCATTGCACGTTTCACCCTCCCTGCTCCTCAGCTATACCCCTTCTTGGGCCGGCCCGCATCACATGCCCCGCCAGGCACGCCCTTGGATGTGCATCGCCATCTCTCCCTTTCCAACCACACCCATGGCAGCAGCCCCATCCCCAAACAAAGAACCCACCCTGCCTCCCCTGACGACTCCTGACTTCACTTCTGTTAGCCCAACCAGCTAGCCTGGTGGCCCACGCCCAAGGCTTCTAAACCTCCCTCCCCCACCACCAACAACAACAAACAAAGAAAAACAAAAGGCACACTCACCACCGCCGCTCTGCCATCGAAACCCACCCTGAACTACCTACCCCAGACATTCTACCATAAACGCAAAAATCCTCTCCCAAGTTCAGTGCCCTCGCACTCCTCTCAGTCCATAGTCTCTCATAAAGTCCATCACCTCCTTCGGTGCGCCAAAGATAGCTCCTGCTTCTGACGAGACACCTGAAAGCGGAAAGGGTATAGAACCCCAACTTCACTCCCTTCTTGAAGAGGGCAGCCTTTATCCGGTTGAACCCGGCTCTCTTTGCCGACTCCACACCCAGGTCCTGATAGATCCACAGGTGCACCTCCTGGTCTGCCTCACCCGCTGCAAAATGTTTCCTCCTTCAAGAAACTGTGCAACCGCACCACCATCGCCTTCGGCAGCTACCCCACCTGCGCTGCCTCCTCCTGTACCCTGTCGCCTGATCCACCTCGAGGGGCCAATCAAAAGCCCCTTTCCCCATCAACTGCTCCAACATCCTTGCCACATACTTGGTGGCATCCGCTCCCTCGATGCCCTCGGCCATCCCGACTATCCTGAAGTTCTGTCGGCTGGAGCGATTCTTCAGGTCCTCCAACTTTTCTCTCAGCCTCTTCTGGTTGTCCACCACCATCCCCAGCTCCGTTGCCAGCAAGGCCATTCGCTCCTCCTGTTCCCTCACCATGTCCTCCACTTTCTGAATTGCCACGCCCTGAGCCTCCAACCTCTGCTCCACTTTGAATCGATGCTCTGAGCGGCTCCACCACCTGAGCCAGGACTTTCAAGGCCTCCTTCCTCTGCTGCTAGAACTTATTATTTAAAACTCCACAAGTTGCTCTGTTGGCCATTGGGTAGGCAGCGCTGCCCCCTTGCACTCCGCCGCCTTAACCTGTAGTGCATCATTAAAACTGTCCTGTTCCAACTGCTCGCTCTTTTTCTCGTGGCATTTCTCATCCTCTGATCCATGCACCAGACTCATCAGAGGAGGATTACCTTCCCTGGCCACTCTCATACCTTTTACCCACAAACAAACCCCCCTGCATACGGATGGGGAAGGACCAACAAAATCCACCTTGAGCGGGAGCCGCCAAATGTGTGACCACTTAATCCATGTCCGCCATCCGAAGTCCAGAAGGCATTTGATAAGGTGCCACATCAAACGTTATTGTAGAAAATAAAAGTTCATGGTGTAGGTGGTAAGATATTGGCATGGAGAGAAGATTGGTTAGCTAATAGGAAATAGAGAGTAGGCATAAATGGGCCACTTTCTGGTCAGCAAGATGTAAAAAGCGGTACTGGTGCCTGATTTGGATGAAAGGACCAATGGATGGTTGCTCAATTTGTTGGTGACACAAAGATAGGTAGGAAAGTAAGTTGTGAAGAAGACACATGGAGGGTATGAAGGAATCTAGATCTGCTACGTGAGTGGGAAAAGATCATCTGGCAAATAGAATATAATGAGAGAAAATGTAAACTTGTCCATTTTGGCAGAAAGAATAAAAAAAGAAACGTGTTATCTAAATGGTGAGAGACTGCAGAGCTCTTGAGGTGCAGAAGGATCTGGGTGTCCCAGTGCATGAACCACAAGGTTAATATGCAGGTATAACAAGCAATTAGGAAAGCTAATAGAATGTTATAATTTATTGCGAGGGAAATTGGGAAAAATGGGTGGCACAGTAGCACAGTGGTTAGCACTGTTGTTCATAGCCCCAGGGACCTGGGTTCGATTCCCAACTTGGGCCACTGTCTGTGCGGAGTCTGCACGTTCTCCCAGTGTCTGCGTGGGTTTCTTCCGGGTGCTCCGGCTTCCTCCCACAGGTCCCGAAAGATGTGCTGTTGGGTGAATTGGACATTCTGAATTCTCCCTCAGTGAACCCGAACAGGCGCCGGAGTGTGGCAACTAGGGGGTTTTCACAATAACTTCATTGCAGTCTAATTGTGACACTAATAAAGATTATTATCACATTTAATAATTGAATACAAAAGTAAGAAGGTTATGCTTCAGTTATACAGGACATTGGTGAGACCCCATTTTGAGTGCTGTGTAGTTTCCTAAATTGAGGAAGGATGTAAATATGTCGGAAGCAGTTCAGAGAGGATGTACTCGACTAATACCTGGAATGGGTGCGTTCTCCTACAAAGTAAGGGTGGACATGCTAGGTTGTATTCACTGGAGTTTAGAAGAGTAAGAGACAACTTGATTGAAACATACCAGATCCTGAGGAGTTTTGGCAAGGTGGATGTGGAACGGACATTGCTCTTGTGGGAGAGCTAGCGGCCATTGTTTAAAAATAAAGATGTCACCCATTTCAGACAAAGGTGAGCATTTTTTTCCTGAGAGTTTTGTGTTTTTGGAACTCCCTCAAAAAGTGGCGGAGTCTTTGAATATTTTCAAGGCACAGCTAGATAGATTTTTATTTTTTTATTTTCCTCCATTTTCACATTTTCTCCCACATTTACATCCATCAACAATAAACAATAATCAGCAAGATATGTCAGTCCCCATAATAACAACAACGATCCCATCTACCCACCAACCCCCAAACCCCAACCCGCATGTTTACATAAACAAATGACAAAAATAAATCAGGGATTACCCGTAGTCACCCTTAATCTTACACAGCTCCCACTGCCCCACCCCAGGCCTCCAGCTCCTCCCGTCCACTGCCTCTTGTAAAACTCCTCCCCCTACCCTCGGTTCCTTCCCCCCCCCAACTTTCCACCCCGGCTAGACCACTCGGACCCTGTTCTGCCAGACTCCAATGGCCGCAGCCCCCCCCCCCCCCCCCCCCCCCCCCCCCCCCCCCCCCCCCCCCCCCCCCCCCCCCCCACCTCACTCCCATTCACTGGCCGGCACACACCGGCCAGCGTGGAGGCCCCCGCCCAGGTCCCTTTCCCACTTGCCCGGCCCCAGGAAAGCCCAAAGATCCCCTTTTAGCACACAAACCCCACCTATCCACCTACACCCCAAAGAACTCTCATTTAGAGTGAAAGTCCCGTCCCTTCCCTCGTCCAAATATATACCACATTGGCTCCTTTAGTCTCTATACCCGCGCGCAGTGATGCAAAAAATAAGAAAATACGGTCATGAGGTTAAATGAGGTCACATGGCCATTCCTCAGTTTGTTAGTTCTGCCACAGTCCTTCTGCTTTCGCAAACTCCTCCGCTGCTTCCGCCGTTCCAAAATAAAGGCCTTTGAGCTTGTAAGTCACCCTCCGCTTCGCTGGATATACAATGCCGCTCCGCACCTTGCTAATGTACAGTGCCCTCTTCACCCGGTTGAAGGCAGCCCGCCTCCTTGCCAGCTCCACCATAAAGTTCTGGTATACACGTATACCAGCTCCAGCCCACTGCACCACCCACTTCTGCTTGGCCCAGCTCAGGACCTTCTCCTTCACCCTGTACTTACGGAAGCACAGAGTCATTGCCCTTGGCGGCTCACTCGCCAAGTGGAGGTACAGGCCTCCACGAACGATGAGCCCGATCCAGTTCATATCTGATGGGGTCCTCCCCCTCCCCCAGTAGTTTTGCCAGCATCGCGGCAAAATACTCAGTCGGCTTCGGTCCTTCAACTCCTTCGGGCAGCCCCACAATCCTCAAATTCTGTCGCCTGGATCTGTTTTCCAGGTCTTCCATTTTTCCTCGCAGATTATTGTTCATGTCCATCACCTTCCGCATCTCTTTCCCCATCGAGGTAAGTTGATCACCGTGCTGCAATACCGTCTCCTCCACTTCCTTCAGCGCCTCCCCTTGCTCTCACATCTCCGCCACTGCGCTCGCCACCTCCGTCCTCACCGGGGAAACCGCCGCCTCCACCAGCACACTCAAAGCCTCCCTCATCTCCTTCCTCACCGTCTCCATGCATTTCGCAATCTGCGCCAACTGCTTTTCAAATTCCGCAGCCATCACCTTGGTTATTTCTTCAGCCGTAAGCAGTGCGGCCTTCCCTGGTGCTCCAGCCTCCATTTTTCCTGGTGACCCCGCGGTGACCTTTCCACTCCCCGACGGACCTCCAGCTGGGGTTTTTTTGGCCGTTTTTCTGCTCACACTCGACATTTTTCTTTGTTCTTTTTTTCCTCCTGTGTCTTCTCAGTGCCTCCTCTGTGCCTTCTCCCTTTTTCTGCCGCCTCCACGGACCCTGGGACCGGGCTTAAAGCCCCGAAATTGCCGTTCCCGAGCGGGGGCTCTCCATTGTGCGGCCGCCTCCCGCCCGCCGTCACCGGAAGTCCCCAGCTAGATAGATTCTTGATATGCAAGGAGGTGAAAGGTTATCGGGGTAGGCAGCAGTGGAGTTGACATTGCAATCTGATCAGCCATGATATTATTGAATGACTGAGCAGGCTTGAGTGGCCTACCGCTCCTAATTTGTATGCTGGTATGCATGCATCTTTGTATATCTTTATAACTCTGATGCACCATTTTCATCTGAACTTTTAAAAGATTCTACCTTTTATTTAAAGTACCATGGGTGTTCCTATTTGAATCAATTTTTAACAGTTAATGGGGCCTTAGAACCATATGTATATTGTGATTGGGGTGTGTATTTAATTTATGGGTTTCTCTTGGCAGCTTGCCTCATTGAATATTCTTTATTCCACAGAGGAGCTGTTAAATAACTTTGCACAGCAGATTGGGGCATGGCAACATTGTATTTACTTCTTATCCAACACTCGTAATGAGTATGTCATGATGTACAGCTTGACAGTGTTTGAGGTGAGTCAGCGATATTGAATGAAAGACGTGTGACAGGCCTTGTGGGAGGTTGAACTGGCCCCACTGTTTCCTGTTATTTTCTAAAGCAGAATGTTCAAACATGGGGTCACTGAGTAATGGTGTCATGTTACGATCCCAGTTAGTGATATAACTGGACAAGAAGATTCCAGAACGGCTCAAGAGACACTTTTACTTTATATTTTTAAAAAATCAAAGTGAGGGAGCAGAATCACAGGACTGCTAATCAGTTTTAACAACAAGAAAACATTAAACATGAAAAATGGATTAGAATGCAGTAATCCTTTGACCCTCCTTTAGCTGAACAAATACGCATAGCTTTTAAGATTATTACGGGTGACAAAGTATATTTTTAAGGTACACCGCCGTATTGGCTGTGGTCAAATTCACACTCTGCTCTGAAACAACATTAGTGTCTGTGGATTTCCTCCTTGGAATCCCCCCAGATGATTTTCTTTTTTTAATAAATACTTTAAAAAATAAATTTAGAGTACCCAATTATTTTTTCCAATTAAGGGCAATTTAGTGTGGCTAATTCACCTACCCTGTGTATCTTTGGTTTGTGGGGGTGAAACCCAGGCAGACACAGGGAGAATATGCAAACTCCACACAAACCGTGATCCAGGGCCGGGATCGAACCAGCGCCTCGGGTAGCATTGCTAACCAATGCTATGTTTTGCATTTTGAAATCCACTCCCACATTTTCCAAAACACACTCATCAAGAGAACTTCTGCTCTACCAGTGAATCCACTCCAGGTTTTACACCAACCCTTTTTAGTATTTCTTTGCCATGTCTACTTTTGCACCTTTTGAGGTCCAGCCACCAATTTCCATCGATATTTCAGTTCACATTGTATAGGCTGTAGTAAGATCCCTCAAACCCGAAAATCACTTCACTTGGGATCTCGAGTCTTTCTCTGAGCTTTGCCTGTCTTTACTGATCAGTCCGCTGTTCTCGTACCCTTAACCTCAGACCACCTGGAAACTTCTCATTTCTCTAACTAATCTTTCGGTAACCATTACTCCATTGTATTGTTTTTCTTACAGCAGAGCTGTGGGAGTTGTTTCCTCTCCGACTGTCTATTTACAAATTGCTGTAACTTCCAGCTAAAACGAAAGAACCAAGGAAAGTTTTTTTTTCTTTCCTTATAAGGGCCTCTCGTTGCCAAACAACCACATTTACTCTTCATGCTGTATAACGCTCTATCAAATAGAATCCTAGTTTGAACTGAAATCAACCTCCGCACACATCAAAATGTTTTCCCAGCATGAATTTGTTTCTCTGCCTTTCCAGGCACAGAAACATTAAACCCACCTAAAACTATACCTTATTTCTAATGTTTACCATTACAAATATAAATCTCTTAAAGCTACTTTTGTTTTCCTAACAGCGACTTGGGCTTGAAGTTCCAGTTTTAGTCATGTTCAGGACAGTGATGATTTGGCTGGTTTCTAACTAAGTCCAGTAACACCACGTAAAATTTGTAGGCTGAATTGTAAAGTGAGGCTGAAGGTGGTGTGGAGATAGAATCTTAATCTCTTTTTTAAAAAATTAAATTTTTTAGAGTACCCAAGTATTTTTTTTCCAATTAAGGGACAATTTAGCGTGGCTAATTCACCTAACCTGCACATCTTCGGGTTGTGGGGGTGAAACCCAAGCAGTCGTGGGGTGAATGCAAACTCCACACAGACAGTGACCCAGGGCCGGGATTTGAACCCAGGTCCTCAGCGTCGTAGGCAGCAGTGCTATCCACTGTGCCACCGTGTCGCCCGTTTAATCTCCGGAACATAGTGTTAGTTTCCTCCCTGTGCAAGGTGGCGTATGGGTTGTAAAAAGTAGCCGTTGATATCTCCAGTCCAATCAACATTGCATAACTGTGCCATGACATTTTATAAAACTAATGTTGAATTAGTGTGAGCAAAGGGTCCTGACCCCATAAATTGGGCAGGGGTTAAAGGTAAATGACACAAACTAGCTAGTAGAGCAGTTAGAAATTGCTGCTTTTTATGCCAGGTCATAGACTCTTTTACCTCTAATTTAAACCTGTATTTTGTTCAGGGTTAATTGTTTGCATTAACTTCATGAAAAAAAACTTGACTGCTTCTGCCACCAGAACCTGATCAATAAGATGTGGCTGGGAGTCCAGTCTCAAGACAAAATGGAGATTCGAAGCTGTCTACCCAAGCTTCTGTTGGCACACCACAAGACAATGCCATATTTCATTCGCAACAAATTGTGTAAAGTAATTGTGGATATCGGGAGGCAGGATTGGCCAATGTTTTACCATGATTTTTTCACCAGCACATTACAGGTAAGGTAGGCAAGGGAAGTGTAAAAGCTATTGATCTGGATGCACCTGTAATTACCAGTATATCATGGCGTAATAGCATTAACTGCCATAATATAATCTGTTACTAATGTAATTTCCTGCAAGGATAAAACTGATCTCCTGAAACAAGTCCTTTGCTGGCAACATTATAGCATGTGCACCTTGTACCTGTCCGTACCCTTTGAAGAAATTCTTCTTGCTTTAACTCCTAAATTTGCCTAGCTCTATTTTATGTTGTACCCCCTTGTTCTAGATTTGCCCCATCAGAGGAAATATTTTCTCTATTTACCCTATTGAATACCTTTCATCATTGTAAATCCTGTAGATAACTACCTTTCAACTTTCTAAAATCAAGGGAATACAAGCTAGATTTGTGCAACCTTTCCTCATAATCTAACTTTTCAAGTCCTGGTATTATACTGCTGAATTTGCCTTGTATCCACTCAAAAAGGCTGATGATTGGCGTCCAGAACTGAACCCGGTACGCTGCAGATAAGATCTGACCACAGTTGCATACAACTGAAGTGTCCCTTCCTTAATTTTGAATCTCAATTCACTTGGGGGTAATGGGCAATGTTCAAGTAGCCTTTCAAAATTAAAAAAAGACAATGTTAGGTTTGTGTACTACTAATCCAGCTTTTTCCATTTCCCTCCACATCAGTTAAGTGACAGGTAGAGTTGCTAATTGTCTGCTGGTATACCACATACTGCTTGAGGCTGCAGATAGGGTTGGTGTGCAGCTGTGGTGCTCTGAACCTGTCTCAACTAAAAGTGGCAGACTCAGCTGGTACCAAGGGTGTCAAATCTATCTAACTTTTTAATGAGTCTTGTTAGTCTCACTGAAAGCATCAAACTGCTTAATTTACATCAGCTAATTGGGCCTGACCAAGGTCAGAATTGAGATTCAGACTGTGGACAGCTGCAGACCTTCATTCGGCTTTGCAAAAGTCAGTGCGTTCAAATTGTAAGGTTCTCCAGTTGCACTGGGTCAGGCAAATGTTGCAGCTTGCCTGTCTCCTGTCTCATAGTTAGCATTAGTCTCAGAGTTGCCTGTCAGAGGGCAGTTTAAAAGAGAGTGCTTCATCTTCAGCTGATAAAGCTCTTGATCAGTCTCGGTGCCCCTCCTGCTAGGTTTATCTGCCTAACTGATTTAAGCTGCAGCAAGTGGTGTGTGTCAGGGGGAGGAGGGAGGATGAGGAAGATGTGTCTGCTGCTGAGCTGAACTATTTCAAGTCACTTGTGAACATTGAGTGTTATAGCAACATCTATTTGCCTGGTTCCCTGCAAGCTGTAAAATATTTTCCTATTTAGCTAATCCAGGCTACTTCCACCACGCCTTTGGGTCTGATCATGTTGAAGACTACCTCTGAGGAGTTAGCATGCCCACGGGAAGATCTCAGTGTGGCACGGAAGGAGGAGCTCCGAAAACTGCTGCTGGATCAGGTGCCAACAGTACTAAGCCTTATTACAGGTCAGTATGAAAATGGAGGTCATAGTACAACATTGGGTAAACACTGAGGGATTGTCGCTACTGGTTAGAAGATCAGAGCAGGATTATCATTAGAAGATCAATGAGCAAGTTATTTGTTCTCTAATGAGCTTTTAGCACATAGGATGCTTTAAACTGTTGAGACAGTGATTATTAACATCATTTGAAATGAAAGTGGTTCAGTGTTTTAAAAGGAAGAATATAAAAAGATACAGGAAAGGGGCAAGTGGGCTCAGTGTAGCTGCTGTTGAGAAACTAGTATTGGTAGAAGAACCTATGAGCTGAATGGCTTCCTTTGCTGTAAATTCTCCCGTTCTATAGTGTTTCATCTGTGAACAACTATCATTGCCATCGATATGCTTGAATGACTTCAGGTTGGGAGAGAGGTTGCATGTATCAGAAAACTAAATAGTATTTGAAGTGGAGAAATATGCAAGCCATGGGGACAATGTGGGCAGTTGGATTAGTTTTGGATTTATCTGACATTTAACATATGATGGACCGAATGGCCTCTTGCCATTCTACGATTCTGTGGTACCTGATTAGATAATTCGGCAACCGACGTTGTGGATCCAGCTGCTTCATTATAAGCTGCCATTAACAACATAGTTCATGCTCCTCATTATGAAGCCAACAATTTCGTGTACTGAGGAAGTCGCTGACACAAGTAATTAAATTTGACAGATCGTGTGATTGAGAACTACCCATAATTATGCATTATAATTGAGGGGGTTGCTCACAACATTCCTTCCACATCCTAATGCTTTGGCTAGAAGCCATTGCATGTGATAGTCAGGCTATGAATAGACAGATAAGAAAGGAACTAACATAGAACATAGAACAGTACAGCACAGAACAGGCCCTTCAGCCCTCAATGTTCTGCCGAGCTTTGCCCGAAACCAAGATCAAGCTATCCCACTCCCTGTCATTCTGGTGTGCTCCATGTGCCTATCCAATAACCGCTTGAAAGTTCCTAAAGTGTCCGACTCCACTATCATAGCAGGCAGTCCATTCCACACCCTAACCATTCTCTGAGTAAAGAACCTACCTCGGACATCCGTCCTTTTTCTCCCACCCTGAACCTTATAGTTATGCCCCCTTGTAACAGTTACATCCACCAGAGGAAATAGTCTCTGAACGTCCACTCGATCTATCCCCCTCATCATCTTATAAACCTCTATTAAGTCGCCTCTCATCCTCCTCCGCTCCAAAGAGAAAAACCCTAGCTCCCTCAACCTTTCCTCATAAGACCTACCCTCCAAACCAGGTAGCATCCTGGTAAATCTCCTTTGCACTCTTTCCAATGCGTCCACATCCTTCCTATAGTGAAGTGACCAGAACTGCGCACACTATTCCAAATGTGGTCTCACTCATGTACAGTTGCAGCATAACCCCACGGCTCTTAAATTCAAGCCCCCTGTTAATAAACGCTAACACACTATAGGCCGCCATCAAGGCTCTATCCACTTGAGTGGCAACCTTCAGAGATCTGTGGATATGAACCCCAAGATCTCTCTGTTCCTCCACATTCCTCAGAACCCTGCCGTTGACCCTATAATCCACATTCAAATATTTCCTACCAAAATGAATCACCTCGCACTTATCAGGGATAAACTCCATCTGCCATTTTTCGGTCCAGCTCTGCATCCTATCAATGTCTCTTTGCAGCCTACAACAGCCCTCCACCTCATCCACTACTCCACCAATCTTGGTGTCATCAGCAAATTTACTGACCCACTCTTCAGCCCCCTCCTCCAAGTCATTGATAAAAATGTGAATGCAGTCCTCCGTTGGCTGAGTTGATAGTATTCTCTCAGTTGAATTGTATTCTCAGGTTTCCAGAACTCGAGCATATGAACCAGGCAGATGCTTCAGTACTATACTGAAGGAGTTTTCTATTGTTGAAGGTACCACTTTTTGGTTAAACTAAAGGTCCATCTACTTCAAATAAAAGACTCATAAAGTAGGGTGCTCTTTCCAAGGGCCGTGCACTGTGCAAAAGAGCAGTGAATTCCACTGATGTCTTGGCCAGCATTCCTCCCTCACCAACATCATCTGAACCAAATTATTGGTCATTTATCTATTTGTTGTTTGTCCACAAATAGGATGTCAGGTTTTCTCACATGAAAATTGCACTTCAAAAGTGAGAATGTCCCAAGGATGTTATGAGATACCTTTTTAAAAAATATATATTTTTATTCTCCTTTTTCACATTTTCTCCCAAATTTACACCCACCAACAATAAACAATAAGCAATAACGAATTTAATGTCAATCCCCATATCAAAAACAACAATCCCAGCCTCCCATCAACCCCCAAACAACTGCCCGCATGTTAACATAAACAAATAAATCACCCATAGTCACCATTAACGCATAGTCCCCCCCCAAAAAAAAACAACTAATGTTCGATGTTATCCAATTCTTGAAAGTGCATAATGAATAATGCCCATGAATTGTAGAACCCCTCCATCCTTCCCCTCAGTTCCAACTTAACCTAGTCAAGAATCCCAACCGGCCCTGAGACACCACAAAATACTCACTCTTGTCTACATTTACATTGTACCCCGAGAAAGACTCAAACACCGAAACAGCTCCAATATTCCCCCTGTTGACACACTCGGCCCCTCCTTTTGACATCCTCTTCTTTCAAGGTGCCATGGTGTGCATTCTAGCCATCCTTCTGACAGTTTTTATCCTTATCCTCAAAAGTAGCAAGTGTATTGTATCTGTTGGATAGGATCAGTTTCTGTGGTTCTTTGTTCTCTATTTCACCTAATTCTCCTTTATTCTCTATCACTCACGTCAACCCCTTTTGCAATCTGCAGCTGCCTATGAGGTGTGATAGAAGTCTAGAGCAAACTGCCCAGAAATCACCCCACGGCCGATATGGCTCAGAACGTTTCCAGCTCACTAGTTCCAAGACTGAACTGGAGAGTTTCAGGATGGAGAGCCACTAGAGCCGATTTGTTCACTCTAAACAGTCTTTTTTTTCTTTATTCGTTCATGGGATGAGAGCGTCGCTGGCTGGGCCAGCATTTATTACCCACTCCTGAAGGCATTTAAGAGTCGACCACATTGCTGTAGGTCTGGAGTCGCATGTAGACTGACCAAGTAAGGACGACCGATTTCCTTCCCTGAAGGACATTAGTGAACCAGATGGGTTTTTATGACAATCTACAATGGTTTCCTGGTCACCATTGGACTTTTAATTCCAGATATTTACTGAATTCAAATTTCACCATCTGCCATGGCGGGATTTGACTTCAAGTCCTCAGAGCATGATTCAGGGTCTCTGGATTACTCGCCCAGTGATAATGCCACTGCATCTCTCGCTCCCCTACACCACTGTCTTGCTGCCCACAAACTCAACATATTGCAGTTCACATACAAAACCTGCTTTGCACATCCGTCTTCATTATTTATACTGTATCTAGGGTTTAGTTTGTTTCTTCCCTTTTTCTACACTCTTACACTAAGCAACAGACAAAAATCGTATATGCGTACATTAGAGTTCTATATAAATATAAGTGGTTGAATCAAAAGTAACTATGGAGATGGTGATTAACTTCGTAACCTCTGCAGATGTGCAATGATTAACCCATATCCTGCTAAATCAATAAAGGCACTGTAGTGATACATAACCCTTGCTCTGTTACACAAGCTGCAGATTTGTGCCGTTGGAGACGTCACATAAATGTTTTAAAATATTATCATTAAAATTGAAACATTTCAGGAGGGCATGTGGCACAGTGGTTAGCACTGGGACTACGGCGCCTAGGACCCGGGTTCTAATCCCGGCCCTGGGTCACTGTCCATGTGGAGTTTGCACATTCTCCCCGTGTCTGAGTGGGCTTCCCACAACCCAAAGATGTGCAGGTTAAGTGGATTGGCCATGCTAAATTGCCCCTTAATTGGAAAAAAATAATAATTGGGTACTCTAAATTTATATTTTAATAAATTGAAACATTTCAGAAATGGTAAATCTGCAAATGAGAGAAGTTTGCAATATTTCCCATGCTCTCTTTTTTTTTTAAGAGTATCCAATTCCTTTTTTCCAATTAAGGGGCAATTTAGCAAGGCCAATCTACCTACCCTGCACATCTTTTGGGTTGTGAGGGTGAAACCCACGCAAACGTGGGGAGAATGTGCAAACTCCACACGGACAGTGACCCAGAGCCGGGATCGAACCTGGGACCTCGATGCTGTGAGGCGGGAGGGCTAACCCACTGCGCCACTCTGCTGCATGGAAATGACCATTTCAATTTAAGATGCATCTATTTATATATTTTGTAAATATTCGCAAATGAGATTTCCTTCAAGTTCAAATGCTCGAATGTACACCGAGGTTAACCTCCCAAGTGGGATAAAATTGCTATCCAGAGTGTCTCTTGTCATGTGAGAGTACCTTTAAGAAATGGGTGTTTAAGAAATGTACCTTTAAGAAATGGGTGTTTTTCAGTGATGTCAGAGTGTCGGTGGAGCTGGGCTGTCTGTCGGCTTTTTACTTTCGTTTTAGGCTGTTTGCTGCAGGGTGTGCTTTAGTTTCGTTTTCGGTGTTGGAGCTGAAGCCAGGCCAAGCAGGTGTACTGCTGTTCTCTCTACCATCAAAAGACTATCTCTTGATCATTTGGTGAATTCAGAATTATAAATGTTCTCAGTAGTGAATGTAAACCTAATGTGTTTCTTTTGTCTTCTGGATGTTGTTTGGGAAGTTACCTAAGCATTACTTAGTGTTGTATTCTTTGGGGGTTGTATTTGAATTAATGGTTGCTAAGATGTTCACTCTTTGTTTTAAAAAGGTTAACTTGAGTTCATAGAATAAACATTGTTTTGCTTTAAAAAATACATTTCCATTTCTGCTGTACCACTCCTGTAGAGTGGGCCGTGTGCTCCCCATACCACGATCTATTAAAGGTTGATACACTTTGGGGTTCTCTAAATCCTGGCCCATAACAAATTGGGGGCTCAAGCGGGATAAAAGTCTATCTATTGGATTAGCTTAGTGAACTTAAAGACACTGAGGGGTGAGCATATTGTGGTTGTTTTTCAGGTGTGGTATTTCAGTTAAGTAGGGAGTGTTGTGGACAATGGCTCTTTCAGAGTCTCTGAAGTTTTTGGGGGTGGAGACGGTCACACACAGTACCTGACGGACAGAGACTAAAAGCAGACTGTTAGATATGGCAAAAACATTGCAGTTAACATTACCTGACAAAATGCAAAAAGATGAGGTAATTATGGCGGTGGCTAAGCATTTAAAGTTGCCTGAGATACAGTTTGACTCATTGGAAATGGCAAAAATTCAGTTGCAAATTAAACAAATGAAACTTGAGAAAAAATTAAAGCAGCTTGAATACAAAAGAGAGGGGGAAAGAAAGGACAGAGAAGAAAGGAGAAAAGAAAGAATAGCGCTAGCAGAACAAAGAGAAAGGGAGATACAGATCAGGGAAAAAGATAGTGTGTTTGAACTTCAGAAAATGGTCATGAAACATGACAGTCAGTTAAAATTGGCAGACGTAAAGGGAAATGTACTGTTGGATGATAGTGATGAGGATAGTGAGAAAGAGCATCAAAGTCGAACGCTTGGTGGGGATCTATTTAAATATGTCCAAATATTGCCAAGGTTTGACGAGAAGGAGGTAGAAGCTTTTTTCATTTCATTTGAGAAGGTAGTTAAACAAATGAAATGGCCACAGGACATGTGGGTATTACTGATTCAAACAAAGCTGATAGATAGGGCTAGTGAAGTGTTTGCATCAGGGGGTATCTGGGACGTATGAGGAGGTGAAAAAATCCATCTTGGGTACATATGAACTAGTGCCTGAAGCCTACAGACAAAGGTTTAGAAATTTAAGGAAAAGGGCAGCACGGTGGCACAGTGGTTAACATTGCTGCCTACAGCGCTGAGGACCCGGGTTCGAATCCCGGCCCTGGGTCACTGTCCGTGTGGAGTTTGCATATTCTCCCCGTGTCTGCGTGGGTTTCACCCTCACAGCCCAAAGACGTGCAGGATAGGTGGATTGGCCACGCTAAATTGCCCCTTAATTGGAAAAAATAATTGGGTACTCTAAATTTAAAAAAAAAAAGAAGAAATTTAAGGAAAACATTTGGTCAAATATACATGGAGTTTGAAAGGATCAAACAGAGCAGTTTTGATATGTGGATGAGGGCTTTGAAAATAGACCAAACATATGAAGCTCTCAGAAAAACTATACTTTTGGACGAGTTTAAAAATTCAATTCCTGGTGTAGTGAGAACTCATGTGGAAGAGCAGAGGGTTAAAACTGCGAGATTAGCAGCAGAAATGGCAGATGATTATGAATTAGTTCATAAATCAAAGCTTGGTTTCCGACATCAGTTTCAGCCTGTGAGGGATAGAAACTGGGGACATGAGAAATACTCAAGTGGTAAAAGTAAAGGTGACCTGATGGGAGATAATAAGGAGAGTGTACCTCAGATTAAAAAAGAAATCAAGGAGGGTGGAAGAGACATGAAAAGTTTCAAATGTTTTCACTGTAATAAACTAGGCCATGTAAAGTCAGTGTTGGTGGTTGAAGAAAAGCACTGGGAAGGCTGGTGTGGTAAAACAGGATAAGACAGTGGGGTTTGTTAAAGAGGTAAAGGAAAGCCCAAGTGAAGCGAAGGAGGTGCAAAAGATTGTGCAGCCTGATCAAGAGGTGATTGATAAGAAGGTGCCAGATCTCTTTAAAGAATTTACTTGTGTGGGTAAAGTTTACTCATGTGTATCAGGAGGAGTAGGTAAAGAAGTCACAATTTTAAGAGATAACAGGAGCTAGTCAATCTTTAAGAGATGAGGAGTTATGTAGTTTGGGAAGAATGTTGCCAGAAAAGGTGGTAATATGTGGAATTCCAGGTGAGAGGAGTAGTGTTCCATTATATCAGGTTAGGTTGGAAAGTTCAGTGAAGAGTGGTGAAGTGATAGTAGGAGTAATAGAGAAACTATCTTCTCCAGGAATACAGTTTATCTTGGGTAATGATATAGCTGGATCGCAGGTGGGAGTGATGCCTACTGCGTTTGATAAGCCAATGGAAAATCAGACAACTGAAGTGTTGAAGGACGAATATCTTGGGATTTTTCTGGATTGTGTAGTAACAAGGTCGCAAAGTCCCAGGTTAAGACAAGAGGAGAAATCATAGAGTGAAGATGAAGTGGAAGTGCAATTATCAGAAACTATTTTGATCAGATGGTTGAAAATGAACAAGAACAGGTGGAGGATGAGATGGATTTTTTTAGTTCAGGAAAATTGGCGGAGTTGCAACAGAAAGATGTAGAAATAAAACTGATGTATCAGAAAGCATACACGGAAGATGAATCTGAGTGCATACCAGAGTGTTATTACCGTAAAAATGATGTCTTGATGAGAAAATGGAGACCTTTACATATTCAGGCGGATGAAAAGTGGGCAGAAGTTCATCAAGTAGTATTGCCGGTAGATAGGAGGTGTTGCGAGTTGCGGATCAGGTACCAGTGGGTGGTCATTTGGGAATAAGGAAATCTCGAGCTAAAATCCAGAAACATTTTTATTGGCTCGGACTACATAAAGATGTAGTTAAATTTTGTCGATCATGTCACACAGGTCAAGTGATAGGGAAACCTCAAGTAGTGATAAAACCAGTGCCCTTAATACCCATGCCAGCATTTGAGGAACCTTTTACACGCGTCCTAATTAATTGCGTAGGACCGCTTCCTAAAACGAAAAGTGGGAATCAATATCTTTTGACTATAATGGATGTGTCTACTAGGTTTCCAGAGGCCATTCCAGTACATAATATTACAGCTAAAAAGATTGTGGAGGAGTTACTTAAATTCTTTACTAGATATGGACTATCCACAGAAATACAATCGGATGAACGATCAAATTTTACCTCCAGGTTATTCAAAGAAGTTATGGGTAGCTTAGGAATAAAACAATTTAAATCAACTGTGTACCATCCAGAATCGCAGGGAGCATTAGAAAGGTGGCATCAGACATTAAAGACAATGTTGAGGGCTTATTGTCAAGATTATCCAGAGGATTGAAATAATGGAATTCCATTCGTACTGTTTGCAATTAGGGATGCACCTAATGAGTCAACCAAATTTAGTCCTTTTGAACTAATTTTTGGTCATGAGGTAAGAGGACCACTTAAATTGATTAAGGAAAAATTGGTGAGTGAGAAATCAGAAATTACATTATTGGATTACGTGTCAAATTTTAGGGAACAATTAAATAGAGCAGGTGAATTGGCTAGACAACATTTAAAGGTTGCACAAAATGTGATGAAGCGGACAAGAAATCCAAAATTCGTTGTTTTGCCAGTGGAGATAAAGCTTTAGTGTTGTTACCAGTGGTAGGTGAACCTTTAAAAGCTAGGTTTTGTGGGCCTTATCAGATTGAAAGGAAGTTAAGTGAGGTGAAGTATGTGGTAAAAACGCCGGATAGAAGGAAAACTGACCGAGTGTGTCATGTGAATATGCTTAAAAGGTACTTTGTAGGGGAAGGAGAGAAAAAGGAGGTTTTAATGATTCTAACTCAAAAGTGACGAACCAAATAGGGAAGGAGAGAAAAAGGAGGTTTTAATGATTTTAACTCAAAAGTGACGAACCAAATCCAGATGACTGTGAATTTGACATACCTAAAATTAAATTGGAAAACGAGGATGTTCTTAAAAATTGGGATAAATTGTTGAGTTACCTTCCAGAGGAAAAACGGACTGACCTGAAAGAGTATTGATATCACGTGGGCAAGTTTGTGGAGATAAATTGGGAAGTACTAAAATGACTATACATTGTAGATGTGGGAAATGCTGTTCCAATCAAACAACATCCATACAGACTTAACCCTTTAAAATTGGTACAGGTTAACAAAGAGATTGAGAGTATGCTTAAAAAGGCATAATTGAAGTGGGTTGCAGCCAATGGAGCTCACCCATAGTGATGGTACCAAAACCAGATGGTACCCAACGGTTGTGTGTGGACTATACAAAGGTAAATGCAGTTACAAGATCAGACTCTTATCCTATCCCACGTTTGGAGGATTGCATTGAGAAAGTGGGACAATCAGCTTTTATTCCAAACTGGATTTACTTAAAGGTTACTGGCAGGTACCTTTATTTGAAAGGGCGAAGGAGATTTCAGCTTTTGTGACTCCAGATGTTATATACCAATTCAAAGTTATGCCATTTGGCATGAAAAACACATCAGTCACATTTCAACGGTTAACAAACAAAGTTGTTTCAGGATTACCCAATTGTGTGGTATACATCGACGATCTGGTAATTTTCAGCCAAACCTGGAAAAAACATTTAAAACATCTGATGGAATTATTCGATCGACTTCTGGAGGTGGGTTTGGTGATAAACTCGCCAAAAGTGAGTTTGGAAAAGCCCAAGTCACTTTCTTTGGCCATACAATCGGACAGGGACGAATGGTCACACGGGATGTGAAGACGAGTTGAGTTTCCAATAGCCTCCAGACAAAGGGAAATAATGCGATTTCTTGGCATGTGTGGATTTGATCGAACATTTGTGCAAAGGTTTTGTAGCGTGGTTGCCCCACTGATGGACTTGCTGAAGAAACGTTGAAAATTTCAGTGGACAGCGGACTTTCATCAGGCCTGAAAGCTGTGATAATCAATGCTCCTGTGTTGGAGAATTACAAGGGACTCTGTGATCAGATTGAACAAAAGTATCTGACTTTAAAGAGAAATGCTCTTGGTCAGGTGTTTGCTTTAATGGACATCCCACCTGTGTCGGTGATCAGCCTGCCTGTCTGTGCAGCCCAGCTGCTGCTTGCCCTATTCCATATTGGCCACATCTCCTGATCAACACTACTGAATTCCTGGAAGCTGCTGGCTCAGAGTTAAATAAATTATTGCAATGACTGAAGCACTAACAGTGGCATGTAATTCAAGTTTCAGAACTGTGGGTGAAACAGTGATCCAGGAACATCGTGCTTTGTGAAGCAAGTACTAAGTCGGGAATTTGGTGCAAATGGGAATCCCCTTGCTAAATATTTCTTGTGCGGTAATTTAGACTAACAATTAGAATCTGTCTTAAAGTTTAAAACTGCAACAAAAACTACAAGCTAGTTAAGATGCGTATTCAACAGAAACTACCTGGCAGTGGTAATTAAATGTTAATCAACTAAAAGCAGTTGTCTGAATAACAGTTATTAACTGGAGCAATAATAAGCTCTCTTAAACAGTGTTTGCTACTGTGTAGAGTGATATGGGAAGAGATTGCTTCATGAACCAAGTGCTAAGTCAGGAGATTGGTGCAAGTGGGAATTCATTGCAGAGGTGGAAGAAGCTGCTGCTTGCCTCTTAGTGTTCGTCTCCAAGCTAGGAGATTTACTCACTAATTTCATAAGCAGTTATATAATCAAATAAATCGGGTTATTCAGACATGGCAGTAGGAATGATGTGATGTGCCTCAAGGAAGTGGCAGTTTGTGGAATTCATTACACTTCCGAGCAACCATATCCGCCTGCGGTAATTGTCGGCAGTTTGGGCAACTTTGACTCAGTTGCTGAGTTTCTAAGTTGCAGGTGGACGCACTCTCATCCCCTTGGGCTAAGTAGAACTTGAGTTGGTCAACAATCAACGACAGGAGGATGTGACTGCGAGTCAGACAAGTAACGGTGACAGCATGGAGTGATGGACGGGCCTCAGACCTTGACTTTGACCAACATGTGGAGGTACTTGTATAGATGAAAACAAGGACTGCAGGGTGGATGAGAAAACTGACTTGTGCCATGGCGCAGGAAGCCATCCAGTTGGAGGGAGTGAAAGGAATGTGGTATTGATGAGGAACAATAGTCCTGGAGTTGGATACTGTTCTCTGCAGCTGCGAGCAGAAGTTCCAACGGTTGTTGTGCCTGCCGGTGCCTGGGTGAAGGACTCTCATTGCAGCTAAAGATGAATTTGGATTGGGCGGGTGAAGATCTAGTTGTCATCATCTATGTAGGAACCAGAAACATAGGTAGAACTATGAATGGTCTGCTGAGAGAGTTTGAGGAGTTAGGATGCAGATTGAAACACAGAATCTCAAATATAATAACCTCTGGATTGTTAACCTGAGTTGCCTGGCAATTGGCATAGGATCAAGTAAATTTATGGAAATAAATAGAGTTTTAAACTTAGAGGAAAAGGGAGTTCAGTGAAAGGAGAACTTCAAATCTGAGGAGAAAGATCAAGACAATAGAACAGTGGAGTGATGTGGGTAACAACAAGTCGGTGGGACAGGAGGGGCAGAGTTTAATAGTTATAGTGTATCAGCCAAATGAGGTCAATGCAAATATTTTAAAATAAAGTAAAATTAAAAGCTCTTTATTTGAATGTGCAAATCATTCTTAATAAGATGGATGAGCTTGTGGCACAAATAGAGAGCAATGGTTTTGATTTAATGGCCATTACCGAGATGTGGTTACAAGGTGACAAAGGTTGGGAACTAAATATTTCAGAAAAAATAGAAAAGGAGGGGTGAGACCTGAAAGTGAAGGATGACATGAGGACAGCAGCGAGAAAGAATCTTGGCTCAGAAGATCAGGAAGTAGAATCAATATGGTGGAGATTAGGAATGTAATTACAGGTCAGGAAATACTGGCGTGAGTAGTTGGTCGCCCTCCCAAATAATGATTACGCTGTTGGTCAGAGCATTAAGCAAGAAATAATTGGAGCTTGTAACAAAGACTATCCAATAATTGTTGGGGGGATTTAATCTTATAGGCTGGATCAATCAAATTGACAAATCTGATTTGAAAGATGAATTTGTGGAATAAGAACATAACTAGGCCATTCAGCAAGATTATGGTTGATCTTTTTGTGGACTCAGCTCCACTTACCCACCCGCTCATCATAATCCTTAATTCCTTTATTGTTCAAATATCTATCCACCTTTGCCTTCAAAACATTCTTTTGTTATACTTTTCTGGAACACTATGTTGTGGAACCAACCAACAAATAAAACTATATTAGATCTAGTATTGTGCAATGAAACAAAGTTAATTAATCTCTTAGTAAAAGACCTCCTGGGAAAAATTATCATAATACAATTAAATGCCATATTAAGTTGGAAAGAAACATACTCGAGTCCCAAATAGGAATTTTAAATCAGTCAATTACATTGGTGTGAGGAGAGAGATGGATATGGTTAATTGTGAATAGTCTAAATGTATGGTAAGAAATGGGAAACATTTAAAGAAACCACTAAAAATGAGCAATAAAAATACATTCCATTAAAAAAATTGATTAATATATTATAACTATTAAACTTTGTCCGTCTTGTCCCACTGGCTTGTCATTATCCACATCACTCCACTGTTCTATAGTCTACCAGAAATAGAAAATTATTTACTAGCAACCTCAAAAATAAATCACTATCTCCTGCTCGTTAGTTTAGAAAATGTCGAGACGAGCTTGGACCCTACAGCAAAAAGGTTTCTCACCATGTTACTGTTCAAAGTTTCCGTTAACTCACCTGTTGCAGTGTAATCTGAAATTCAAGGCTAGAATAACTTTGTTCCCGAACTGGTTAATATTCATCAGTGCTGCACATAAGGGTTAGATTTATTTCAACACCTGAGCGTGGAGGTGGCCAGGAGGAGAGCAGGCTTCAAACCAATCAGGGCGATCCTTTTCAAGAAAAAGGTGAAGTTTGGACTGTTATACCCAGCCCGTCTCTGGGTCACGCATGTGGACCAGCACTTTTTACTTTTGAGTCGCCTGAGGACTCGTTGGATTTTGCAAGAAAGAAATGGCTGACGAAGGACTGAGAACTTTTGAATTTGGCTGCAGCGTTCGTGTTTCTGTTTTCTCTGTTTTGTTTCTCTGTTTTTGTAAAAAGTTTCTCGTTTTGCTTGGAACCAGCAGTAGAGCTGAGAGAGTTTAGGTTTTCATTTGCACTGTTGGGGGATGGAGGTGTGCTAGTATTGATCTTGATGTTTTTCAGTTGGGCAATTGTATGGGGATTGTTGATGTTCGAGTTTGTTTGCATGAGCTGTGGGGAGGGAACAATAGGTGGGAGACTATCTGGTGACTGGGATGGGGGCCACCAAGGTAGCTGGGTGAGCTAGCTCTCTGAAGCGCAGTGGGGATGTGTGCATATGTTTGGTTTAGTAAAGGGATTGCGATACAGGGTATTATTGCTAGGGGTGGGGGGGGGGGGGGGCGGAAGGTGGGGGTGAATGTTCCGCTGGTGAGGGAGGGACTTGGGCTGAGGGACAGAGAGGAGGTTGGGGGCGGAGGCTGCCTGGGAATGGGCTGGTGGAGGCGCGGATCACGGGCTGGAGGTGGGCCTAAGAAAGGGGATGACTGATCGGTGAAGCGGGGGGCAATGAGCCCCCCAACTAGGCTGATCACCTGGAATGTTCGAGGGTTAAATGGGCCGGTCAAAAGGGCACGGGTGTTCGCGCATCTTCGGGGATTGAAGGCGGACGTGGTAATGTTGCAGGAGACACACCTTAATGTAACGGACCAGGTTAGACTAAGGAAAGGCTGGGTCAGCCAGGTGTTTCATTCTGGACTAGATTCAAAGACTAGAGGGGTCGCTATCCTGATTAATAAGCGGGTGGTGTTTGAGGTGGGTAGGATAGTCTCGGACGTGGAGGGTTGGTATATTATGGTCAGTGGGAAACTGGAGGGGGTGCAGGTGGTATTAGTGAATGTATATGCGCCAAATTGGGATGATGTAGAGTTTATAAAGAGGATGCTGGGGAAGATACCGGGCTGGACTTGCACAGGTTGATCATGGGAGGGGACAGTTAAAGGAGTTAAGAGGGTTCATGGAGCTGATGGGGGGGATGGATCCATGGCGGTTTGGGCAGCCGAGGGCGAAGGAGTTCTCCTTCATGTGCATAGTGTACTCCCGGATTGATTTCTTTATTTTGAGCAGGGCCTTTCTGGCTGGGGTAGTGGACACTGGGTACTCGGCGATTACAATCTCAGACCATGCACCGCACTGGGTTGACCTGCAGGTTAGTAAATGACATGGGGGAAACTTCGGCAGCAGTGGTTTGGTAAGCACTGAAGGCGGTGGAAAGGGGGGAGCTGATCTCGATCCGGGTGCATAGGGAGAAGGTTGACAGGGCAGAGACGGACAGACTGGTAAAGGAGATTTTACAGCTCGATAGGAGGTATGCGGAGACCCCAGAAGCAGGGCTCCTGAGGGAACAGCGGAGGCTGCAGGCGGAGCTTAACTTGCTGACCATAGGGAGGACGGTGGAGCAGCTGCTTGCACAGCAGAATGCTTGCACAGCAGCTTAGGAAGAGGGAGGCAGCTAGGAAGATAGAGAAAGTAAAGGACGGTGAGGGGAACCTGGTTGGTGATTTAGTAGGGGTGAATAAGGCGTTTAGAGATTTTTACAGCAGGCTGTTCAGGTCGGAACCCCCTGCGGGGCCGGAGGGGATGAGGCGCTTCTTGGAGGGGCTGAATTTTCCGACGGTGGATGGAGGGCGGGTAGAAGGGCTGGGGGCCCCAATTGGGCTGGAAGAGATAGTGGAGGTCTTGACGGCATGCAGGCGGGTAAGGCCCCGGGTCCGGATGGGTACCCCGTGGAGTTTTATACTGGGGCCAGTGTGTTGAGGATGTTCAATGAGGCAAGGGAAAGAGGGGTGCTGCCCCCGACGATGTCACAGGCATTGATTTCACTGATTCTTATGCGGGACAAGAACCCGGAGCTGTGTGGGTCCTACGGGCCGATATCCCAGTTGAATGTGGATGCCAAGTTGCTGGCCAAAATCTTGTCCTCCAGGATTGAGGACTGTGTTCCGGATGTTATTGGGGATGATCAGCCGGGGTTTGTTAAGGGTAGGCAGTTGGTGGTCAATATAAGAAGGCTGTTAAATGTGATCATGATGCCCCTGGAAGGTAGGAAGGTTGAGGTAGTGGTCGCAATGGATGCAAAAAAGGCTTTTGATCGGGTAGAATGGGATTATCTGTGGGAGGTACTGGAACGGTTCGGATTCGGACGGGGCTTTATTGACTGGGTCAGGTTACTGTATCAGGCTCCTACGGCAAGTGTGCGGACGAACAGGACAACTTCGGACTATTTTAGACTGCACCGGGGGATGAGACAGGGATGCCCCCTCTCCCCACTGTTGTTTACGCTGTCTATAGAGCCGTTGGCAATTGCTCGGAGCTTCAAGTGGCTGGAGGGGACTGGTCCAGGGGGTAAGCACAGGGTTTCGCTCTATGCGGATGATTTCCTTCTGTACGTTTCGGACCCAGTAGAGGGGATGGAGGAAATCATGAAGATTTTGGGGGAATTCGGCTGGTGCTTGGGATATAAGCTAAACATGGATAAGAGTGAGATGTTTGTGGTTCAGGCGAGGGGACAGGAGGGGCGACTGGGAGAGCTGCCGTTTAGGTCAGTAGGGGTTAATTTTAGGTACCTAGGCATCCAAGTGGCGCGGGAATGGGACCGGCTGCATAAATTGAATCTGGTCCGGCTAGTGGATCGAATGAAGGACGGTTTCCGGAGATGGGACGTGCTCCCGTTGTTGCTGGGCGGGAGGGTACAAACGGACGGTGCAAATGACGGTCCTCCAGAGGTTCCTATTTGTATTTCAATGTCTCCCCATTTTTATTCCGCGGTCCTTTTTTAAGCGGGTCAACAGGGTGATCACGGGCTTCGTCTGGGCGGGCAAAACCCCGCAGGTAAGGAAGGTAATGATCGAGCGGAGCCGGGGAGAGGGCGGGCTGGCGCTGCCAAATTTTAGCAATTATTACTGGGCGGCTAACATAGCCATGATCAGGAAGTTGGTGGTGGGGGAGGGGGAGACGTGGGTGCATATGGAGGCGGCTTCTTATAAGGGCACCAGTCTGGGGGCGTTGGTAACTGCGCCTCTGCCGTCACGGTACTCCACCAGTCCAGTGGTGGTGGCGGCCCTGAGAGTTTGGGGGCAGTGGAGGCGGCATGTGGGAGCATCGGTCTGGGCCCCAATTTGTGATAACCACCGGTTTGCCCCGGGGAGTATGGATGGGGGGTTCTGGGTATGGCAGAGAGCGGGGATTGAGAGGATGGGGGATATATTCATAGAGGGGAGCATTCCCGAGTATGAGGACGCTGGAGGAAAAGTTTGGGTTGGCGAGGGGAAACAAATTCAGATATCCGCAGGTGCGGGACTTCCTTTATAAACGGGTAGCAACTTTCCCGCTCCTACTGCTGGGGGGGATTCAGGATAGGGTAATTTCCAGAGGGTGGGTAGGGGAGGGGAGCGTCTCGGACTTCTATAAGGAGCTTATGGGGTCGGAGGAGATGCAGACCGAGGAGCTGAAGCGCAAGTGGGAGGAGGAGCTGGGAGGTGAGATAGAGAATGGTTTATGGGCAGATGCATTGAGTAGAGTCAACGCGTCCGCAACATGTGCCAGGCTCAGCCTGATACAATTTAAGGTTGTGCACCGGGCTCACATGACAGTGGTCCGGATGAGCAGATTCTTTGGGACAGAAGACAGGTGCACAAAATGCGCGGGAGGACCAGCGAGCCGCGTCCACATGGTTTGGACATGTCCAAAGCTTTGGGGATTTTGACAGTGGTTTGCAGACGTCATGTCCACGGTGTTAAAAACAAGGGTGGCGCTAGGTCCAGAGGTGGCGATTTTTGGGGTGTCGGAAGATCCGGGAATCCAGGAGGAGAAAGAGGCAGATGGTGTGGCCTTTGCTTCCCTGGTAGCCCGGAGATGGATACTATTGGCATGGAGGGACTCGAAGCCCCCAAAGTCAGTTTAGGTTAGAATAGGGGGGTAATAAGGGTGGGACCTGTACAAAAGGTAAACCGGTTTTGCACTATGGTTTCATGTGTAGTTTAGTCGGGCAGCATGGTCGGCACGGGCTTGGAGGGCCGAAGGGCCTGTTCCTGTGCTGTACATTTCTTTGTATATTGTCTATTTTGTTGTTGTTTCTATACCAAAAATACCTCAATAAAATGTTTATTGCAAAAAACAAAATTAATTTCAACAATATTTCTTTTTGCAGGTATTTTAGAGACCATTTGGGATAAACACAGTGTTACAGCTGCTACTCCGCCTCCCTCCCCAACTTCAGGAGATAGTGGTAGGTTCTGCTTTTTAGTTGAAATGCTTGTGATTTGAATATATAACCAGCCAGTCTGAGTGAATGAAGATGATTTAGCATACCAATTTCGATGCAAATGTATTTATTCTGTAGGAGCGACATGATGTCATTGAGGAATAGAACACGTGTATTTAAAGTATTAGTGATCTCAAGAAGTCTCAAGTGAGGTGTCGAGCAGCCAGATTCAGAGTAAAACTCCACTAACTCAAAAGTGTCCATTAACAACCTCAGGACATTTATAACTGCATGGTCATAGTGTTTGGTTTTTGCACTGGATTCATTGTCATCAGTCGCACATACAAGGGAACCTTGGATCCCCTATAATGAAGGGCAGAGTACACTTCAGTTGTCAATATGTAGCTAAATGATAGTAGGACTTGGACCGTAAGTGAACCCTGTTCCTTGTACAAAGTATCACGAGCGCCATTTCTTTACAGAAGACTGATGAAAAGCACTCATCCAAATAGCTTCAAATCTAGAACTGTTTTAATTTACATAAAAATGCCTGAATTTTATACCGTTTTCAGTGTTCCTTGATTATGAAAATATTAGATACAAACTTATAAATGTAAGCTCACTTATCTCACTAAGCTGCTTAAAGTAAGCTGGTTCAAAACTTAAAAGTTGGAGGCCTCAAGAATTCCTCCGAGAAAGAGATTTCATTCCTGCAGACTCAATCCAGCATGCAGTCGTTCAAGATTACACAGTACGGAGTACCTACCTATTCCTGTATCAGCACATCTAAACTTTCTGCTGTGCCGATGAATTGTGGCGATACATGAGCCCTCTGATCTTACCAGGAGCAATCTTCTTTCAAAAGCACGTCATGCTTGAGATTGTACGGTACAGTCTTCCCACTGAAAACCTAACATTTTCAGTTATTTCTGTTGAGACTTGGTTTCAGGCAACAGGTTTACTTTAGAGGTAGATGGGATATATTTTAGAGACAGCTTGGGCAAAATCCAGTCAGTTGCATGTACCAAGTGATGCCTCGGTTTGATGTCCTTGCTTGCCCTCTTCCTCAAAGGATGGTTTCCTCATGTAAGTGGTTTAATGATTTCTGTAGGCAGGCACTGCCCACAAGCTGAACTTTGTTAATTTGATGCTGCAGAGCATTAGTGCAGCCTGACCCAGTGCAGCTAATCATAGTAAATTAGCTGCTGAAGAGTACATTCAGTATCCACTGCATGTTCCATCAATTTTGATAACCAGAAATATCGATGTTGGATCTCTTTGTACAGGCTAAAGTACTGCTGAAATTAATTTAAACTTGAGTCACAGAAAACACAAGCTAAATACTAATGAGAGGACTTGAATTAGTCCATGACGAATGACTACATTCCCTCAGAATTATGCTCCAGCATTCTTGAGTTTCTTCAGATGAATCAATTAAGCGTTCCGTTTTTTGGCAAGCCTGGAACTGTACCTTCTATAGTAAGGTGGTATGCGGAAGCCTAAAATGCTCACGGTTGCGAACTTGAATACCTAACAGCTAGAACAAGTGCATTTATTGGGGTGGTATCAACCATTTCCTGAAGTAGAGAAAATGTTTCACATCTTGCAGTAATGGTTTATAGTACATATATATTTGCTTTTCTACATTTGTGAGGCTGCCAATAGCCTGAAGCTACTGAAGTCTAATGATTTTTTTCCCTGTTAGGTGATTTGCTTAGTAGCCTATTGCAGACTCCCCACGCTGCCAAATTATTAAATCAGCCAATCCCAATTTTGGACCCAGAGAGTGAGCATGTTTGTTTCCTCGCTTTGGACTGTCTGACTCATCTCTTCAGCTGGATCCCGCTCTCTGCCAGCATCACCCCGACTCTCTTGACCACCATCTTCCATTTTGCTCGTTTTGGTTGTGACACCCGTGCCAAGAAACTAGTTGCTGTGAATGGAAATGGCCACAATAATAACATCATCCAGGAACGAGGTAAACTGGGCGTGTTAGCTATGTCTTGCATTAATGAACTCATGTCCAAGAACTGTGTCCCTGTGGAGTTTGAGGAGTATCTACTGCGCATGTTCCAGCAGACATTCTACTTGCTGCAGAAAATCACCAAAGAGAACAATGCACACTCCATAAAGAGCCGCCTGGAAGAGCTAGAAGAAAGGTAAGCCTTATAGATACCCTGGCATAGGAGGTATGGGGCAGGGCCCTGCTCTAAGATTACTTGGTACACTGTTTGGAAACAAATACATTTGGACAACCCTGGCTATACATATGGAGCTTAAGGCCAAAGTGAAATTGTAGCAAGCATGAATCTATTGCCTTTTATTCCCCTACATCTTAGCACTAATATTAAAAGTTGTTAATTTCACGAAGAAAAGTCAAAAGTCTCCTGTTTTATCACCAAAAAGATGTTTCAATTCCAGTTTTGATGTGAAGATCAAAATAAAGATTGTTTAACATCTCTAGTAATTAACTTTCACTCTTGTCAGTATATGGCTGCCTTTAAAACCTGCCCTGAGCTGCTTTAAGCCAGATGATAAGGAAGATAATTGGCTCTAAAGGTTAGCAAAATTTCTTTGCTGGTCTGATTTAGGATTTATTACCACTGTAGCACTAATGGAAGCCCTTAGAACCCTCCAACCACAATTAAGAAATAAGTATAAAAATAAGAGATCAGACAAACTAAGTGGACCTGTATGCAATACACTGGTGTGTCGTGTTGTATTCTTCAGGACTTGCCCTGTTGTGTGCAGGATCCAAACATGAACTTGAACTGGGAAGTATGGCTGGACATTACTGTAACCTGCAGATTGTGCAACACAATCTTCTTAACAATACAATGAGCTCAGTTCTGCTTGATAATGCCTAAAACATTGAAAGCTGAACTGTAGTAATGGGAAATCCTCTCTGTCCGACATCATAACATTAAGAAGACCTAGTTAATCTATAATTTGTAAAGCAACGCATGCTGTCTCTATTAGCTGCAACTGGTTGGTAGGCATAACTGAAGTCTGGAACTGAACATATTCATCATCCAGTTGTGTTTAGCAGTGTGGATTAGCTGATTGTCTGCTGGCTGTGATATTGAGGTCAGCACTTCCTTGTAAACTGTACCATTGACCACAACTGTAGTTCTGAGTACAAGGTTAACGCAATAGTTGTGCAATTCAATTTTATATTTGAAAACAGCGGCTGCTCAGGTTTGCGTTAACATGGATGAAGGCTTTGATGGCTTGTGGTGCAAAGGCATTGCATTCTGTAATACTGTGTAATACAAAGCTAGTGAGGCCTAAGATATGTTGATCAACCATAGGTGTACTACAGTTGGTCACAGACTAGGGAGAGGATAATTGGCCAGAATAGTTACTCATGATCATTAGGGGTGACTAGTGCATCTGAGAAGGAACTGACTCAACAATTATACTCACTGACATGGTTGTTGAATCCATTGGTTCTCGACTACTTTTGATTGAAGGATCCTTATTCAAATGCTTTGGTGATCATTTCATCCATCAAGATTATCATAACTACATGTAAAGAGTGTTTTAATAATGCTTTTTAAAAAAAAAAAAAACAGGCATTACTTATGGACATTTAGTTTTCAGATTACTTACAGATATAGCGGTCTTTGTACCATTCTTAGCGTTGCCAGTTGGACCCATCCTAGGTGAGACAGCCAGGTCACTCTGCACTGCACACTTCGCGACCACACTTCGCTCCCGCCTTGTTCCAAGACAGCCTCCTGCTGTGCAGCCGTAAAGCCTGCCCTGCTCAGTAATCACTCGTGGACCCCAGTTTAAGAACCACTGGTCTAGCCCAGCGGATGAATAATAGCTATTGATGAGGTCTCTGTGCTGACAGCACTTTGAATTGTGCCCTGGCATGTGTTGCCATCTTCAGGAGAGCCCGGTAAGAATCTTGGGATAAGAAAGGTGTCTGTGAATGAAGTCCGAGTCTGGTGTGGATTTTTGTGTTGGCTTATGACTGGATTTTCTCTTGCTCTGTTGAAGATACTGGAGTGAACAGTTTTCAGTATTGTAGATAATGGTTGCAGGGTTATTTGTTATAATGTAAATAACCTGCACTTCTTTAAGTAATGACTGTATTTTCTCCATTGTGTGTAGAATAAAATTTTGAGACTTGGCTTGTAATGACTGAACTGTTGAGTATCTCTATCCCTGGTCTTTCCCCTTTAGCTATGTGGAAAAGTTCACTGACTTCCTGCGACTGTTTGTGAGTGTTCACCTGCGTCGGATCGAGTCCAACTCCCAGTTTCCAGTGGTGGAATTTCTGGCCCTTCTTTTCAAATACACTTTTCACCAGGTGAGACTGACTTCCTGTGAACCTGCACTTTAGAAAGCATGTTCAGCCAGTGTGTGGGACAGAAGTTTCCCAGAGAAAGAGGAACTAAGCAAAGCAGCCTTATCAATCAGCTGTGCAGTATAATTGTGGTGGTCACAGTTGCCCAGTGGTTAGCACTGATGCTTCACAGTGCCAGTGTCCCAGGTTCGATTCCCGGCTTGGGTCACTGTCTGTGCGGAGTCTGCACGTTCGCCCCATGTCTGTGAGTTACCTCCAGGTGCTCCGGTTTCCTTCCACAAGTCCCGAAAGACAAGCTTGTGAGGTGAATTGGACATTCTGAATTCTCCTTCAGTGTACCCAAACAGGCGCTGGAGTGTGGTGACTAGGGGATTTTCACATTAACTTCATTGCAGTGTTAACGTAAGCCTACTTGTGACACTAATAATGATTATTATTATTGCATTTAATTATGCATGCACATTCTTTTGTAATGTGTCTGCCAGTGGTGGGATCAGTTTAGACCCAGCTAGAGTATTGCTGAAGCAACTTAACAAGTAAAGTATATACAATAAGAATGTTAACATGTTGGATGTTTTAAGTTCAGATGCATTAAAACTCAATTTATAACCAAATGTGCTTTTTAGGAGGGAAATGTTAGCATGAATCTGTGGTGTGTGTTTTGTTGCTCTTTTCTTTTGCCAAGAATGAGATCGGAGTGTCCTCAAACATCATAAGATGATCTTATTAAAACATATGAGATTCTGAGGGGGCTTGACAGGGTAAATGCTGAGAGAATGCCTCCCCTTGCGGGAGTACCTAGAATCTAGGGGCGCAATTTCAGAATAAGGGCCTCCTATTTCAGATGGAGATGAGGAAGAATTTCTTCTCAGAGGGTCATGAATCTTTGGAATTCTTTATTCCAGAGTGCAGGGGAGGCTGAGTTTGACAGGTAGTTAGAGGTTGTGGGAGCAGACGGGAAAGTTGAGTTAAGGTTACAATCTTATTATCTTACTATCCAGCCATTATCTTATTGAGTGATGGAACAGGCCTGAAAGGCCTACTCCTGATCCCATTTCTTGTGTTCCTAACCCCAAAGGGTCTGTTCTCTACCCCGTATCGGGGTAAGAGATATCTCTCTGGCTGGAGAGGAATTTAAAAGTGTGAGGTTAAAGCCAATTATGATCCATGTTGGAACAAATGACCTATGTATGAATTGGGAGAGGTCGTGTTGAAAGAATATCAGATGTTAGGCTCAAAATTTAGAAGTAGGCTCTCGAGGATAACGATCTCTGAATCGTTGCCTGAGCCAAATGCAAATAAGCATAGGAACAGACAGATCAGGAGAATTGGCATATGACTGAAAGGCAGATGTGGAAAAGAGGGGTTCCATGTTATGGGACACTTGCACCAGTCCTGGAACAGAAAGGAGCGTACCAACAAGATGGATTCCACCTGAACCAGGATGATTCCAGCAGAAAGAGTAAATAGGGAGGTGCACAGGGAGGTGACAAAGACTATAGATTAAAGAAAAGAATGGATGGGGAGGAATCCAGAAGAAGCATAAGCAGCCTAAATGCTAATGAAAAGAGGCCTGGGAAGAATAAATTAAGGGCAGGCATTATGGCAAGGTTACAAGTAGAGAAAGAGTCAAAAAGATGGTTAATCATAAAGTAAGAGGGAGGACTTCTGGTGACGACATGTAGAAGGAGGTCGCAATTAAGGTAGCTCCTGCTAGTCTTTGGTTTTTGGTTCGTTTTACCTGGTTTTGGGGGCTAATTAGTGGACAGATTTGTCCCATTCAAGAGTCTTTGGTGAGAAGGTGTCAAAAGGCCCAAGAAAGAATATAACTAAGAAAGGTGGGAGTGGTAGTCCTTCAGAGGAGCTGAGCAAGGTGCGGAGCCCAGGGCGAATCTTAGGATGGGGGAAGTGGGGCTGTTAACGGTGACTGTGGGGAGGAATTTGTCCCTTTTGGTGGGCGGGCAGGTGGCCAGCTTGGGTGGGCTCTGGTTTCTGGAGTATGGTGGATAGAGGGGGATAAGTCCAGATCCCCCCAATTCGATTGATGACATGCAATGTGCGGGGGAGGAGGGGGAGAGAAATGTGCGAGAGTTTTCGCTCACTCAAAAAGTTTGAACGCCAAGGTGATTTTTCTGCAAGATACCTACCTGCAGGTAAGGGATCAGATTAGGCTCCATAAGAATTGGGATAGTCCAGTGTTCCACTTGGCCCAGCAATACTTATTAGCAAAAGAGTTTGGTTCCCGATGGAGAAGGTGATAAACCAGGGCAGCAGGTACATTATAGTTACGGGGGCATTGGAGGGTAAGTCATGGGGTTGCTGAGTGTGCATCCCTCAAATTGGGATGATGTGGAGTTTGTGAAGAGGGTGCTGGCTGCGATATCTGATATGGATACGCACCAGTTGATTGCGAAGCCGCTGGCCCCATTGGGGGTAGTGAATGTACTGACAGTGTTCATGAAGGAGAAGGGAGGGAATGGATTCATGGCGATTTTTGTACCATGGGGGCAGGGAATTCTCCTTTTTCTCACAGATGCATGATGCGTATTCGAGCATAGCCATTTTTGTGAATGGGAGAGCCCTGCTGCTAGGGGTGAGGAATGCTGAATCTGGGGGTGTTACCATTTTGCCTTGCGGGTTCTCATTTTAGATACTTATTTTTACTAGTCTGGTGAACAGGGTCAAAGCGGACTTGCAGAGATGGGACAGCATTGTCCTTGGCTGGCAGAATTCAGACGGTGAAAATGAATGTCCTCCGCATTTTATGTTTTTATTTCTGTGCTTCCCAGTGTTTTACCAAAATCCTTTTAGGAGAGCGGAGGATTTTATCATTCATTGGGTGGGAAAGGTAGCTAAGATTCGGTACACGGTACTTCAGAGTGAACGGCAGTCAGGGGGCTTGGAGTTGCCAAGTCTGTGATATTATTGGGCGGCAAACACTGAGAAGGTTCTGGGATGGTGTGGGGATCCTGAGGCTGTATGGGTGCAGATGGAGTCGGGTTCATGCAGAGGGTCGGGTTGAGAGCGGATTTGCTACATTTTTCTCCTTTGAAGTACTGTGGGAATCTGGCAGTGGCCTCAACACTAAAGATATGGAGACAATTTTAGCAGCACTTCAAATTGGGGGCAGTACCGAAGTTGGTGCCGATTGGTGCAAATCAATGTTCGAACTGGCGAGGCTGGACGCTAGGTTCTGGGGATGGGAGGAGAAGGAGGTTGTGGTGACGAAGGATTTGTTTTTGGAGGGGCAGTTTGCGAGCTTTGAGAATTTGGACTTTCAAGGGTGGATACATTTTGATATCTTCAGGTGCCCGACGTTGCGAAGGATATCTTTCCCAACGGTGGTGCCGCTTTCCTCGTTGCTTTTGTCACTGGCGGGGATGGAGGCGGGGAGTAACTTGAGGATTTATGGGAGGCTTATAGCGGAGGAGGCAGTGTCCTTGGAGAGGGTTATGGCCAAGTGGAAGAGGAGTTGGAGTTTGAGCTGCAGGACGGTGACTGCAACATCATGTGCGAGGTTAAGGGCTGATACAGTTGAAGGTAGTGCACAGGGCCCATTTGACCAAATCCAGGAGGTGCAGGTTATTTGCAAACGTGGTGGATGTGTGTGACCACTGTGGCAGGGGCCCAGCCAACCATGTACATATGTTCTAGTCGTGTCCTAAGCTCGGGGTCTGGGTCTACTTCTTCAGCACCATGCCGGTGATCCTACAGATTGAACTGAAACCTTGTCGCTCGGGGCCATAATTGGGGTATCGGACTTGCTGGAGCTGCAGGCTGAGACAGGGGTGGATGTTTTGGCCTTCGCCTCACTGATTGCTCAAAGGTGGGTGCTGATGAGTTGGCGGTCAGCTTCTCTACCTACTGCCTCAGTATGGCTGGGGGATCTTGAGTTTTTGTATCTCAAGAAAGTTAAGTACATGGTGGGGAGAGGAGCAATTGAAAGGTTTTACCAAAGATCGCAGTCACTTTGAAGAGCTGGTCATTGTTAGTTGCTGGGGGTGGGGGGAGTTTGGTTTGATTTTCAAGCGTTGGGAGGAAGACGAGTCTATTATTACCTCTCATTATGTATAAAATTGAAAAAGCTGAATAAAATTATTTGCAAAAACCAAGGTGATCATATTAACAATTAATTGAAATGTATGTATAGCAATGAAAGGACATCACGGTAGCACAAGTAGATAGCACTGTGGCTTCACAGCGCCAGGGTCCCAGTTTTGATTCCCCGCTGGGTCTCCATCTCCGCTGGGTCACTGTCTGTGTGGCACGTTCTCCCTGTGGATTTCTGTGTGGATTTCCTCCGGGTTCCTCCCACAGTCCAAAGACGTGCAGGTTAGGTGGATTAGCCATGATAAATTGTCCTTCGTGACCAAAAAGGTTAGGAGGACTTATTGGGTTATGGGGATAGGGTGGAAGTGGGTCGGTGCAGACTCAATGGACCGAATGGCCTCCTTCTGCACTATGTTCTATGAATGGTGTTCGTAATAAAACGGGAGCTGGAGGCAAATGTTTGGAGGAACCAGACATGTTTTTTTTAATAAAGATTTTTATTCTCCATTTTCACATTT
Source organism: Scyliorhinus torazame (assembly GCF_047496885.1). Classification (NCBI taxonomy): domain Eukaryota; kingdom Metazoa; phylum Chordata; class Chondrichthyes; order Carcharhiniformes; family Scyliorhinidae; genus Scyliorhinus; species Scyliorhinus torazame. The sequence continues at coordinate 156,763,170 of NC_092723.1, forward strand.
TCTTCAGAGTTTACACCCCACCAACAAGCAGTAAACGGTAACGAATACAATGTCAATCCCCTTATTAACAACAACAATCCCATCCTCCCGCAACCCTCCAAACAACGACCCACCTGACAATATAAGCATCAAATAAAACAAACCCTCCCAAGGTGGAAACAAAAAAGGAATCGTGAATCGCCTATGGTCACCATTGACATAAATTGTCCAGCCCCCCCCCCCCCCCCCCATATTCAATGCCATCCAAGAGTACCGTGAATGACACCCATGAATTGTAGACACCCCCCTTCTCCCAGACTCCTCCCCGTCACTTCCTCTTGTAAACTCCTTCCCCCGAACCTCTGTTCCTTCCCCCAACTTTTCACCCCGGCTAGACTCACCGAAACCTGTTCTACCTGGCTCCGATGGCTGCAGCCCCTCCCCCCACCTCACTCCTGTTCACTGGCCGGCTTAAACCAGCCAACTTGGAGGCCCCCGCCCAGGTCTCCTTCCCCCTTGCCCGGTCCCAGGAAAACCAAGAAATCCCCTTTCGCACACAACGCAAGCATACACATCCAAGCCCCAAAGAACCATCATTGCAAATGAAAGTCCCATCTCTTCCCTTGTCCAAATTTATACAGCATCGGCTCATTTAGTACATACACCAACACGCAGTGAAAAAATAAAGTTACACGAGGCTACATTGGTACACAACCATTTCTCAATTCTGCCACAGTCCTTCTGCCTTCGCAAACTCTTCCGCTGTCCCAAAATAAAAGTCCTTGGATTTGTACAGTGCCTTCTTCACCCGGCTGAAGGCAGCCAGCCTCCTCGCCAGCTCCACTGTAAAGTCCTGGTATATGCGTATACCAGCTCCAGCCCACTGCACCATCCGCTTCTGCTTTGCCCAGACCAGGACTTTCTCCTTCACGCTATACCTACGGAAACAGAGTTACTACTCTTGGCGGCTCACTTGCCTTTGGTATAGGCCTCTATGACCGATGAGCCCGATCCAGTTCGTATCGAGAGGGATTGTCCCCCTCCCCCAGTAGCTTCGCCAACATCGTAGCAAAATACTCCGTCGGCCTCGGGCCTTCCACCCCTTCGGGCAGACTCACAATCCTCAGATTCTGTCGCCTGGATCTGTTTTCCAGGTCTTCCATTTTGGCTCGCAGACCCTTGTTGGTCTCTATCACCCTCCATAACTCCTTCCCCATCAAGGTGAATTGATCACTGTGTTGTGATAATGCCTCTTCCACTTCCTTCAGTGTCTCACCTTGCTTCCGCACCTCCGCCGCTGAGCTTGATACCGCCGCCCTCACCGGGGCAATTGCCTCCTCCACCAGCACTTTCAATACCGCCCCCATCTCCTCCTTCATCGCTTATACGTGTTTTGTGAACTGTTTTTCAAGTTCCACAGCCATCACCTTGGTCATTTCTTCTGCTGTGAGCGATGCGGCCTCCCCTGGTGCTCCAGCTTCCGCTTTCCTTACAGTTCCTGCGCTGACTTTTTCACTCCCTGGCGGACTTTCATTAATCCCCTTTTTCACGGCCATTTGTCTCCCAAACTTGGACATTTCTCCTCCCTGTGCCTTCTTACGGCCTTTTCAGCCTCCTTGCCCCCGGGGCCAGGCGTTAAAACTCCAAAATTCCTATTCCCGAGCGGGAGCCCTCCAGTGTGCGGCTGCCTCCCGCCCGCCGTCACCGGAAGTCCGGAACCAGACATGTTATAGAGGTTACTGAGACATGGCTATGCAAGAATTTGGTTGGGTAATAAATAGCATAATTAGACAAGATAATGTGGGGGGGGGGGGGGGGGGTTAGGGGGGTAGGAGAGGAGGAGAAACTATGCAGAGAAATCAGGGAATTGAGTGAAAAAAATAATTAATCATGGGGATTCCCATAAATTGGACAGAAGAGTAGGTAAGAGGGATAAGAGATTGGAGTCCATTCAATGTGTACAAGATTCCTTACTAAATCAATATGTAAGAAGCCCAGCCAGGGAAGTTTGCAATTGGATGTGATAATGGGGAATAAACTAAAAAGTAAAGGTAGCAGAGCGTCTGCACAACAGTGATCAGAGAAAGGTTCATTTTGAGGGTTTCGATTCTAGCCCTGGGTCACTGTCCGTGTGGAGTTTGCACATTCTCGCCATGTCTACGTGGGTCTCATTCCCACAACCCAAAAATGTGCAGGGTAGGTGGATTGGCCACACTAAAATTGCCCCTTAATTGGAACAAAAATAATTTGGGTCCTAGATTTGGATTTTGGAATCAAAATACACTTTCTAAATTTGTGGATAACATCAAATTGGGGGAGATGGTCAATTAATGAGGACTGCAATAAATTACAAGAGCATTCATGACCTTGCAGAATAGGCAAATAATTAGCAAATGAGGTTTTAAGACCAAGAAATGTATGGTAGTTCAATTTGGTAGGAAGAATAGAGACGTCACTCATTACTTGCCAGATGAAAGTCTAGATGGTATAGAGAAATAAAGGAATCTTAAGGTACAAATACACACCAATCACTAAAGATTGCGCCATAGATTAGCCAAGGACTTCAGAAATAAAGGCCTGAACACTAGAGCTTTATTTCTCTAGGGATAGAATTGGAAAATAAGGAAATTATGTTAAAACTGTATAGAACCTTGGTTAAACCACATTTCAACTTCTGCTTGGCATGTAAGCATACAGAGGCACAGGAGAGAGTGTAGAGAAGATTCACAGGGATGATACCACAAATGCATGTCACATATGCGTATCGTAAAATGATTAGCAGCTGGATCTCCATTCGCGTGTGTGTGCGCGTGTGTACGTGTACGAGAGAGGGGTATGAAGGTGAGGTTTTGATAGTGTGTATACAGCGCAAATGTTTTCTACGGTAGGGAAGAGCACAATAGAGGTAATCAACATAAGATCATTACCAAAACATCGAATTGGGATCCTACAGAGTGGTGAGCATGTGGAACTCATTACCACAGGGAGCGGTTGAAACATTTAGTGTAGCTGTATTTAAGATGAACATACGAGGGAGAAGAGAATTGAGGGTTTTGATGGATTTAAATGAGAAAAGATGGAAGGAGGCTTGAGTGGAGCATAAGCACCCATCATGGACTGGGCTAATGACCTGTATCTGTGCCTTATACCCTATGTTATCCTACATTATGTAAGCTGTTTGTAAAGGCAACAAGTATGATTTCTGATGTTTTGTTGTTACAGCCCAGTCATGAGGGTTATTTCTCCTGCCTTGACATATGGACAATATTCCTGGATTACCTGACGAGTAAAATCAAGAGCCGGCTTGCTGATCGGGATGAGGTCCTCAACAGGTTAGCTGCTACATCTTAGTATTTGTCCTGCTTCCTCTGTGTCCTAAGTGCTTTAAGTTGGGACAATTTGCCATTTCTGTAACATTGACCTGCAGCCTGCAAAGTTGAGCTCTTGAGTGTTACTAGACTTTGTGCGTGAGAGCTTCCTTCCTCTCTTCCAATCTTTATAAATCTTTTAATGTGACAATACCCAAAGTTAATTTGATTTCCATTAACTATGTTTACGATATAACGCAGTCACAATTCCTGTGCAGTATTTGTACAATGACATTTTTACTTGGATCATAACGCTATGTTATTAGAATTAGAAAACTTGGCTTTCTGTAACAACTGCAGTGCTTAATATTTAACTAGAGTTACTGTATTTCCACTGATTTGAATAATTGAACATATCAGATCTGGCAAACAAAAGTCGGGTGAATATAATTTCTCAGACCCGCATAATTTCATCCCTGCACTGATTGTTGATTGCAAGGAAAAGTGACTAAAAAATGTTCAGTTATTTTAATTCCGCTGCCATGGTCTCCACGTACTTTACAAAATCATGGTTTAAAACGACGCCAAAGCTACATGTTCACTCAGATGTAAAAGATGCTTTAGCACTACTTGAAGACGAGAAAGTGGTCACTATGTCCTAACTTAAATTCATGTTGCAACTTTCAATTGTGCTCAGTACCAGATTGTGAAATGCCTGCGCTGATGGTGTCACTAGTTGCCAGAATAGCTCCTTTGGAAAGGAAATGTGGGAGCTGCATACTTATTACGATGATGATGTTGAAGTAGTTGAATTAGGAGATCTAGAGATGGTTAGAAGCCTTGAATTGTGCCTAATCATTCCTTTTGCAGCAGCAATCAGCTTAAAAAAACCAGAATGCGTAATTATATTGCTAGATTGGTATAAAGTACAAATTGTAGTATGTCTGGCGAAAACGAAGTTCTGGTCATTGAGACGCAAGGGAAGTCGAGGCAATGCTTAGAAGATTGACGAGATTGCTCCCCAGCAACAGAGGGCTTAGTGAGAAGGAAGAACTCTAGACACTTGGACTCTAATCCCTAAGAAGCAACCACTAAGAGGGTGGCATGGTGGCACAGTAGTTAGCATTGCTGCGTCACAGCTCCAGGGTCCCAGGTTCAATTCTGGCCTCTGGTGACTGTCGAGTTTGCACTTTCTCCCCGTGTCCGGGTGGGTTTCTTCCGGGTCCTCCCGTTTCCTCCCACAGCCCAAAGATGTGCAGATTAGGTGGATTGGCCATGCTAAATAGCCCCTTAGTATCCAAAACGTTAGGTGGGGTTACAGGATAGGGTGGAGGTGTGGGCATAAGTAGCGTGCTCTTTCCAAGGGCTGGTGCAGACCGATGGGTTGAATGGCCTCCTTCTGCACTGTAGATTCTATGATAAGAGGGGAATTACTAGAGAAACAGTGAATGGTATGGATCTGATGAACCTAGAACTACCTCAGAAATAAATCATGGCCGATTCACATAAGTGATCATGGTGTAATTGCCTTTCTGAATGGAATGGTAGAGATAGAATGTCAAGAATCACTTTTAATAGTTGGGTGTTGTACGGTACTGGGTCTAGAGGACCTTCCAGAATGATTGGTAGGGTGACCTTTCTCATCCATCTCGTGCAAAGAAAATCCCCTCAGCTGGAAGAGGGGGAATTGGGAATTACTGACCTACAGAAGTATAACTATCTTTAACCTTTTAATATTTTTTATTTTCTGTAAAGAGGCCTTTTCTTCTGGCCTCAGTAGTTTGTATTGAGGATACTGCACTTGACACTTAGTTCAAAGAAGCACTCAAATCTTTAGTTTTATAACTATAGAGTACCCAATTCATTTTTTTCCAATTAAGGGGCAATTTAGCATGGCCAATCCACCTAGCTTGCACATCTTTTGGGCTGTGGGGGCAAAACCCACGCAAACACTGGGAGAATGTGCAAACTCCACACGGACAGTGACCCAGAGCCGGGATCGAACCTGGGACCTTGGCGCCGTGAGGCCGCAGTGCTAACCCACTGCGCCACCATGCTGCCCTAGAAGCACTCATCTAATGTAAAGAAAATTCCTCTTGACTGGCTTCAGGATCAAGGGGCCATCTGAGAAGCCTCTTGGGAAGGCCGAGCTGAGGATTTGAATGACATCATTTTTGATATGTTTAAATTTGCACATAATGCCTGGGGTGATCGACTTAATCATTGCAGCAAAGTTCTCTCGGCAGAGGTATACCACAATAAGATTGTTGAGTCTATTAAGATTCATAGGACAGAGCTGGGTATGTCTGGTTTCTCCCAGGTCATCTTTACTGGACATTACTGTCTGAGTACCAAAATGCCTGTTTCCATGAGGGATGTTGGCGTTGGTTGTGAACTGATGGGCATCATTTAGAGGTTGTGCTAGGACACTCATTTTTCTTCCATTTTTTTTCTCCTGGTGCTGCAATTTGGACTTGTTCACATGCCAGCACGCACTTTATCCTAATTGTTCGTCGTTGGCAGGGCTGTTTAGCACATTTATACTCCGTGATTGTTCTGCTTTCCCCAGGTTGTAAGAATTCTTCCTGTTTGTTTCATTTGTTCCCATTTGTTATATTTTGGTCCGTGGACCCATAATTGGGGTGAGCCTTTAAGCCGAAGACTCATTGAAACTGTCTGCTTACGAGGACACTGTGTTCCCAGTAGAAGCCAGACTCTTCGGCACCGGGGTGTATCTTAGGAACCGGCTGTGGAGGGAACCGGTTGAATTTGGTTAACCACTGGGTTGGCCATGGACAGTCTGCCTGTCAACGGTCAGTGATTGATTCCTGCGTGATTCTTTCTGAAAGAACTTGGCAGAGGTGTTTAGGCATTGTGTGTGCATGCGTGCATGTGGTGAGTTAGGAAGGGGGGTTAGGAAAGGGGTAATAGATAGTCAGTTAAATTTTCTATCAGTTAATGTGGTTAATTCTAATACTGTACATAATGAAAGATTACTTGTGTTGTAAAGTTACAACCCTTTGGTGGCTGTGGTTTATTGGGCTCAACCAAGGACCTCAGGTATTTTAAATAGAATCAAATTTCACCTGTGTTGTGACTCCACGTCAAATTGGATGGCATTGACCGCGCACCAACTCAGGGTGTCGTGCCAAGGTCTCTTATCCACGAGTATGATGGTGATACAAGTGTGTTAGTGGTGAAATGAGGTGACCAGAACTGTCACAACTATAAGAACATAACGTATGAGAAAAGATTGCTTGACCCATTGGAAGTGTCTGACTTCCCCAATTTGTTTATTTGTCTCGAATGCCATGCCTATAAAATTATTTCAGTTATCTTTTTAAGTTTTAAAAACAGAATAAATAGCTTTTTATTTTCTACAAACTTGCATTTGTTTCTGATTTTACAACCCAGAGTAACTTTTCTAAAGCCTGTGACTTTGGAAATCAGAAGTGTTATGTTTAATTGGTTGAAACAGCATGTAGTGTGATGAATGTAGTAATTGTTATATATTAGATTTTATATTTGTGGCAGTAATATTGTCAAAAACCCAGGTTTATAATGCATGCAGTGTGTCTGCTAAATCTGTGATTAAGAAGCTGTAAAAGGAAAGGTAATTATTAATTCTAATCATTTACTTGTTTACATATAGGTGGCTAATGAGTATTGCTTATGGAAAGGAGATTCCCTGGGGTGTAGACTAATTTGAGGGATTGCTGAGCAGGCCATGGGACAATGGGACATCTTAGTGGGATACAGATGATGTAATTGATTGCTGGAGCCAAGTCTGTCGGCAGTTTTAATAATAATAATAGCAGTTTGCTCTAGGATTTTTGAGTCTTACCAGCAGGATTTTCAGGTTGTTCCTGAAATGGTCTCCAAAGATCTGCACAGAGTGCAGCAAGTAACCCTGATTGCTCACTTTATTTATGAGTGGGGTTTGAGCTGTATTGGGTTGCTTCGTTGGAAAATATACAGTGATAGGTGTAGATGGTGAGTTAATGTTTTTTCTTTTTATTTAAGAGCTGTTTAATTTTGGTTGTAATGGTACTTGATAATGTGATTAATTCTGTGTTTAAATTAAAGCTTGTTTTTTTAAAAAAAATTTTTTAAGAGTACCCAATTATATATATTTTTTCCAATTAAGGGGCAATTTAGCATGGCCAATCCACCTAACCTGCACATCTTTGGGTTGTGGGGGTAAAACCCACACAGACATGGGGAGAAAGTGCGAACTCCACACGGACAGTGACCCAGGGCCGGGATTCGAAACCGGGTCCTCAGCGCCGTAGTCCCAGTGCTATCCACTACGCCACATGCCGCCCTAATTAAAGCTTGTTTTAACATAAAAGATGCCTATTGGTCAGAGTATTCACTCCTGGGGTGAAGTATCCTTTCCTCTCAGTTTTACAAATTGCAAATTGTTTGGGGTTTTAAGTCCAGTATTCAGTAACAAAATCTGGGGTTTGGTCCGGTATCCCAACAGCAGTATTATTCTCAATGTCTGTTGAGCTATAGTGTTGGCTGAATTTGTGAGCCTGTTTGTCAAAGTGCATGAAATCTAATATTTGTGACTGGTTAGATGTCGGTATATTTCCTTGAGTGTTTCCTAACCCGGGACAAGATATAGAAAGGAATGGTTAGGTTATTGACTTTCAGACAATTCATAGAGTGGGAACACTGCACGGTCTATTTTTCCAATTGAAGGCTGCTCATTACCATTTAGTCCCTCATCCAGTCTGATCCCCTTGGGTGATTGAAGGTTGACAGTTTATTTCAAAGTACTTAATATTGTTTAACTCAGCGCAGTGATGCTGGTTTCCTGGGGAGCTGAATGAATGAGTGCTTCTTCCAAGAACAATAGCCAAAGCTACAACCTGATAGATTGAATTTAATTTGTTTATTGCCACGTGTACCGAGGTACAGTGAAAAGTATTTTTCTGCGAGCAGCTCAACAGATCATTAAGTACATAAAAAGAAAAGGAAATAAAAGAAAATACATAATAGGGCAACACAAGGTACACAATGTAACTACTTGAGCACCGGCATCGGATGAAGCATACAGGGGTGTAGAGTTAACAAGGTCAGTCCACAAGAGGGTCGTTTAGGAGTCTGGTAACAGCGGGGAAGAAGCTGTTTTTGAGTCTGTTTGTGCGTGTTCTCAGACTTTTGTATCTCCTGCCCGATGGAAGAAGTTGGAAGAGTGAGTAAGCCGGGGGGGAGGGTTCTTTGATTATGCTGCCCGCTTTCCCCAGGCAGCGGGAGGTGTAGATGGAGCCAATGGATGGACGGCAGGTTCGTGTGATGGGCTGGGCGGTGTTCACGACTCTCTGAAGTTTCTTGTGGTCCTGGGCCGAGCAGTTGCCATCCAGGCTGTGATGCAGCCAGATAGGATGCTTTCTATGGTGCATCTGTAAAAGTTGGTCAGAGTTAATATGGACATGTCGAACTTCCTTAGTTTCCTGAGGAAGTATAAGCACTGTAGTGCTTTCTTGGTGGTAGCGTCGACGTGGGTGGACCAGGACAGATTTTTGGTGATGTGTACCCCTAGGAATTTGAAACTGCTAACCATCTCCACCTCGGCCCTGTTGATGCTGACAGGGGTGTGTACAGTACTTTGCTTCCTGAAGTCAATGACCAGCGCTTTAGTTTTGCTGGCATTAAGGGAGAGATTGTTGTCGCTGCACCACTCCACTGGGTTCTCCACCTCCCTCCTGTATTCTGACTCGTTGTTTTTCAAGATCCGGCCCACTATGGTCGTATCGTCAGCAAACCTGTAGATGGAGTCGGAACCAAATTTTGCCTCGCAGTCGTGTGTGTACAGGAGTAGAGTAGGGGGCTAAGTACGCAACCTTGCGGGGCCCTGGTATTGAGGACTATTGTGGAGGAGGTATTGTTTATTCTTACTGATTGTGGTCTGTGGGTCAGAAAGTCGAGGATTCAGTTGCAGAGTGGAGAGCCAAGTCCTAGGTTTTGGAGCTTTGATATGAGTTTGGCTGGGATTATAGTGTTGAAGGCGGAGCTGTAGTCAATAAATAGGAGTCTGATGTAGGAGTCCTCGTTGTCGAGATGCTCTAGGGATGAGTGTAGGGCCAGGGAAATGGTGTCTGCTGTGGACCGGTTGCGGCGGTATGCGAATTGCAGTGGATCGGTATGCAAATTGCAGTTAGAATCATCGTCCTACAGTCAGATTTGTTCTACTTTCCTGCTTAAAATTGAGTGCAAAATGTACCCAGAGAATTATCTGAAAGGGCTAGAGTTAATCTTATACTACATTGCTGCTGCATCTGGATCTTGGATACAGAGGCACCCTTAAAACTACTAGAAGCAAAATACAGCTGGCCCTAGAATCTGAAATAAACACAAGGAAATCCTGAAGGCACAGATTAGCATTTAAGATTGAGATTCCCAAACCATCAGACAGAGGTTTCAGCTAGTGCCTTTGCACAAGTTCCTTTAGCTTTCTCTGGCTGCTAGGCAACTGAACTATTGGATGTCCAGACAACAAATAATGTATGGGTGTCTAATAACTGCTCCTCCCCACCCCAGTCAAAAACTGTTCACCGATCTTGGAAATGTGGAGTTTTTGTCAAATTGCCCCAATTATACAATTGTGGAACTAATTCTGCCTGAAGTGACTCATTAGTATAAAGGTGGAAAGGATAATTTCACAGATTGCTACCAAACATAGTTTACTGTCATCAACACAACAGGAAGCAGGTTTCTATACAAGATCACAAAGTGACTCTGCAAAATGGGACGTTTTCTCTTGTATGTAAAACTGAAAATCGCATTGTTACATATGCTGGGTTGCTTGTGAAAGTAAATCCCAGAATGTGAGAGTTGAGCAATGTGCCTGTTGAATGTAGTGAGCAAATTAAATAGTTGTGTAAGAATGTTGAATGTAAAAGGTGACCCAAGCCAAACGCTTCTTCCCCTCGCCGCCACATTCAGCTAATCTGTAAACATCAGAGCTGGAGGTTGTGCCTTATGCATAACTCTGAGTGAACATTTCACCTCTGCTTGTTGCAGCTATACTGGGAAACATGAATTCTTGTGACATACAGCTGCTCTTTAGTTGAAGTAGTAGGCTTGACTAATGCAAGTCGATGAAAGTTTTTCAAGTTGGGGATACATACAAACATAAAAATTAGGAGCAGAAGTAGGCCACTCTAAAGGCTGTGCTGCCATTCAATAAGATCATAGCTGACCTGATTGTAACCTCAACTCCATGTTCCCGCCTACCTGATAACTTTTCAACCCCTTGTTTATCAAGAATCTATCTACCTCCATCTTAAAAAAAAAATTCAAAGTTTCTGCTTCCGCTGCCTTTTGAAAAAGAGAGATCCAAAGAGACAAGACCTTGAAGATTTTTCCTTATCTCTGTCTTAAATGGGTGACTTTTATTTTTAAACCGTGACCCCTAGTTCTAGATTCTGTCACGAAAGGAAATAACCTATCTATATCCACCGTGTCCAGTCTCCTTGAGATCTTGTGTTACTATCATATTGCCTCTTACTCTTATAAACTCCAGCGGATACAAGGCTAACCTGTCCAACTTTTCCTCATAAGATAAACTGCTTATTCCAGGTATTTTCTATTAAACCCCCTCCGGCTTCCAATGCATTTGCATCCTTCCTTAAATAAGGTGATCAACACTGTACACAATACTCTATGGTCTCACCAATGGCCTGTATAACTGAAGCATAACCTCACTTTCTTTTGTATTGGATTTCACTCTCAAAAAACAATAACAATCTATTAGCTTTCCTAATTACATGCTACACCTGCATAGTAACTTATTGCGATTCATGCACTGGGATACCCAGATCCTTCTGCACCTCCGTGCTCTGTAATCTCTCTCCATTTAGATAACACGCTTCTTTTTATTCTTCCTGCCAAAATGGGCAATTGCACATTTTCACACATTATATTCCATTTGCCAGATCTTTTCCCACTCAGTTAACCTATCAATATCCCTTTGTAGCCCCTTGCATCCTCTTCACAACTTACTTTCCTACCTATTTTTTTGTCATCAGCAAGCTTAGCAACCATACCATTGGTCCCTTTATCCAAGTCATTTACGCAAATTATAAAAAGTTGAGGCCCCAGCACTGATCCTCTTTGCATGCCAATATGTTACCTCCGACGTCTTGAGCTTTTATTTGCCGCATTAACCCTTGATGTGGCACCGTATTAAATGTCTTCTGGATATCTCGGTATATCCACTGGTTCCCCTTTATGCACAATAAATGTTACTTCAAAAAATTTCAAACTTATTGGTTAAACATTATTTCCCTTTCACAAAACCATGTTGACTCTGCCTGATTGTCTTCAATTTAACTTAGCCTGCTATAATGTCTTCAATAATAACTTCTCATTTTTTCTGTGACCGATGTAATCAACAATGGTTTCATCGGGTGGCATGATGGAGCAGTGGTTAACACTGCTACCTCATGGCGCCGAGGACCCGGGTTCGATCTCGGCCCCAGGTCATTGTTCGTGTGGAGTTTGCACATTCTCCCTGTGTTTGCGTGAGTCTCACCCCCACAACCCAAAGACGTGCAGGGTAGGTGAATTGGCCATGCTAAATTTCTCCTTAATTGGAAGAAAAGAATTTGGTACTCTAAACAAAAAAAACCAATGGTTTCATGGTCATCATTTTAAACATTTAATTCCAGATCTTTTTTAATTGAATACAAATGTCTCCATCTGCCGTGATGGGATTTGAACCCAGGCCCCAGAGCATTGTCCTCGATCACCGGATTACTAGCCCATTGGAAATACCACCACGCCACTGTCTGCCCATATGGGAGGGAATTACTCCCTCCCTTCCTGATTTGCAGTTATTTCTGGGATGGTGCTTGTATCTTCTATAGTGAAGACTGACAAAAAAAACCCTGTTTAATTCATCTGCTATTTCCTTATTTTCCATTATCAATTCCCTGAACTCACTTTCTACAAGACCAATGCTCACTTAAATATCGACAGAAACTCGTTACTATTTGTCTTTATGTTTCTAGCTAGCTTTCTCTCGTACTGTAATTCTTTCCTCCGAATTGATTTTTAAAAGTCAATCTTTGCTCTTTTTTTAATATTCTGTCCAATATTCTGACCTGCCACCCATCTTTTAGCATAGTGGACTCAATAGCTGGCTTGCAATGCAGAACAATGCCAGCAGTGCGAGTTCAATTCCCGTACCAGCCTCCGGAATGTGGCGACTAGGGGCTTTTCACAGTAACATCATTGAAGCCTACTTGTGACAATAAGCTATTATTATTATTATATTTCTGTGTCTGATTGCTCCTGGGAGAGAGTGTCCAGGCAACTCTCCTCAACCCTGATCCCCACCACGATGTCCACTACTCTCTCTAGCTCAGCATTTCGGAGCCATAGTAGTAGCTTAAGCTGCAGAGGCTTTCTGCAGATATGGTTGTCTGCAGTGCATTCCACAGATTTCCACATGCTGCAATCGTAGAACTCCTCCAACCCTGTCAATTCTATCCAACTGTATTTATTTGATCAATTGGTTAATAATTTGCATAGATAAAAGTAATAGAAAGTTTCACTTAGCATAGAGCCAAAGGAGGAAAATCGCTAATGGCTGGAGAATGAAAATCTTCCTCCTGTGCACCAAATTCCCACATGAACTAAATTCCCAACTACTAACTCAATCTATGTCTCATTCGGTGTACTCGGGTGTCCAAATACTCCTTTCTGCCTTCAGTAGCTGAATTCATATCTTTAACACTACCAAACTGAATCATGGTGTTAATAATTAAAAAAAAGCAAAATCCCTATATATCAACCATTACAATTGGTTTAACTTCATTGCAGCTGTTCCTTTGTAGGAGAGGGTAAATGGCTGTGGGGGGGGGGGATTTCATTATGAAACACAAGTACTGTGGGCCATTGGATAATCCTCCCTTGCCCGCTCTGTGGTGTAATATTGTTCTAAGCCAGTCGTTCAGTTATATTTCTCCTGACATCTCAATCGATAGCCTCCCACACTAGTGCAACACTCTATAACCATTTATGGGTAATTATCCAAAGTAATGTAACTCCATTGTTGAGGAGGGGAAACAACATTCAGCCCAATAAGCCAGTCTGTCTTGATGGAATCCAACTCGCTATTTTGCTCCCTTACTCAATCTATTTATCCTTCCCTCCAGAAACAGTGTCTCTCACTGCCTGATATTGAGAACTGGCCAAGTGAAAGTTAGAAAAAAAGAGTCCCTTCATTTTTCATCCCGGTCAGCACCTCCATTTTCTTCCATTTATCTTGCCTATTGCCATTTTGTATTGAATCAGGGCATGTAAAATCTTGGTGTACAGCTTGAGCCTGAGCTCCACTTCCTCATCCACATTACCAGGCTGCTTTCCACTTCAACCGTACCCATCTCGACTACGATCTTCCTCATTGTGCTGCTGGAATTTCAGTCCATGCACCTCATTTTATATATCTTCTTGCCTTGTGGCCGTCATTTCTCCATTTTCTGAGAATAACTTTAATCTGTGTGCACGAATCTATTTCTCTTGTGTATCTGTGTGGAGTTTCTATCTGTGTGGAGTTTGCACCTTCTCCCTGTGTTTGCGTGGGTCTCACCCCCACATCCCAAAGATATACAGGTTTGGTGGATTGGCTGTGCTAAATTGCGCCTTAATTGGGGTAAAAAAATGATTCGGCACTTAATTCATAAAAGAAAATGAATCTATTTCCTTGCCTCCCACTTGCTCTTTCTACATATTCGTCACGTGGCTGGAAGCAGCATTACTTATTTGTCATGTTTCCATGCCCTTGTCTTGATCTCCCTTTCTACCTGATCATATCTTTCCAAGAGTTTTTTTTTTAATATGGGATGTGGACATTGCTGGCTGGGGCCAGCATTTGTTGCCCATCCCTAATTGCCGTTGGACTGAGTGGCTTGCTCGGCCATTTCAGAGTCAACCACATTGTGGTGGACCTGGAAATACACATAGGCCAGGCCAGATAATGGTGGCAGATTGTTTTCCATAAAGGACTTTAATGAACCGGATGGGTTCCACAATCGACAATGGTTTCATGGTAATCATTAGACTTTTAATTCCAGGTTTTCTTATTGAGTTCAAATTTCCACCATCTGCCGTGGGTGGATTCAAACCCAGGTCTCCTAAGCATTACCGTGGGATTCTGGGTTACTAGTCCAGTGAGGACACCACTGCGCCACCACCTACCCAAGCATACTCTAGCAAAAAACAATCTTCTAAGTTACAGCTGCTGTTACAATTTACCCACTCATTCTACTATATATCCCTACAAATAGCACTTTTAATAGTCATAGTCCAACTAATTCATTTTTCTCCCCTCTTCCTCCAACAACCTACTCTTCCCCCCCCCCCCCCCCCACAAATCTAAATATTTCTCCAGGTTAGCTCTGCAGGCACTCCAGTACAGAAAACACAGATGTATTGTATGTTAATGTGGTACAACCAGGTTCCATCATCCAGAAACCATTGCATGGTCCAGGTACCAGACACTCCAAACCCACAGCAGCTTCAAACCTCATGATTTGACACTCTCTCCTGCCTTCATGTGAACGCTGCCTACTCTGGGTTTCCAAGGAAACGAGTGAGCAGGGAATCCAGGCTCCATACAGGGCCATCGATGAATGAAGTCCAAGAAAAAGACTCTAATGGGAGTTTCAGAGTTCGTAGTGCGAGAGACATTGCCATTCCTGTATAGAAAGCCTCTATTCCCATACTGGTATAACTGGAGCAGATTGCTGCTACTAGGACAGGAGGCAGAACTATACTAAGAGATGGCATTTAGCTTTTTGCCCAAGTTATTTTGAGCGTTGAGATTTATTGCCCTGTGATGGCCATTGACTGCTGCTTCTCTTGACAGATACAAAGGTGCATTAGTTCTACTGCTGACGGAGGTTTTGCGTCGGATACAATTCCGCTATAATCAGGCCCAGCTGGAAGAACTTGATGATGAGACACTGGATGATGATGTAAGTTTGCTGGCGATGTGTGGACTAACGTGAATGGGGCGCATCTTATTTAGTAAGTTGGTCCATCATTGAACAACTCAGGAGGAAGCAAGACCTGACCAAGCTAGTCTCACAAGATAAGAAAAAAAACATCAATGTCATTTTTGCCACCTTCCTTCAAATGTTCCCTGTTGATATGCATCTTCTTTTTTGTGCCCTGCTGTGTGAAACATTTTCCGAAGTTTACTTACAGTATACAGTTTTAGAAAGGACAGTACTTATTTGAACAAGTTCATATTTTACTCCCATCTGCCATGTTTTTGCTACTCCCTTACCTATCTATATCCCAATGCAAATTTCTCATGTCGTTATAAACCTATCTTTGTGTTATTACACTTAGCAACCATGCATTTGGTCCCTTCATCCAAATCATTGATAGATTGTGAAAAGTTGAGGCCTCAGGACTAATCCTAGTGGCAATCCACTCGTTACATCCTGCCAACCTGAGAAAAGCCCATTTATGCCTACTCCGTTTCCTGTTAGCTAACCAAGCCTCAAATATATGCGATGCCTTAAAGACAAATGTCCAGCCCTCGAGGGTTAGTAATGAGGACCAGGCAAGGTCAGCACGGTAGCACAATGGTTAGCACTGTTGCTTCACAGTGCCAGGGCCCCAAGTTCGATTCCCGGCTTAGGTCACTCTCTGTGCGGAGTCTGCACATTCTCCCTGTGTCTGCATGGGTTTCCACCCGGCGCTCCGGTTTCCTCCCACAAGTCCCGAAAGACGTGCTTGTTAGGTGAATTGGATGTTCAGAATTCTCCCTCTGTCTACCTGAACAGGCGACGTAGTGTGGCAATTAGGTGATTTTCACAGTAACTTCATTGCAATGTTAATGTAAGCCTACTTGTGACACTAATAAAGATTATTAGATTATTGCACAGCACGTGATTCAGCTCGTTGGAGTTTATAGCATGCTCCTGCACTTGTCATGTGTTGGGTAATTTTCTAGCCAGCGAAAATAGTTTTGCATAAGTGACTGAAGCATTGAACTTGTCTGTTGTAAAAGATCTGCCTGATAATTCATTATTGCAATTGACTTCCTCTAACCTGTGTTTACTCCAACATAAGGACATTCAGTTGAGTAAGGAAGAAAAAATACTTATAATTATAAACACATTTCATGATCTTGTCTTCCCCCAAGCACTTTTAGCCCAACAAACACATTTACAGTGTAGTCACTGTTGCAAAGCAGGAATTACAGCAGTCTATTTACATACACAAAGCTCCCACAAACCACAATGAGCCCACTGCATAATGTATCTAAGGAGGTTTCAGCATCTTTGCATCTCTTTGCTTGTAGCAACAGACTGAATGGCAGCGCTATTTGCGACAGAGCTTGGAAGTTGTGGCTAAAGTGATGGAACTCCTTCCTTCTCATGCGTTTTCTACAATCGTAAGTAACAATTACTGAACATTAATATGGGATTACTTTGATTCAGTATTAGGTAGAAGACTTACTATTGGCATCAGTCTGCTCTCGTTCCCAACAACTTCCCCACTGCCACTTAATGCCCGAGAGGCTGTTTAATGTTTTAAAAATATATTTAGAACACCTAATTCTTTTTTTCCGATTAAGGGGCAATTTAGCGTGGCCAATTCACCTACCCAGCACATCTTTTTATTTTTAATATGTTTTTATTAAGAATTTTTCAACAATATTTTCCACCTTACAAACAAACCCCCCCTCCCCCCGTAACAAAGAAAAGAAAGAGAACTCGCGTGGCAAGACATGGCAAGTCAATAAGATACAGAACTTTGTACATTGGATTCTTCCCGTACATGTCAGTTTCCGGATCATTCATGTGTTTTCTATGTCCCCCCCCCCCCACCCCCCCCCCTGGGTTGCTGCTGCTGCTGTCCGACCTTCATCTAACGCTCCAGGAGATGGTCTAGGAACGGTTGCCACCGCCTGTAGAACCCCTGCGCAGACCCTCTCAAGGCAAACTTTATCCTTTCCAACTTGATAAACCCTGCCATATCATTTATCCAGGCCTCCACGCTGGGGGGCTTCGCCTCCTTCCACATTAGCAATATCCTTTGCCCGGCTACTAGGGACGCAAAGGCCAGAATGCTGGCCTCTTTCGCCTCCTGCACTCCCGGCTCGTCTACTACTCCAAATAGTGCTAGCCCCCAGCTTGGCTTGACCCGGACTTTCACCACCTTAGATCCTGTTCCCGCAACTCCCCTCCAGAACCCCTCCAGTGCCGGGCATGACCAAAACATATGGACATGGTTCGCCGGACTTCCTGAGCACCTCCCACATCTGTCCTCCACCCCGAAGAACCTACTCAGCCTCGCCCCCGTCATATGCGCTCTATGAACCACCTTAAATTGTATCAGGCTGAGCCTGGCACACGAGGAAGAGGAATTAACCCTACTTAGGGCATCAGCCCATAGCCCCTCCTCAATCTCCTCCTCCCATTTACCCTTCAGCTCCTCTACCACAGCCCCCCCCCCCCCCCCCCCCTTTCATCTCCTGGTATATCGCCGACACCTTGCCCTCTCCAACCCATACGCCCAAAATCACCCTCTCTTGAACCCCCTGTGCTGGGAGTAGCGGAAATTCCCTCACCTGCCGCCTCACAAACGCCCTCACCTGCATGCACCTGAAAGCATTTCCCGAGGATAGCCCAAACTTCTCCTCCAGCGCCCCTAAGCTCGCAAACGTCCCGTCAATGAACAGGTCCCCCAATCTTCTAATCCCCGCCCGATGCCAGCTCTGAAACCCCCCCCATCCATCCTTCCTGGGACAAACCGATGGTTGTCTCTGATCGGGGCCCACACCGAAGCTCCCGTTGCACCCCAGTACCGTCTCCACTGCCCCCAGATCTTGAGCGTTGCCGCCACCACCGGGCTCGTGGTGTACCTTGTCGGCGAGAGCGGCAGCGGTGCTGTCACCAGCGCCCCCAGGCTCGTTCCTTTGCAGGATGCCATCTCCAATCTCTTCCGCGCCGCCCCCTCTCCATCCATCACCCACTTGCGGATCATTGCCACGTTGGCTGCCCAGTAGTACCCACCCAAGTTCGGCAATGCCAACCCTCCTCTGTCTCTGCTACGCTCCAAGAACCCCATCCTTACCCGCGGGGTCTTGCTTGCCCACACAAATCCCATTATGCTCCTGCTTACCCTCTTAAAGAAGGCCTGGGTAATCACAATTGGGAGGCATTGGAATACAAAAAGAAACCTCGGGAGAACCACCATTTTAACCGACTGTACCCTACCCGCCAGCGAGAGTGGCAACATGTCCCACCTTTTAAAATCCTCCTCCATCTGTTCCACCAACCGCGTCAAATTAAGTTTGTGCAGTGCCCCCCAGCTCCTAGCTACCTGAATCCCCAAGTATCGAAAGCTCCTTTCCGCCCTCCTCGACGGTAGGTCGTCTATCCCTCTTCCCTGGTCCCCCGGATGGATCACAAAGAGCTCACTCTTTCCCACATTGAGCTTATAGCCCGAAAAGTCTCCAAACTCCCGTAGGATCTGCATTACCTCAACCATCCCCTCTCACATACAGCAACAGGTCGTCTGCATACAATGACACTCGATGTTCCTCTCCCCCTCGAACCACCCCCTTCCATTTCCCCGACTCCCTTAACGCCATGGCCAAAGGTTCAATTGCTAATGCGAACAGCAGAGGGGACAAGGGGCACCCCTGCCTTGTCCCTCGATACCCATCTAATAAACCCTCCCCCGAACCCAAACCTCCTCAACACTTCCCAGAGATACTCCCACTCTACCCGATCAAAGGCCTTCTCCGCGTCCATGGCTGTCACTATCTCCGCTTCTCCCTCCACCGATGGCATCATTATCACATTTAGGAGCCTTCGCACATTAGTGTTTAACTGCCTACCCTTTACGAATCCCGTCTGGTCCTAGTGAATCACCCCCGGGACACA
This sequence comes from Scyliorhinus torazame, assembly GCF_047496885.1. Classification (NCBI taxonomy): domain Eukaryota; kingdom Metazoa; phylum Chordata; class Chondrichthyes; order Carcharhiniformes; family Scyliorhinidae; genus Scyliorhinus; species Scyliorhinus torazame. Next base: position 156,782,383 of record NC_092723.1, read on the forward strand.
GTCCTCGATCCTCGTGGCCAACATTTTTGCCAGCAGCTTAGCATCTACATTAAGGAGCAAGATCGGTCTATATGACCCACATTGCAGTGGGTCCTTATCCCGTTTCAAGATCAAAGAGATCGTTGCCTCCGACATTGTCGGGGGCAGGGTCCCTCCCCTCCCTTGCTTCATTGAAGGTCCTTACCAGCAACGGGGCTAACAGGTCTACATACTTCCTGTAAAACTCCACCGGGAACCCATCCGGCCCCGGGGCCTTCCCTGCCTACATACTCCCCAGTCCTTTAACCAGCTCTTCCACCCCAATTGGTGCCCCCAAAGCAGCCACCTCCTGCTCCTCCACCCTTGGAACCTCAATTGGTCCAAGAATCGCTGCATCACCTCTGTTCCCCCTGGGGGCTGGGACCTATACAGCTCCTCGTAAAAGGCCTTAAAAACCTCATTCACTTTCCCTGCACTCCGCACCATAGTTCCCCTGCCATCTTTGACTCCGCCTATCTCCCTCGCTGTCATCCTCTTACGGAGCTGATGTGCCAGCATCCGACTCGCCTTCTCCCCATATTCATATATCGCCCCCTGTACCTTCCTCCACTGTGCCTCTGCCTTCCCTGTGGTCAACAGGTCGAACTCCGTCTGGAGACTTTGTCTCTCCCTGAGTAGTCCCTCATCAGGAGCCTCTGCATAGCTCCTGTCCACCCTTAAAATCTCCCCCACTAACCCCTCTCCCTTTCCCTACCCTCTCTCTTCACCCTATGAGCCCTGATGGAGATTAGCTCTCCCCTGACCACCGCCTTCAGCGCCTCCCATACTACTCCCACCTGCACCTCCCTGTTGTCGTTGGCCTCCAGATACCTTTCAATACCCCCCCCCCCCCCCCCCCCTGCACACTTCCTCGTCTGCCAGCAGTCCCACATCCAACCTCCACAGCGGGCGTTGGTCCCTCTCCTCCCCCAGCTCTAACTCCACCCAATGCGGGGCATGGTCTGAAATGGCTATGGCCGAACACTCCGTTCCCTCCACTTTTGGGATCAATGCCCTGCCCAGAACAAAAAAAATCTATCCGGGAGTAGGCCTTATGTACGTGGGAGAAAAAAGAAAATTCTCTGGCCGAAGGCCTGGCAAATCTTCACTAATCTACTCCCCCCATCTGGTCCATGAACCCCCTAAGCACCTTGGCCGCAGCTGGCCTCTTCCCCATCCCCAGCACATCTTTTTAAATTGTGGGGGTGAAACCCGTGCAGACAAGGGGAGAATGTGCAAAATCATAGAATCCCTACAGTGCAGAAGGAGGCCATTCAGCCCATTGAGTCTGCACCGAACCTTCAAATGAGCGCTCTACCATATCCACTCACCCAACACCTCTCCCTACCCCCCTAACCCGATAACCTAACCTGCACATCCCTGGACACTAAGGGGCAATTTAGCCTTATTATTTTGCCTTCCTTAATTCGTGAAACATGAAGTGAAAATCACTTATTGTCACAAGTAGGCTTCAAATGAAGTTACTGTGAAAAGACCCAAGTCGGCACATTCCGGCACCTGTTCGGGAAGGCTGGTACGGGAATTGAACCGTGCTGCTGGCCTGCCTTGGTCTGCTTTAAAAGCCAGCTCTTTAGCCCTGTGCTAAACCAGCCCCTGCAATTCACACTGCCATTCCACTCTCTGTTGAACAATCTTTTGCAACCATTCTGGGAGACGTGTTTCAGTAATGTTGGTTGGAATTGAACTACAGACAGTTGTCTAATGCACTCTGGCCAACCATCCAGTTTCTGCAGTGAACGAAAAAGACAGTCAATACTTGCACTAAATGTTGAGTGGTTAATTGTGATTGTAAGAACTGCTTTCATTCCTTGTTTTTTCTTTCTGTTCCTAGTTCCCCATCTTGCAGGATAATCTTGAAGTGTACCTGGGGTTGCAACAATTTGTCGTAACATCTGGACAAGGTAAGGAGTTCAGCTCCTGTTAACAGCTAACAATGTGCAACATCATTCTGTGACATTGGCTACAATAAGCTCAGGTCTTGCAGGATATGGCTTTGCAAATATATTGAGGTATCTAACTTTACACTAAGGGGCAATTTAGCCGTATTATTTTGCCTTCCTTAATTCGTGAAAAATGATGTGAAAATCACTTATTGTCACAAGTAGGCTTCAAATGAAGTTACTGTGAAAAGCCCCTAGTCGGCACATTCTGTAAACAGCTGTGTTGTTTTAAGTTGGAGTTAAGCTTCCTCTTTGTAAGTCCGTAACCTGAACCAATTCTGGCAGTTCAGCGCTAAACACATTTGGAGTAACTTATTCTAATATTGCACTGGTTCTACTGATAGGCTAAGACACTTTGGATTTCTATACTAGTTATGTTGGTGAGAAGAGTGTCACAGCATGGCACTGATTATACGGGTGAGGAAGGGTACTGAAGTGTGTTACATAAAGCAGAGGTTTTCAACCTTTTTGCTTCAGATGTTAGAAAAATTCCAACTGCTCCCATAACACCAGTATTTTTCTGTATAAAATTATTAATGTTTTGTTCACATAATGTGAATCTTGTTTCTGGTGTTGAGCAATATTTCCCAATTCTTACCAATTTTCAACCTTAAGATCACATGTATTCTCTCCCAATTAAACACACCTTTTTATGCCTTCAGTTAGGAAAATGAACTCACTGGAGTCATGTTTTATAATTAACCCATAACCGTTACCAATACATTATCATGAATTTTCATCACCTAATCCTTTTTATTAAAAAAAAAAAAAAAAAAAATTTAGAGTACCAATTCTTTTAGTTTCCAATTAAGGGGTAATTTAGCGTAGTCAATTCACCTACCCTGCGCATGTTTTTGGATTGTGGGGGTGGGATCCTCGCAGACACTGAGAATGTGCAAACTCCACACGGACAGTGACCCAGGACCGGGATCGAACTTGGGTCCTCAGCGCCATGAGGCAGATTCGCCACCTAATCCTAACTGAGTTTTTCCTCACCTTACTGACACCAGGTGCGGATCCAGGAAACTGTCGTATGACTGACAACCTCATTGTACCTTCACTGGCTGGTTGTCCGACAATCCCCAGTCAATAGAACCATTGAAGCATTAACATCTTTAATTGTCATCACAGAATAAATTGCATTCCGAATTCACTGACCTTACTTACAAACTCGCACTCTGACAAATGTAGGTGCTTCTTCTGGTTTATTTATTGGTGCAAGTAGTTTTTTCGTACACGTTCGTTTTTTTAAACCTTCTTGCAGAAGGTAGAGAAATGCTGACCTAAACATGAGTAGGCCAGATCACCCTTTGATAATAAGATCATGGCTGATCCTCGACCTGACCTCCACTTTCTCACCTGATCCTCGTATCACTTTTTTTTATTTAAAAAAATTTTTTTTTAATGTTATTCTCCTTTTTCACATTTTCTCCCGCATTTTCACCCATCAACAATAAACAATAATCGGCAAGATATGTCAATCCCCATAACAATAACAACGATCCCATCCGCCCACCAACCCCCAAACATCAGCCCGCATGTTTACATAAATAAATGACAAAAAGGAATCCGGGATTACCCATAGTCACCCTTACTCTACACAGCCCCCCTCTCTCTCCTCTTCCCCCCCACTAATGTTCGATGTTATCCAGTTCTTGAAAGTGCATAATAAATAGTGCCCATGACTTGTAGAACTCCTCCGAGCTTCCCCACAGTTCGAACCTAACCTTCTCAAGGGTCAAGTATTCCAACAGGTCCCCCCGCCATGCCAGGGCACTGGATGGAGAGACTGCTCTCCACCCCAGCAGGATCTGCCCTCGGGCGATCAACGAGGCGAAGGCTATGATATTTGCCTCCGCACCCGTTTCCAACCCTGGCTGGTCTGACACCCCGAATATGGCCTCCTGGGGACCCGGGTCCAGTTCCTCATGCATCACCTTGGAATTTACCCTAAACAACTCCTTCCAGCATTCCCCTAGCTTTGGACAGGACCAAACACATCCTCTACTCCTTCAAAAAATCGGCTCATCCTCGCCCTCGTGAGGTGCACTCTATATACCACCTTCAGCTGTATCAGCCCCAACCTCGCACATGAGGTGGAGGCATTCACTCTCCGGAGCACCTCACACCAGACCCCCTCCTCTATAACCTCTCCCAGCTCTTCCTCCCACTTTGCTTTGATCCCTTCCAGTGGTGCCTTATCCTCTTCCAAAATAGCTCCATACACTGCTGACACTGCCCCCTTCTCCAGTCCCCTTGTCGTCAACACCTCCTCCAGCAATGTGGAGGCCGGTTCCTCTGGGAAGCTCTGTATCTCCTTCCTGGCAAAATCCCGAACCTGCATGTACCTAAACACTTCTCCCTGCTCTAGCCCATACTTCGCTTCCAGCTCCCTCAATCTTGCAAACCGACCCCGAAGAAACAAATCTTTTAGCGTCTTCATCCCCCTCTCTTCCCATTTCCGAACACTTCCATCCCACCTCCCTGGCTCAAATCTGTGGTTCCCCCGAATCGGCATTTCCCTTGACCCTACCCCCAACCCGAAGTGTTGGCGAAACTGCCTCCAGATTTTCAATGAAGCTATTATTACTGGACTCCCTGAATATTTCCCCGGAGCTATCTGGAGCGGCGCTGTTGCTAGTGCCTTCAGCCCCGACCCCCTGCACAAACTCTCCTCCATTCTGACCCACTGCGAATCAGCTCCTCTCACCCAGCTCCGCACCTTCTCCACATTCGCTGCCCAATAGTAGTACAACAGGTTCGGGAGACCCAAACCCCCTGCCTGCCTTCCCCTCTGTAGCAGCACCTTACTCACTCTGGCCACCTTCCCTCCCCATATGAATGAGGTAATCCTTCCCTCAATCTCCCTGAAAAAAACCTTTTGGCAGGAAAATCGGTAGGCATTGAAAAATAAACCGGAATCGTGGCAACACGTTAATTTTAACCGCCTGTACCCGACAGTGACAGAGGCAGGCCATCCCACCTTGCCAGATCGGCTTTCACTCTCCCCACCAAACTAGTGATGTTGTACCTGCGAAGCCTCCCCCACTCCCGGGCAACCTGCAGCCCCAGATACCTAAAATGAGTCCCTGCTCTACGGAATGGCAGCCCTCCCACCCCTGCCCCCATCCCCGGCCGAGACACCACAAAATACTCACTCTTGTCCAGGTTCAACTTGTACCCCGAGAAAGACCCGAATACCCGCAGTAGCTCCAATATTCCTCCTATCGACGCACTCGGTTCCGACACATACAGCAGCAAGTCGTCGGCATACAAGGACACCCTATGCTCTATCTCCCCCGCACTATTCCTTTCCATTCTCAATGCGATGGCCAACGGCTCAATCACCAGTGCAAACAGCAGGGACATCCCTGTCTTCTCCCACGGTGGAAAGAAAAGTATCTCGAACTGATATTATTTGTGCGGACACTCTCCTTCGGCTCCTTATATATTAGCTTTACCCAGTTCACAAATCTTGGTCCAATCCCAAACCGCTCCAGCATGCCATCAGGTACCCCCATTCTACCCGATCAAACGCCTTCTCGGCATCCAGTGCCACAACTACCTCTGTTTCCTTCCCTTCCGCCGGTGCCATAACAACATTCAAAACCCTCCTAATGTTCGAAAACAGCTGCCTCCCTTTCACGTACCCCGTCTGATCCTCCCCTATGTGATCCTCATATCACTTGACTCTCTTAGAATTCAATACACCACTGACCTCAGTCTGGAATATATTCACTGAGTGAAAATCCACAAACCTCTGGAGTATAGAAATCCAAAGATTCACAACCCTCTGAGTGAAGAAATTTCTCCTTATCTCAGTCTTAAATGGCCGATCGCTTATCCTGAGACTTTGTCTTCTAGTTCTGAACTCATCAGCCAAGAAAAATAGATTCAGCATCTACCCTGTAAAGTCCTATCAAAATTCAGATGTTTCAATGAGATCACCTTTCATCCTTCTAAGCTCCAGCACGCATAGGTTTCATAGATTTCATAGAATTTACAGTGCAGAAGGAGGCCATTCGGCCCATCGAGTCTGCACCGGCTCTTGGAAAGAGCACCCTACCCAAGCCCACACCACCCTATCCCCATAACCCAGTAACCCCACTCAACCAACACTAAGGGCAATTTAGCATGGCCAATCCACCTAACCTGCACATCTTTGGACTGTGGGAGGAAACCGGAGCACCCGGAGGAAACCCACGCACACACTGGGAGAACGTGCAGACTCCGCACAGACAGTGACCCAGCCGGGAATCGAACCTGGGACCCTGGAGCTGTGAAGCAATTGCGCTAACCGCTATGCTACCGCGCTGCAAAGGTCCTTTGTGCTTTTTCTTTTCAGACTCTTTTTATGCCCTAACAGTTTACTTTCCCGGCTAATTTTGTATAATCAGCGAACTTGGATACATTACACTTTGTCACTTCTAAATCATTAATATAGATAGTAAATAGCTGAGGCCTCAAAATTGATTCTTGCTGTGCCCCATTATTAACAATTGACCAGTGACCTGTTTATTGCGATTGTTTTTTGTCTTTTAACCACTCCTATGCATATTAATATATTACTCCCAATGTCATGAGCCCTTACTTTGTACAACAACCTTTCATGTGGCACCTTAATGTATACATTTGAGAATCCAATCACTTGTTACCCGTTATCACCTCTCCAGTTACATTTTCAAACACCTGAAATAGATTTGTGAAACATGATTCCCCTTTAAAAGCATGTTGGATCTGCCAAATCCTATCATTTTAAATTCCCAAACACCACTTCCTTAACGAAAGCTTTCAGCATTTTTCCCAATGACTAATATCAAACTGATTGGTCTGCATTTCCCTGTTTTTCCCTCCCTCCTCACTTGAATAGCAGTGTTACGTTTTCTACTTCAATCTAATTTGCCTTGCGGTGCCAAGGATCCCAGGTTTGGTCTAGGCCCCGGGTCACTGTGAGTGTGGAGTTTGCACTTTCTCCCCACGTCTGCGTGGGTTTCCTTCGGGTACTCCGGTTTCCTCCCACTGTCCAAAGATGTGCAGGTTAGGTGGATTGGCCATGCTAAATCGCCCCTTAGTTTCCAAAAGGTTAGGCGGGGTTATGGGGATAGGGTGGAGACGTAGGGTGCTCTTTCCAAGGGCTGGTGCAGATCCGATGGGCCGAATGGCCTCCTGCAAAGTAATTTTTTTTTTTTTAAATGTAAAGTATCCAATTCATTTTTTTTATTTAAGGGCCAATTTAGCGTGGCCAATCCACCTAGCTTGCACATTTTTGTGTTGTGGGGGAGAAACCCACGCAAACACTGTGAGAATGTGCAAACTCCACACGGACAGTGACCCAGAGCCGGGATCGAACCTGGGACCTCGCCGCCGTGAGGCCACAGTGCCAACCCACTGCGCCACCGTGCTGCCTGCACTGTAAATTTTATGATGCTTCTTAATGTCCCGCTATTTTTAAAGATCTGTGGACATGCCTCCAAGATCCCTCTGTTCATCCATCCCACTCTATTTCCTCCCATTTATTGTGTATTCCTTTGCCTTGTTCCACTTCCCAAAATGCATTCCCTCCCAATTCTCCAAATTTAACTCAATTTTCCACTTTTCTACCCAACTTAAACAGAACATATCTTCCTGCAGTCTAAAGCTTTCTTCTTGACTGTCAGCCATTCAGCCAATTTTTGTATCATCTTTAAACTTCTTTATTTTATCCCCTACATTTAAAACCAAATCATTAATGTAATCCACAAAAAGCCAAGTACTGAGCCCTACAGAACTCCACTGGTAACCGTCTTCCAGTTGCAATAACATCCATCAACTGTTACCTTTTGCTTCTTGCCACTGAACTAGTTTGGGATCCAATTTGCTACTTTCCCTTGATTCCAAGGACTTTACTTTTTTGACCAGCCTTCCATGTGGGACCATAACAAAAGCCTTTCAAAGACCCATGAAGACCACATCCACTGTACTGCCCTCATTACCCCTCTTGTCACCACTTCAAAATAAGTCCCTAGCAAGAGACCGTCGGCTAAAGTTGCAGCATATAGAATTGAAGGCAAGTTATTTACCTCATTAGGAACTTCGCTGAACAGCAAGAGACGGAGTAGGGATAATGGAAAAGTACTCTTAATTGGCAGGCTATAACTTATCTTCCCCAAACATTCTTCCCGTACCAGCCTCCCCAAACAGGTCCCGGAATGTGGCGACTAGGGGCTTTTCACAGTAACTTCATTTGAAGGCTACTTGTGACAATAAGCGATTTTCATTTGGAAGTTCTTTTTAACAACTTACGATGATGTGACAGCTACATATTCAAATTTGCCAGCGAGACAAAGATCGGTGGCCTTGAAGGCAGCGCAATTAGAAGATTAGCATTGGAAAGAAGTATTTGATAGATTAAATGATTGGGCAAAACTAAGGCAAATGCATTTCCATGTAGACCAATTAGTTTATCCAAATTAAAAGTATAAAACGGGATGCTTTCTAAATGGTGAAAAACGAGAACTAGCAGAGTCTAAAGAGAGTTGTTGGTCCAGGTACATAGATCATTAAAATGTCAAGAACGGGTATCAAAAATAATCAAAAAGGCTAATGGAATGCTGGCCGTTTATTCAGATGAGTAGAATTCATCCATCAGCAATATAGACCTAGTTAGATCACACCTGGAGTACTTTGAGCAGTTCTGGGCACCACTCCAGAGGAAAGATGGCCTTGGAGGGAAGGTGGTGTAGATGTATTGCAATATCTGGATTCCAAGGGTTAAATGCGAGCAGAGAGTACATAAGGTCAGGCTGTATTTCCTAGAATTTAGAAAGTTAAGGAGTGGTTACGGAGCTACTATGGGGAACAGATATGGTAGAGAAGTGAAACTAATTCTGCTTTCTAAGTTTGGAATGCTCTTGTGGAAAAAGCAATTGATAACAGTTCAGTTGGAAATTTTAAATCTGAAATTGATGGATTTTTGGTATTAATGGTATTCTACTGATATTAAGGAATATTAGACAAAGGTTGGCTATATGGAGTTAGATTGCAGATCAGTGATGATCATACTGAATGGCAGGACAGGCTTGAGGGGCTAAATAGCCTCTCCTGTTGCTTTGTCTCCATTACTTTAAATGTTTGCACTGTGATAGGTGTGATTTAAAAAATTGTAATATACTATATATCTGTTACCGTAATGTTATTAAAAACACTGATTTAAGAAACATACAGGCATTATGTCTGCTAAAGCTGTGATTATGGAGCGTAAAAGTGAGGTAATAATTGATTTTAATCTGATCATTGGGGTGTAGATAATTTGAGGGACAGTGCATAGTTCTGGAAAAAACAGTTCATGGGACATCTTAGTGGGAGGAGACTGAAGAATGCCTTATGATGTAATTAAGGAGTGGAGCCAGGTATACCTGTAGTTTTCAGTTTACCATAAGATTTTAGTCTGACAAGACGGCTTCAGCTGACACCTGAACAGTTCTCTCCACGGTCTCTGCATAAAGAAAAGCAAGTAAACCTGATTGTTAACTTTATTTATAAGTGGACCTTGAACTATATTAGTTTGCTTGATTGGAATACATATAGTTGCAGGTGTAAGGAGTAAGTTAACGTTTTCCTTTCAGTTAAGAACTGTTTTAACTGTTAACTAAAGCAGTTACTTGCTAATTTTATTGATTCGGTGTTTGAATTAAAGTTTGTTTTAACATAAAAGATGCCTATTGGTCAGTGTTACCACTCCTATGGTGAAGTATCCTTTCCTCTCAGTTTTACAAACTGCAAATAGTTGGGTTCTTCTCTGGGATCCGAACGTAGGTATGCCTCAGCTGTCATTACATGCTGATGAATTGTGTTCTTCAGTTCACAGATTAAACATTACAGCAGAAAATGACTGTCGGCGTTTGCATTGTTCTTTACGTGACCTCAGCTCACTGCTTCAGACTAGTGGCCGCCTTGCTGAGTATTTTATTGGGGATGTGTTTGCAGCCAGGTTTAATGATGCACTCAGAGTGGTGGAAAGGTAAGGCCTCGTTCTTTTAACTCATGGACATAGTCAATGCAGCTGATCCTAGGTTTGGGGGGGGGGGGGGGGGGTGCAGGGGGAGATGCTAGGGGAAGCCAATTCTCAGCAGTGAGAATTCAACTTGCCTTTAAGAATTCCACTTATATTGGAGGGATGTTTGTGTGCATTTCAACTTTATTTTGTTCTCTTGTTCAGCCACTAGCCAAATTAATAACTATTGGCTTTTTACTGTTCAGTTTTCAACTCATGCCAAAAATGTTTCTTTTTCTTCTACTTCAAAATTCTGTTTGAGAATAGAATCACTTGTGTTGGGCGAGTTTAAACTTCCTACTTCCTGTCTCAACGGTCAGTGTTTTAAAAAAAAAAATTTAGAGTACCCAATTATTTTTTTCCAATTAAGGGGCAATTTAGCGTGGCCAATCCACCTACCCTGCACATCTTTGGGTTGTGGGGGTGAGACCCACACAGATATTGGGAGAATGTGCAAACTCCACATAGACAGTGACCCGGTGCCTGGATCGAACCTCAGCTCTGTATGCAGCAGTGCTAACCACTGTGCCACCGTGCTGCCTTATTGTCTGAGTGGTTAATCTATGAAATTATGTGGTTACAGTCCCAAGGTCAATCTAAAGCTCATTTTCATTGTTGAATTATCCACTCCGTGCAGAGTACTATAGATACAAGTGCAGTTTATGTTAATGTCTGAGCTTGCTTTTGAGAAGCCTCTATGCTTAATAGGTCAAAGCAGTGGGGTAACCCATAGACACCAGAAGATGCTGAGATGATGCCCAATCTGCCCTGATGGCAGATTTGAATCCGGGCACTAGGTGTTTTGAGGAAATGTCTACCACGGTCCTTGCTCTCTTTCCAATCAGTGTGTATGTATATGGCTGCTCATTGAAGCCAAAAGTGGCTGTTATCGTCTGATTTGTGAAGAATGTTCACTGGATTCAGATACTGGACTCTCCCCACAATACTCTCCCAAAACCACCTCCAGGATTGCTTTGCTCTTGAAGCTGTTACCTGCAATCTCCATGTTGCCTCAAGAATAAGAGGAGGCCATTCAGTCCTTTGAGCCACTGTTGAGTTAGATCTGTATCTTGACTCCATGCACTTGCCGTGGCTCTATAAACTTCTGTTTATCGTATCAATTCCTGATTTAAAATAATTAATTGAACTAGTATCTACTGGCTATTTATGGGGAAAGTTCCATACTTCTTCCCTTTGTGTGAATAATTGTTTCCTAACTTCTGAATTGCCTCGTTCTCATTTTAAGACTGTGCTCCCTTGTCCTGGACTTCTCCCACCAGCAGAAATGTTTTTCTTTGTCTACCTTATCAATTAATTTCAAAAACCTCAAATCAAATCCCTTTAATTTTCTAAATTCCAAGGAATGCAAGTCTAGTTTATATTCAGGGACTTGGGAATTGCCCAAAGGTTTGCTTATAATCTACTCTCGTTTAGAACCCTTTCTGGAAGATTTGTGTGCATGTTTTCTGATTGCAGTCCTGTTGATTTGCTTCTGATACGTATATGTTGTTGTGTCATAGGCTAGTTGAAGTGACGCTGTATGGGTCCCAGATAAAGCTGTATGATATGGAAACAGCGGTGCCATCGGTGCTGAAGCCAGACCTGATTGATGTGTGAGTACAGTGATGATTCTATGCATCAAATCTGTTTTGTTCACCGATATTGAGACTAGATGAAATGGGACGCTCTTCCTTTGGACAGCTCTGGCACATTAAAAACAGAAAGGAACTGATATAAGGTGTCTGTCACCACTCACTGCCCCATACCTATTGTTGTGAGTGTGCCTGATTGATCAGAAGTGGGGTTGTATAACTAGAGAGAAGGAAGGCCCCAAAATGCAGCACTCACCAGCTCTTGTACCTACAACTCTCATAATTGTGACAAGAATAAAAATGTAAAATAGTTGTCCAATGCATGAATATGACTTGCACAGAATTCTGTATTTGGGCCTGATTAGCCAATCACTTGTCTAACTTTCAAAGAGCACCATCCCCAGTGTGGGCAGGTTTATCAGTCTTGAGAAACAAAGGAGGCAAACTCAACTTTGTTTAAGTTGGACCAAATGCAAGGTGAAAACAGATGGACACTGTTTGGATATTGCCGTAGATCTACTTAGTTCATTTCTAGTGTGAGGGAGTTCACCTATAGGAGAATGTCTAACCAAAGCGTGCATGCATTCAACCACCTAGGGAATGCAATAAATGGCTTTGAAGGATGCTACAGGTTTCTCTTCTAATCAATATGAATTATTTAAGCTGTAAATTAGAAAGAAAAAGACTTTCTTTCATATAACGCCATTCACAACCGTATGACATCCCAAGCTACTGAATATTTGCAGCTTTTTTCTGTTTTTTTTGAAAAGCTTCCGACATCTACAGTATTTTGTTTTCGTATAGCAGTGTTGGTATTGGAACTGGGGAATGCTGGGGACGTGCCAGTTGGTCATTTCACAGTCTCTAACAGGAAGCTGAAGCCAGGGATGTCCACACACGGAAAAGAATTGGAGAGCCTTTCCCCCAAGCTGGGTTTACTCGCTCTATCTGGTTATGAAGCACAATGGTAAGAGGTTGGGCTGCAGAATTCCTCAGATAGGGAATTAGTGGGTGGTACTGGGTAGTCTGGGAGAGAGAGTAGGGCAGAATTTTTAAGCTTGGAAAGGTTCAGCTCCATGAACCAGCATCCGACTCCCTATTGGGTCAGGATCTCGGGCTGAAGTAGGTTGCAGTCGTCCAATCATGGAGACAGCGCAGGAGGGGGACCATTCAGCCCAATGTGCCCTAAACAAGCCTCTGAAAGAGCAGTCCATCCTGAGTTTGAGAATGTTTGACTTTGCAAAGTACCTGGTCAGTGCAAACCAATTACTATCCAGCTTGCATAAGCTTACTAAATATTCGGTTTGACATTTAAAAAAATCTTGTGTTTCAGTCATGCTCAGTCCCTGGCAGCACTGCAGGCTTATTCCCACTGGCTCGCTCAGTTTTATAGTGAAGTTCAACGTCAAAATCCCGAGCAGTTTGTCACTCTCATTTCCACTACCATGGAGGCCACTGCTCCCCTCATCAACTCAAAGGTACGTTGACATCATCGTTGAGAAATGAAAATGATAGCTTACAGAATTGTTATGGCGCAGAAGGAGGCCATTTGGCCCATGTATGCACCAGATCTCTGAATGAACAGCTCACCTAGTGTCATTCTCCTGCCTTCTTCCATAAACCTGCATATCTTGTGTTCCTTTTCAGATAAGAGCCGAGTTCCCTTTTGAATGCTTCAATCGAACCTACCTCCTCCACACTCACACACAGACTGTGCATTCCAAACCCTAACCACTCGCTATGTAAAAATATTTCTCCACGTCACCCTTGCTACTTTTACTAATTGCTTTAAATCTGTGACCTCTCGCTCTCGATCCTTCCACGAGTGGGAACAGCTTCTCCCTCTACCCTGTCCAAACCTCTTGTGATTTTGAATGCCTCTATCAAATCGCCTCCCAACCTTCTCTTCAAGAAAAGCAGTCCTAACTTCTCCAATCCATTTTCATAACTGAAGTTCCTCATCCCTGGAACCATTCTTCTGACTATTTTATGCACCTTCACTAATACCTTCATAGCCTTGCTGAAGTGCAGCACCCAGAACTTGGCACTAGCTGATGCTGAGCTTGTGACTTATACAATTGATCACACCTTCCTTGCCCTTGTACCCCATGCCTCTATTTTTTTATATATATTTTATTTCAAGCATTCTCCAAAACCATCCACATAGCACCAGCTGCCGATTTCCAATTTAAGAGAATCCGGCGCCAGGCAAACCGAGGTGAAGGCCACAACATCGACCCCCTTTCCCTCCTGCACACCCGGCACCTCTGCAACTCAAAAGATTGTCACCATGTGGACTGGCGTCAACCTCACCCGCACAATCCCCAACAAACTCTCGAACACCACCTCCCAGAAGCTGTCCAATTTTGCACCCTCCCAAAATATGTGGGAATGCATCGCTGAACCCCTCCCACACTTCTCACATGCGTCCACCACGCCCAGGCACAACCCACTCATCCGGGTCCAAGTCATATGAACCCTATGCACCACCTTGAACTGTATAAGGCTCATCTTTGCGCAGGAGGAGGTTGAGTTGACCCAGTGCATTACTCCAAATTTCTCACCATCTCCATCCACAACTCCAGCTCTCACTTCCGCTTAATCCCCTTCACTAAGGACGCTTTCCTCTTTCTCTTCCTCTTTTTCTTTCGATACATCCTCCCGGGACCCACTCCAACCCGTGCCCCATGCATCGTTGCATTTTTCGGCATAAATTCGGGAGCGCCAGCCCCCCATCTTGCCTCCGCCTTTGCAACAGGGCCTTATTATCCCTCGGCATCCTTTTTTTAAAAAAAAAATTAATTTAGAGTACCCAATTATTTTTTTGCGATTAAGGGACAATTTGGCGTGGCCAATCCACGAAGGTTGCACAATTTTTGGGTTGTGGGGGCGAAACCCACGCAAACACGGGGAGAATGTGCAAACTCCACACGGACAGTGACCCAAAGCCGGGATCGAACCTGGGACCTCAGCGCCCTGAGGTCGCAGTGCTAACCCACTGTGCTGCCCTACCCTCGGCATCCTGCCCGCTCAAACAAACTTGTCAACTTGTTCACCCTCCGAAAAAAGGCCTTTTGGGAGAAAGATTGGGAGGGACTGAAAGATCAACAGAAATCTTGGCAGTACATTCATTTTTACCATCTGCACCCTCCCTGCCAAAGTTAAGTGCCTCCAACCTCCTCTACCAAACCTGTCAGGTTCCACTTGTACATAGTGGCCCAGTCATGTGACACCTGAATCCCCAAATCTGACACCCGCCACCTTAAATGGCCGGGCCCCCAAATTCACCCTCTGCGAAAGCGGAAACCCTTATGCAACCCAAAATAACCCGAATTCATCTAATTTCTCTTCATGCCAGCCATGGGAGAAGTGTACAATAGCTGCTCCCACACCCCAAATTTCGGCCCAAACGCAAAGCTCCCAAGGATTTCGAACAGGTACTGCCACTCGACTCGGTCAAAGACCTTCTCTGCATCCATTGGCATGATCACCTCCAGCTCCCACCCCTCCAAAGAGGTCATCGCGTTTAACAACCTCTTTATATTACTGGGAGAGCTGCCTCCCCTTCATGGACTCCATCTGATCCTTAGAGACCACCTCCGGTACATACCCCTCCAACCGTCTTGCCACCAGCTTGGCCAAGACTTTCAGTAACAAGATGGGTCTTTAGGACCCACACTCCAGCAGGTTCTTCCCTTTCTTTGGGATCAGTGAAATGGACGCCCCAAATTCAACCTCCACCCTGGCCTCTGCACCCGCCCCGACCTAAGCCTAATGTTCAAGAAATGCGGCACGTAGTCGGAGATCATGATCCCTGCATGTTCTGCCCCACCACTCATGACAAATCCGCCTTGCCCAGCACAAAAATTTTAATATGGGAATATGCCCAAACAACATGCAAGAAGAAGGGGTACGCCCCCTCCCCCAATGCCAAACCTCCACGGGTCCACCATCCCCATCTGTTCCATAAAATCCCTTGCCATTTCCGACCTCCCCCTTGACTTGGAAATCGACCTGTCTGTCCTAGGCTCCATTACACAATTAAAATCCCTGCCCATAATCAATTGATGTGGAGATACCAGCGTTGGACTGGGGTGAGCACAGTAAGAAGTCTTACAACACCAGGTTAAAGTCCAACAGGTTTGTTTCAAACACTAGCTTTCGGAGTCGGTTGGTGAGAGTCCAGGTCGGGAATTGCTCCTAACCGCTTCCTCACAAACTTAACATTATCTCAATTGGACACATACACATTCACCAGCACACACTGCTCCAGCTAACACCGCACTCACTAGCACAAACCTACCCCCTGGGTCCTGTTCCTCCCTCGCCACCACAAACCCTGTTTTCCTGCTCAACAAGATTGCGACTCCACTCAACTTCGGGTCAAACCCCGAGTGGAACGTTTGCCCCACCCACCCCTTCCTCAGCTGCATCTGATCCTTCACCTGCAAGTGCGTCTCTTGCAGGAAAATCACCTCTGCCCTTAAACTTTTTAGGTGTGCAAACTATGTCTCTTAATAAAACCAGAATTCCATATGCTTTAATAACTGCTCTCTCAGCCTGTTCTGCCACCTTCAGTAACTTATACGTATATACACCAAGGTCCCTCTGCTCTGACAACCCCTTTAGAATTATAGCATTTATTCTATACTGTCTTTCCATGTTCTTCTTAGTGAAATGAATCACTTCACATTTCTCTGCATTGGCATTCCACCAACTTGTCTATGACTCTTTGAAGTTCCACACTTTCCTCCTCATAGTTCACAATGCTTCCAAATTTTGTATCATCCACAATCTTTGAAAATGCACCCTGTACACCAAGGTCTAGATCGTTAATACATATCAGGTAAAGCAAAGGCCCCAACACTGACCTCTGAGTAACTGCACTACAAACCTCCTTCCAGCACAAATAACATCTATAAATCACTACTCTGTTTCCTGTCACTCAGCCTATTCCATAGCCATATTGCTACTATTCCCTTTATTCCATTAATGTTTAGAAACATGCCATTTTCCACCTGGCTGAAATACCTGCTCTGTTTGGATGCAGGCAGCCTATTTTTGTGTCTCCTGGACACAATGCTGTATGGAAGATTAGATACTGGAATACCACTAGCTAACCTTCCAATGTGTTCTCTGAGCATCAGGCTGCTCTGCAAACACCTAAACATCTTCTGAAATGTTGGGGATTCACATGGCCTCAGTCTATTGTGAAACTAGTGAATTCTGCAGCTCCTGTAGATGTTGTCAGTGTTTTAAATTTGCTCATCGACCTGGTTGATAGCTAGTTCAATATCTGAGTACACAACTTTCTCCATTTCTCAACTCTATTATTCTCAATGATGGGGGCATGCTTAATTTCTGCTTGTGGGGGATGTTGGTATAATGTTCAATGCATCAGGATGTTGTGGGTCAGTATTTACAATGGAATTTAGTGCATCCATGTATTCTGGTGCACAACAAGGGTAGGAGTCCCTAAGGGTACCTGATTTTGTACCTGCAAGCTATTTTATTCAAACCTGTTCCTACTTTGAATTTATGCTTTTCTGATGGTGCCCTGTGTGTTTTGCTATGTAAATTCTAACTCTACAATTGCCATGTTGAATCTTGTGGTGAGCTAGAAATCCTTGTGTGACTAACTGAATTCTCCCTGCAGGTGCCAGAGAAACTGTTGCTCTCAGCATGCCATTTGTTGCTATCATTAGCCACCACCGTGCGCCCTGTGTTTCTGGTCAGAATCCGCGCAGTACAGAAAATCTTCGATCGGATCACAGACGGCTCTGCTCGTCAACTCCCCCAGGAGGTACATTCCGAGTATATCAAGTTGATCAAAATTTACAAATTTTAATGCCTTACGGGTACTTGAGACAGATCACTGAAACGCTTGTTGCTGTCTAAGAAATGAAGCTTAATGAACACTTAAGAATGTAACTTTGGCCATCTGAATGCATGGCTCAATAGTCTCCCCTTTGCCATTTGGTTTCCACTATCTCAAAAACAAAATTCTATGGTTCTACCTGTGTAGACCTTGTGTAACCTGAGAACTGCTCAAACTAGTCTCCAAGGTTGTAAGAAATCAAGAGTCGCCATTTAGCTCTTCTGTGCATTATAGCTACTGGACCTAGTTCTTAGAGCAGTTGTATGTGGGCAAGAGTCATGAACTAGTGTTTTAATCTGCATAAATTCTTGAGGTAATGTTAATATTTCACTAGTTTATAGCCCAGCTCTACCAGTTTGAAACCTGAGATGTCTGCTCCCATTGTTTCTGTAGCTGCCATTCTACAAAACGAATATTTTTTAAAAAAATTATGCTGCTGATTATGAACTATTTATAGTGAGGTGCAGAAACCCCCATGAAACATCACCATGTCGGTGAATTTTGGATTATCAGGTACCAGGGTATAGAACATAGAACAGTACAGCACAGTACAGGCTCTTCAGCCCACGATGTTGTGTCGACCACTTATCTTAATCTAAGATCAACCTAACCTACACCCCTTCAATTTACTGCTGTCCATGTGCCTGTCCAAGAGTCGCTTAAATGTCCCTAATGACTCTGACTCCACCACTCTCCGTATATATAAAAAGTAAAAACTTTACAAAAAATATATCAAAAAAGGAAATCAAAGTCAACTAAATAGTATATCAATGATGAGCCCACCCACCAAACCAAGATTTAATATAGAACAATAGAGGAAATTTAACACCCGAACTCCTCTTCCCCGAAACAAACTCCAGCAGTACAATATATAAACCCCAACTTTGCCCAGAAAAATCACCCAACAAGCCCAGTCACAACCCCTAGCCACCTTACAAAAAAAATCCGACAAAAAATGCAAATACAGATTAACTTAGCAATGAACAAACAGCAAACTCCATAGTCCTCAAACATTTTTGTTCACCCCCAGTCCATGCTTCTCGACCAACCTATGAGCCGTGTACACCACACCAAACCTCGCGTTGCTCTTGTATAATGCGCCCGTGGCCTTTTTAAAAGCTGTATGATAGCATACGTTATTTTCTTGACTTGTATTAAGAAGTTCTGGAGTAATGATCCAGAGACATGAGTTTAATCCGACCATAGCAGCTAAGGGCTGGTATTGGTAATGGTGACCTGAAACCACTGGTTCGTCGCAAAATTCCATCTGATTCACTGATATTCTTTTGTTCATATAAATTTAGGTATGGTCCAGGATCAAACCCGGGTCCTCAGCGCCATGAATTCACTGATATTCTTTAGGGGTGGAAATCCACTGTGGCCTAAATGTGAATCCAAACCAACGAATTAGTAGCTGATTCTTAATTACTCTCTGGCCAGCAAGCCACCCAATTGTAATTGAGGAGGTGACTCACTGCAGACTTCTTGAAGATAGTTAGGGATGGGCAGTAAATATTGGCATTGCCATTGATGCTCACACCCTGTGAATGAATAAAAAAAGACAGCACAGAAAACCATTTGGGCCGTCATGTGTGTGCTGGCTCTTTGAAAGCTATCTAATTAGGGTCACTTCCATACTATTCCTCTAATCCAACATTTTGTTTTGATTTCAGCTATTTATCCAATTCTCTTTTTAAAAATTATTACTGAAACCTCCTTTCATGAACCTTTCAGGCAGTGCAAATTATAACTTGCTGTGTATATTTGTTTCTGCAGTTGCCTCTTTCTTTTGCCAAGCACCTTAAATCTGTGTCATTTGGTTGCTTTCCCTCCTCCCACTGGAATATTTCTCTTTATTTATTGTATTAAATCCTTTGTAGTTTCTCCCATAACCTTTAAAACAAACAACTCTTAGTCCAGTGCTTCCCAAATGTTTTTTCTGCTGTAACCCTATTTAATGTTTCACGTACTTGGTACGACCCAGAGTGAATATTTTCGGGGGAGTGGCAGGTGAGGTTGTTGAGTGGGATGTGGGTTCAAGCAGCATATTAAAAGGCTCTGTTGGGACTTCCGGTTGCGGCGATGCACTGCTAAGCTGCACGTTTCGGCAGCTCCCGTTCTAACGGACTTTTGGGCTCTTTTTGGGAGCCCCAATGGAAATTTTTCGGACCAAACCCAGTGTGGGGTGGCGAAGGAAGGTGTCCCCCCGGGTGTGTATGGAAAGGACCAGTGGTAGTGGCCAGATTGCCAAGGATCCTCTGGAGCAGCGGCAGAGAAGAGAAGGAAGAAGCAAGATGGAGCCCAGACGACATGGGGCCGGGACCAGCAGGAATTCCTCCAACGGTGTGTGGAGGAACTAAAGAAGGAGGTGCTGGCGCCGATGTTATTGGCAATCGATGGGCTAAAAGAAACACAAAAGGCCCAGGCGATAGAGCTCCGTGGGGTGAAGGCAAAGGTAGCCGAAAACGAGGATGAGATACAGGGCCTTGTGGTAGAAATGGAGACGCATGAGGCGCTACATAAGAGGTGTATCGAAAGGCTCAAAGTCCTGGAGAACAGCTCGAGGAGGAAGAACCTCCGGATTCTGGGTCTCCCCGAAGGAATGGAGGGAGCTGATGTTGGGGCTTATGTGAGCACGATGCTCCATACGCTAATGGGAGCTCGGGCCCCCTGGAGGTGGAAGGGGCTCACCGGGTCCTTGTGAGAAGACCAAAGGCTGGAGAACTACCAAGGGCAATAGTGGTGAGATTTCGCCGCTTCACTGACAGAGAGGTTGTCTTGAGCTGGGCCAAGAAGGTACGGAGTAGCAGGTGGGAGAATGCGGTGATACGAGTGTAGCAGGTGGGAGAATGCGGTGATACGAGTGTATCAGGACTGGAGCGCGGAGGTGGCGAGAAGGAGGGCGAGCTTTAATCGGGCCAAGGTGGTGCTTCACAGGAAGAAAATAAAATTTGGGATGCTGCAGCCGGCGCGATTGTGGGTCACGCACCAGGGTAAGCACTACTACTTTGAAACGTCGGATGAGGCATGGACCTTCATCTAAGAAGAGAAACTGGACCAGAACTGAGGGACTGATGTTGGGGGGGAGACAACGAGGTTGATGTACAGAAGTGTAAATTGGGGAATGGGAGGTTTATAGTATCGAGACGATAGACGGGGATTTTTTCTCGTCCTGATGGGGGGACACTGAGAAATGTGGGTGCCGGTGGAAAAAGGGACTGAGAGGGGGGGATGGGGAATGGGGGAGCTGCGCCATGGGGGGCGGGGCCAATCCAGGAAAGCGCAGGGGTTTTCCCGCGCTAGGGAGATGATGGCGGGAAGATAGGCGCAGGAAGGA
The DNA here is from genome assembly GCF_047496885.1 of Scyliorhinus torazame. NCBI lineage: Eukaryota > Metazoa > Chordata > Chondrichthyes > Carcharhiniformes > Scyliorhinidae > Scyliorhinus > Scyliorhinus torazame. The sequence continues at coordinate 156,803,201 of NC_092723.1, forward strand.
AGAGAGTTCCACGCACGGGGGGTCGTCAAGGAGAGAACAGGGGAAGCCGGGGTCAGTTAGAGTTAGCTGACTTTCGGAAGCATCGTGGTGGGGGGTGGGGGGAGATCAACTCGGTTGCTGCTGCTGGGAGCGAGGCCTGGATAAACGACATGGCAGGGTTCATAAAACTGGAACGAATGAAATTTGCGCTGAGGGGGTCGGCTCAGGGGTTCTCCAGGCAGTGGCAACCGTTCCTTGACTATCTCGCGGAACGTTAAGGGAAAATAGATCGTCAGCAGCCCGGGGAGGGGAGGGGGGAAGGGGGGAGCACTATTTGTTATTACTTTGTTAGTTCACTATTTTATTTAAATAATGTTATTTATCAGCTAGTGTGTTAATTTTATGTTGATTTGTAAAGTGGAAAAATTCTGTTCGAAAACTTTAATAAAATATATATTTTAAAAAAATTTTAAAGGCCCTGTTGGTGTCATAAATTGGACTTCAGAGCTCATTGCATTAGGCCATGCCCACAGACAAAGAAAAGCATGCACATTTAAAGGGACCTTGCTGCCAATCCAGGACTGTCTGATCTGAGTCTTCACTCATTGCCAGTGTTGCCTTAGAGCTTGTGGCCCTATTGGGGATCAAAACCCTCAGTTTGGTAATTCCTGCTCTTAGTGTCTCCACGTAACGGCAGTCTTTCATCTCTGGTATGATTCTAGTATCATCTCTGTACCCTCTCTAAGGTCTTGACATTCTTCTAAAATATGATGTCTGGCATTAGTCGCAATACTCCAGCTTCTCACTTTAAAAAAAATTTCTCCAAGGCCTCACCCCGCCTTACCTCCTCCAGCCTTACGAAACTCTAAATCTCCACATTCCTCCAATTCCTGCCTCTCACATATCCTGGATTTTAATGACTCCACCTTTTTGTAGCTGTGTCTTCAACCTTTTAGGTCTTAGACTTTGGAATCCTCAGCCTAAATCTCTCTCCCCTCTCTCGTTCTCAAAGACAGGTGGTGGGATACTCTGTCCTACTGCACCCGTTTTCCGGTGCGGCGCGCCCCCACCGGCAGCAGGAGCCTGCGTCCTGGCAGCCAGCCTATGAGGTTTCCCATTGTGGGCACCCCCACGCTGTCGGGAAATACGTGGGCGAGTGCGCTGCTGGCGAAACGGAGGATCCCACCAATGGAGAATCCAGACCCAGGTTTCCCAAACGTTTGCAGCCATGGAACCCTTTTGACCTCCCAAGAATACTGAACTGAGCGAACCCTGATAAACATCCATATTATGTTAATTGTTGATGCGCAATAGGTACAAACATACAAAAATACATTTGAATTTTTTTCTATTTCATACATAGAATCATAGACTCCCTACAGTGCAGAAGGCAACCATTTTGGTCCATCAAGTCTGAACTAACCCTCTGAAAGATCCCACCCTATCGCTATAACCCAGTAACCCCACCTAACCTTTAGGATACTAAGGGACAATTTAGCGCAGCCAATCTACCTAACCTGCACATCTTTGGACTCTGGGAGGAAACCCATGCAGACACGGAGAAAGTACAAACTTCACACAGTCACCCGGGGCCGGAATTGAACCCGGGTCCCTGGCGCTATGATGCAGCAGTTCTAACCACTGTGCCACTCCTTGCATGCATTAATTATATTCAAAAAGTTCTCTTATTCAACAAAGTACTTAAGTCTTTTTGCCATTTTCAATCGGAGGAGTAATGCTACTTATTTTGTTCACAAGTTTGTTTAATATCTGGAGAGTTGGGCTCTTACATGAGGCACACCTCTCTCTCTCTCTCTCTCTCTCTCTCTCTCTCTCTCTCTCTCTCTCTCTCTCTCTCTCTCTCACACAAATGAAATGAAAATCGCTTATTGTCACAAGTAGGCTTCAAATGAAGTTACTGTGAAAAGCCCCTAGTCGCCACATTCCGGCACCTGTTCGGGGAGGCTGTTACGGGAATTGAACCGTGCTGCTGGCCTGCCTTGGTCTGCTTTCAAAGCCAGCAATTTAGTCCTGTGCTAAACAGCCTATATATTTTTTTTCTATAAAAGAGTACCCAGTTTTTTTCCAATTGAGGGGCAATTTAGAGTGGCCAATTATTTATATATATATATATATATATATATATTTACACGTACTTGTCTCCCCTCCCTCTGTGGCTGTGCTCTCCATTTGGCCGACCTGTCTCAGCTGTACTCCCCCGTGTGGCCTGAGAGTGTATAAACCGGTTTTTTTTGTTGTTTACTTTCCGCTTGCCTTCCACCCTGTCCCCCTTGCTCTACTGGTTGCTGGCTACAAATAGATCATGGAAAAGTGGGTGAATGTCTTCCACGTCCTGTGGAAGCCCTCTTACAACCCTCGGATGGCAAATTTTATCTTTTCCAGTTGGAAGAATCCTGACAGGTCGGTCAGCCAGTCTGCAGCTTTGGGTGGGGTGCTGCTGGTCGCCAGCCTAGCAGGATTCTTCAGTGGGCAATTAGGGAGGCAAAGGCTAGGGTGCCAGCCCCCCTCCCCATAAAGAGTTCTAGCTGATTTGAGACCCTTAAGACCGCCACTTTTGGGCATGGCTCCACCCTCACCCCTGCAACCTTGGACATTGCCTCAAAGAAGGTCGTCCAGAACCCGACAAGTCTGGGCAGGCTCAGACATGTGGGTGTGGTTGGCCGGGCTTCCCTCGCACCGTTCGCAATTGTCCTCCACTTCGGGAAGAATCTGCTCATTCAGGTTCTGGTTAGGTGCCTTTTTCTAGTTTTATATTTCAACGTGGCCTACTGCAGGAACCTCTGGATGCATCCAACAGAACCCAGGGTTCCCTGGAACCCAGTTTAGTAAATCCTGTGTTAATTAAAGCTGCCCCTTTGGCCACGGTTTTGGTCGTTTGATCTAATATCTCATTGTGTGGCTCAGTATCAGATTTAGTTTGACAAAACTTCTGCGAAACACCTTAGGATATTTCACTACATTGAAGTAGACAATTGCAAATTATTGTTTGCTTTATGAAGGTATTGCATAACCTCTTGCTTCCGATTCTATTCCTCTATTTATAAAATATACAATCCCATATGCCTTGCTAACAACAGTGTCAACTTGTCCTAAGACCGCAGAAATCTCTACATAAACCCTAAGTCTCTGTTCTAGCACTCTCTTTAAAGTTGATGCTTCTTGGGAAGCCTGCAGTTAAATTGATCTGTGATAATCTGGGCAAGATGAACCACTTAAACACCTTTTGGCTGCTTCATCTGCAGTTTGTATTGTTTTGCGTTACTTATCTCAATTGGCTTGATGGCTGGTTTGTGATGTGGAGTGACATCACAGCGTGGGTTAAATTCCCATACTGGCTGAGGTTATACTTGTAGGCCCTGTCTTCTCAACCTTGCCCCTTGCCTGAGGTGACCAAGGTCCTTGGGGACTATGGTGGCTTTCACTTTTCACTTGTTTTTGTATAGATATTAAGTATTGGGCTGTATGTTGAACTGCTTTGACCTAAGTGATGTTCTCCTTCTAGGCTAAAGTGCTGGTGTGCAGGGCCCTGTCCAACATGCTGTTGCTACCGTGGCCAAATCTTCCTGAGAGTGAGCAGCAGTGGTCAGTCCGTTCTACCAATCATGCCAACCTCATTTCAACCCTCACAAGAGAATACCGGCGGCTCAAGGAAAACACAGGATTAACACAAAGCAAAGTGGGCCTGGGCAACAGTGAGTACCTTCTTGCACATGCCACATATGTGCATATTTCTGTGTTAATTTATTCACAACATTCTGTTGTGCCAGGAACTTGTCTAGATTTTGCCTGTAAACTGAAGCACATGAACAATACAAGAACAAAGTGGCCACATTTTGATTTGTTACTTTAGACAGCAGGGTTTGAACTTTTTTTTAAAAAAAAAAGAGTCCTGTTAAACAACGAGATGTATCCAAGAACGGGGAGCACCTTGTTACGGCAGTTTGGAAATGTTCTGGTGGTGCAGTGGTTAGCACTGCTGCCTCATTGCGCTGAGGACCAGGTTCGATCCCAGCCTGTCTGTGTGAAGTTTGCACATTCTCCCCGTGTTTGCGCAGGTCTCGCCCCCACAAGCCAAAAATGTGCAGAGTAGGTGGATTGGCCACACTAAATTGCCCCTTAATTGGAAGAAAAAAAAGAATTGGGTACTCTAAAAAAAATTTTTAAAGTTTGGAAATATTTTGGCTTTTTAAGGATGACCTCATGCACAGCCTTGAACTTATGAGCATCACCTGATCACAACCTGTCATTAATTGAATGTCTCAAGTCTACAGGAAAGTGTTTAGGCCACCTAATCTGCCTTTACCTTCCTTATCCCATATTATTTTCTGCCTATTTTGTGAATTTCCCGGCATTCCTTTTAAGCTGCTAGTTGTGGTTCTTCATTATTGAACTTTTGGCGCCTTGCATTTGATACCAACAACAGTGGAATATGTATGTAAAAGTGAATTCCCTCCAATGATGATGTTCTGAACCCAACATTGGTTCTCCAGTGTTACGGCCATGATGCAATACACAGTGCAGACTTCTGTCCTACTGGCCTTTCAACTCGCCCATTAAAGACCCAAAGCCACTTCGCTGAAGAGAAGAAACAGTGCCATTCAGGTTGCATGCCTCTACTCGAGCACCTTTCTGCAGTCAACTTCCAAGTTCTTCGGTCTGTGGATATTTAAGGAGATGGACATTTAGAACTAATTCTAGCGTCTGAAGTTCCAAAATGTTACTGTTCTGCGTTTAATGTTTCGATTTTCAAACTGCTCACTTTAGCAAAAATGGTTGTCCAGGAGACGCTGAGTATCCTGAGGTACATCGTGGAGAGCATCTCGGGGGAAGTGACCAAATCCCGTCAGATCTGTTACCAGTCCCTGCAGGAGTCGGTGCAGGTTTCCCTGGCACTCTTCCCACTCTTCATTCACCAACCTGGTAAGGCAAGCTTTGGTTTACTGTGATTTAGCTTGTGTCTCATGATCCCCAAAATGTAAGCAGTCTTACCACTGGTTTCCATTGGCAATTAAAGGTTGCATTCTCCTTTCTAATTTGCCTGATACTGAGCAGGGTTCATTAATTGCCATCACCCACCCCCTTCCGCCAGACACCGGTTCCCACCAGGCCAGTCCTTGGGAAAGTAAAGATCCAAAGGGACTCTGCAATCCATCTGACCAGTCTCGATAGCTTTATACCTCAATCAAACCCATTTCAATCTCACTGCAGCAATTTTATGGTTTCCTGGTGGCTAAGCATATAAAGGGTTATATAACCAGACTTATTGATTTACAACAGACTTGAGGGGCTGAGTGGCCACCTCCTGTTCCTATGATTGAATCTGCCGATTGGAAAGTATCAGCGAAGTGTGCTATAGAAGGGCCAGTGGTTTGGTGCTCTTGGGAGAGGCTGATTCTCCCGAACACTTAAGGTCCTGACCTTTGCATTATTAGTGGTAAATTCTGTTGGTGATGCTCCCTATAAACTGAAACAGGGTAGCTTATTGGGGGAATCTCTTGTACAGATGTGGCTGTGTGCTCCCCAACCTCATCCATGCCAAACAGCTCAAATGTCATGCAGAAATGTTGGACGGTAGTCTAGATTTGGGATGCTGTGAAAGCTTGTGCTTTACCGCCAGTTCATATTTTGTAAGAAATTATCAAGATTTACTTTGCGAGGGCAGCAAGCTGGCGCAGTGATTAGCACGATTGCCTCACGGCGCAGAGGCCCCAGGTTCGATCCCGGCTCTGGGTCACTGTCCGTGTGGAGTTTGCACATTCTCCCCGTGTTTGCATGGGTTTCGCCCCCACAACCCAAAGATGTGCAGGGTTGGCGGATTGGACACGTGAAATTGCCCCTTAGTTGGAAAAAATGAATCGGGTACCCTAAATTTAAAAAAAAAAAAAAGAAAAAAGATTTACTTTCAGTCCTGAAACCTCAACTGCATAGAGATGTCTTGTTTAATCATGCTACCAATTAGAAACTTCAAAGTTTAGACATGCCCAGGAATGGGGTAGTTTGCCATTGTTTCAGGAATGGACATAAAGATAACATTCACATTTTAAGTCCAGTTGCCTGTTATACAGGTCGAGGGTGAAACTAGCTTCTAGCTCTGGCACCTTGCTTTCTATATATTTGCATAGTATTTGTGTAAGTCCCTTTCCTGCACCATTATACTAGCCATTGCTGCATTTACAAATGTGTTAGAATGGTGCCGACATGTAGTTAATAGGCTAGCTTGAATATTTAGGTCGTGCTGCTTCTTGGAGCCTAACACAGATTTCCCCTGTCTTACAGGTGTTACTGATGAAATGCTCAGCTTCTTCCTCACTTTATTTCAAGGCCTCAGGGTCCAGATGGGTGTCCCCTTTGCAGAACAGATTATCCAGACCTTCCTCAACATGTTCACCAGGTAACTCAGCTCAAGGGAGAGGTGGGAACTGAGCCCCACTCCCAGTGTCACTAGGGATTGGAACCCCAATCCTGGTTTTGCCAGCCTTGGGTAGGGGCAGCTGAGCCCCATGCCTGACATCGCCTCCAGGATAAGGCTAGTACTGATCAAGGCATCGCTGGGGGGGAATGGAATCACATCAATGGCGGCGCGGTAACGAGCCCTGCTCCTTGCATCGGCAGAGGGACTGAGCGCTTTGCCTGATGTCACAAGGGTGGGAGTGTGGGGCACAGCAGGGGTGAGGAGCCCCACTCCTGGCATGGGTGGGAGGGAAATGCTCGGGGTGATGCTGCATTGTAATGTGTATTTCTCCACTTGGTTATGCAGGGAGCAGTTGGCAGAGAGTATCCTGGAGGAGGGCAGCGGTGGTTGTCGTGTGGTGGAGAAGTTCCTGAAGATTCTGCAGGTGGTGGTCCAGGAACCTGGGCAGGCGTTCAAACCATTCCTCCCCAGCATCATCTCCCTGTGCATGGAACAGGTCTACCCAATCATAGCAGAGGTAAAGCTGAGAAGCTGTGGTATCTCCAGTGCTGGTGTAGCATAACTCTTCGGAGAGTTTCTATTGGCCACTGTTCATGCAGGTGCTGTGTGTGTCAATGCATCTTAGCATTCCATGTGTGTGGAATGTTTTGGAATTCTCTACTACAGAGCGCTGCAGTTGCGAAGACGAATTGAGATTTTTGGGCACTGGGAATTGAGAGAAAAGGAGATACGGTGATCCAAAAGCTCAGCCACGATTTTATTCATTGGTGGCGCAGGCTCAAGGGGCTGTATTGCCTGCTCCTTTTCTTCAAATGTCATGCTGTATTCCTTGTTTAACCTCCTGCACACTGGCATTGGCAGAAGGTTTATTTTGAGGTTGGCAATGCTTTGCATGATCTCGAGTGTTTAATTGGATTTGCTTTGGGTCCCATTCCAATCAAGTTGCAGGCCATTTGGATTGTGTTCCATTCTTTGCTAGTTTGCTCCTCATGCTCCTTTCTCGTTCTCTAGCGGTCCTCGCCAGATGTGAAGATGGAACTGTTTGAGCTGCTTTACCAGATTCTGCACAATAATTGGCGATTTTTCTTCAAATCATCTGTCCTGGCCAGCATTCAACGTGGAACAACGGAGGAGCCAATGGAAAATGAGGCTCAGTTTGCTTCTGCTATGCAGGTATCTCTGGTTATTCATTATTTGTATGTTTGCTATTATGTTCCTACATGGACTGTTCTGCCCCTGGACAAGTGTACAGTTCTGTACACTCCGAACTACAGGAAGCTCTGTTACCTATGCAGGGCTTCACTGCAGGAGGTAGAGAGAGCAGCGCAGTCAGAGATGCACCTTTCAGGCAAGATTATTAAACCGCGCTATCAGGTGACCTATTTTCAAGGAGGTGGAGCAGTGTTCTTCCAGTCCATCGATCAACATTTATCCCTCAACATCACTCAAACAGATTATCTGGGTATTACTGTCTGAGGAGTCTTGCCTACAACTTGGTGGCTACATTATACTAGTAACTGCACTTCTGAAAACTGCTACTTTGGATGTGAAATGCTCTGGGGTATCATAAGGAAATGGGATGGGTGCTATGTAAGTGTCCATTTCTTCCTTTTACGTGAGGTGACCACTAACTCAGCCCTTAGTTCAGCTTTGGGACTTGCAGTAGTCAATGTAATGATCACCCTGGGGGTGGCACGGTGGTACACCGGTTAGCACTGCTGCTTCACAGCTCCAGGGACCCAGGTTCAATTCCGGCCTCTGGTGACTGTCTATGTGGAGTTTGCTCTTTCTCCCCGTGTCTGCGTGGGTTTCCTCCAGGTGCTCCGGTTTTCTCCCACGATCCAAAGATGTGCAGGTTAGGTGAATTGGCCTTGCTAAATTGCCCCTTAGCAGGGCAGCACGGTAGCGCAGTGGTTAACATTGCTGCCTCACTGCGCCGAGGTCCCAGGTTCGATCCTGGCTCTGGGTTACTGTCCGTGTGGAGTTTGCACATTCTCCCCATGTTTACGTGGGTTTCGCCCCCACAACCTAAAGATGTGCAGGGTAGATGGATTGGCCATGCTAAATTGTCCCTTAATTGGAAAAAATGAATTAGGTACTCTAAATCTATTATTTTTTAAAAATAAAAAATAAATTGCCCCTTCGTGTCCAATGGATACGGTGGTGTTAATGGGTTATGGGGCTAGGGTGGAGGTGTGGGCTTAAGTAGGGTGCTCTTTCCAGGGGCCGGTGCAGACTCAATGGGCCGAATGGCCGCCTCCTGCACTGGAAATTCTATGATCTGAACTGTGACACCGCCCCAGAAAAGATGTTGTGCCGTCTCTACTGCATGGGGAGTAATGGCCGAAGTGAGGTGGTAATCAAGGGGAAGAATTGTTTTCATTGTATTGTAAGCTATGGCAAAATGTTAATTCTAGCTCACTGCCTCTTCCTGTTCTTTTGCCAGGCTTTTGGTCAGTCCTTTTTGCAGCCAGACATTCAGATCTTCAAACAGAACTTGTTTTACTTGGAGACACTGAACACCAAGCACAAGCTGTACCACAAGGTGCGTTCTGGTTCAGGTACATCTGCAGTGGGCTTTTCTACTGCAATAGGTTATGGATGGGTTCGCTCAGATGGTGCTGCATGACCCGAGCTGAGTTCATGGATTTAGAATGCTGCATTGTAATATTTTGTCTTATTGCCATACCTGACAGAAATCCACTAAATTTTATCACAAAATACAAAGATGCCAGTGTAAAAATTCAGTTGTATTTGTCTCTCTAAGGCACCCTTAACCAGAGGGATTGGAACAAAGTCTACGTTTAGATATTTTCCTTGGATAACAATGTCCAGAGAGTAATGTGGTCTCAGATTGGGACAGGGAAGTCTTTAACAGGGAACTGCTAATACTGTTGCTTGGTGTGAGGAGATTGGGGATGGCTTTGTAGGTTGCAAAGACGGGTGCACAATTGTACTTAAAATGGAGACTTTTGGGGTGAATTAAAAAAGATGCTCCATGTCTAAAACCCGTTAGGTTGAAGATTGCCGCAGATGCAGTTTCTCTTTCCCTCATGAAGAATCCCCTGTAAAGTGGTAAATGTTTCCATTGGGAATCCCGCCAGTCACTATTCTGCCGTTAGCTGTGTAACGCAGGACTTTTTTCTGTTTGTGTGATCAAGAATTTTCTTTCTTTTCTGATTATAGAAGTTGAGTTAATTCATCCACAAAACCTCACCTCATGACCAATCTCCATGTTCAAGCCTTAACCATCTCAGGCTTTTTGGTCATGAAGGGATTGCTGTACTTGAGTCTGACCCCCATCCTTACCCACTAATCGCCACACATTCAGTGGGGATTAGTGGATAGTAAACTGGAGTGCTGCTTTTTTAACTTTTATTTCCATCCCTGCCATATCCAAATCCTAGAGACCAGTTGAACTTTTTATGATGAAGTTTTGGCTAAAATCGAATGTCACTGCACAGAGCAGGGTACTTTCCAGGTCTGTTTTGCTCACTATTGCACCAAGCACAGTCTGAAAAAAAAAACACCAGCTGTTCATTTTTGTGAATTGTGTTAGCACTGGGGACTCTCTCTTTTGGAGGCATTGCAGCAAACTCCAATCCGCCTACCCCCAAAATGAACCGACCAAATGATCAGACTGCTGACTCTTGTATCCTTACTGTGATTTGTGCATTTGGTACAATGATTCTTGCAAAGTTATGCCAGCATTCCGTTGGATTTGTTCCATTTTTTTAATGTTAGTGAACAAAGGCCATCTAGTGACCAAATTTGGCAAAATTTAATTACCATGATAGATGTCAAAAACCAGGTTGTCGGGAATAAAACCTTGTAGCGACTTAATGCACTTTATACAATGAGCCAGTTTCAGAGTTTTATATTTGCTCACTGGATGTCGACGTAGTATTTATTGGCCATCACTAATTTCGCTTAACCACGTGACGTGCTAAGCTATTTCAAAAGATAATTAAGAGTCAGTGCTCTGTGTCTGGGGTCACATATCGACCAAACTGGGTAGGGATGGCAAATGTCCTTCTCTAAAGGACATTAGTGATCCAATTATAGTTAACTAAATTCATACTCAGTGCAACCTCTCTTGAAATTGTCTCCTGATTCAGTTCTTAGTTCCGAAAAGCTCAAAAAGATCATTTGAATAAAAACACAGTAAAAGTGGTGAATTTAGTTGTGTTTTTTTAATGAATGAGTGAATAGGATGAGATTGCATCTTGGCATCCTGCAGTCCAGCATACAGACATTTCAGCCTGTTAACACATAGTACTGAGTTTTTGCAGAACATGTTCTGTAGATTTGTTTGCTGTGGCTGGGTGGGTAACACCCCTCTCACCTCTGAGTCAGAAAGTTGTAGGTCCAGGTTCCACTCCAGAAGCTTGAGCAAATGAGCTAGACTAACCACCAGTGACAAAATGTCAGAGGTGCCAACTTCAGATGAGATGTTAGACAAAGACCTCATTTGCCCCCTCAGTGGATGTAAGAAATCCCACAGTACTAATTTGAAGCAGAGCCAAGGGAGTTATCCCTGATGTCATGGCCAATATTTAACCCTCAAGCAGCATCACTTAAAAAAAGAGATTGTTTGATCATTGTCACATTGCTATTAATGAGAGATTGCTGTATGAAAATCAGCTACTGTTTATCTTGTGTCACACAGCGACTTATCTTCAAAAGCACTTCATTGTCTAAAGCTTTTTTGAGATATCCTGAGGTCTTTTAGGGCATCACAGTGGCGCAGTGGTTAGCATTGCTACTTCACAGTGCCGAGAACTGGGTTCAATCCCTACCCCCGGGTCACTGTGGGGAGTTTGCGCATTCTCCCCGTGTCTGTGTGGGTCTCAGCCCACAACCCAAAAGATGTGCAGGGTAGGTGGATTGGCCACGCTAAATTGCCCCTTAAATTTGAAAAAATGTTTTGAATGACAGGCAAAGTCTCTTTTTTTTTTGCTATGGGAAGGGATGCAGCACCTTGTAAGTGCCTGGGTGGATACTTTCTGATCTCTCGGACCTTGCTGAAGAAGCTGTTCTCTCCAAATACTCAATGAATCTTCCTGTTTTCTTCCCAGAAAATCTTCCGGACGACCATGTTGTTTCAGTTCATCAATGTACTGCTGCAGGTACTGGTCCACAAGTCTCATGACTTACTGCAAGAGGAAATCGGAATCGCTGTATACAACATGGGCTCGGTGGACTTCAGCAGCTTTTACACTGTGTTTTTACCCCAGTTCCTGGGCAGTTGCGATGGTATCGACTCCAATCAAAGAACTGCGCTTGGCAGGAATTTCAAAATGGACAGGGTTAGTTACTGGAAGAGAACTCGAATCATACAAGGGGGCATCGAAAAAGTGGATGTAACTTGATGTCTGGGTACTACAGCCGGAGAATCCCTTTCTAAAGTCCCCAAGTGCTTAGTAAATGTTGTATTATAGAGTACTATGTTTAGTAGCTATGACATCTCTCCATGGTAAGTGTTCTGTGGGGACATGAGGGAAAGGATTAGAATACACTTTTCAACTTGTGCATTCCCTCAAACTTTGTGTAGGATGCAACTGTATTGAGCAATGAGCATAGTTTCATTGGTAACAGGGTGCCATGAGCTGAGCAGGCTCCTGGTGACATTTAACGTAGACTGTGTGAAGTCCTATTGCAGGTATGGAGACCATCGTCCCAACCCTAAATAACTGGGAGACTTTGGGCAGGTAAAGTGCTCAGAGGCTGCTGTGTTTTCTCCTCTGTGGTTTAAAATAAACCAGATTGTAAGGCAGCACGGTGGCGCAGTGGTTAGCATTGCTGCCACTGAGGCCCAGGTTCGATCCTGGCTCTGGGTCACTGTCCATGTGGAGCTTGCACATTCTCCCCATGTTTGTGTGGGTTTCGCCCCCACAACCCAAAAAAGATGTTCAGGATAGGTGAATTGGCCACGCTAAATTGCCCCTTAATTGGAATAAAAATTGGGTACTCTAAATTAGAAAATAAACCAGATTGTGCATCAGCTGTTTTGGGGAAAGTTTTAGGCCGGGATTCTCCTAAACAGCGGCTGGCCAGGATTCTCCTAAACGGCAGGTAAGTGTTGATGCCGGCGTAAACATCTGAGCGGTTCACGCCGGTGTCAATGGGCCCCTTGGCCTGGCGATTCACTTACCTGAAGGGGGCCAGCACAGCGCCGGTCTGCACAGCCAACACGGGGCCTTGCACGTCCGGGTGCGGGTCTGTGTATGTGCTCGCCGGCCGCCTATGGCGGCGTCCCCGCGCAACATGGCGGACCCACACAGCGGACCGGCCCCCACAAAATAGACCCCCCAGACCGCAAGCACCCGCCAATAGGTGGCCCCCAATTGGAACCCTGGAGGACCCCCGTCCCGGTGACGGATCCCCCGCCCCCCCACCAGGGCAGCTGCCACTCCAAGTGCCGTCGGGTGGAACCATGTTAGAACCAAGCTGATGGGAACTCGGCCAGCTGCTGACGGAGAATCGCTGCGGGAGCCTCTTTCAATGGCTTCGGACCAGCGTTGTGTCGACCGCCTTGCCCAACTGGCGGCGTTTCTCCGGTCTCTGGAGAATCACGGGAAAGTGCCGGACCCGATTGTGGGTTTGTGGCCCCATTTTCCGCCCCAGCGCTGAGCGCGATTTCTGCGAGGAAGTTCGGAGAATCCCGGCCCTAGTACCTGATAGACTGAGTAAGTCTGGTGTTAAATAACCAATTCATTCTGTTCATTTCACTGATTCTATGAACCGTGGGCCCCATAGGAATTGTCAATATGCAGCTCTTACTCTGTGGCCATTAAAAGCGGTCCTGTCGTAGCTCGTTGTGGGTGGGTAACCACCATTGTGTTGAATTGGTGATTAATTTGCAGACCACTGACTGTGGGCTGAAATATTGGAGCAGTGTGCTGTCCTAAAGCTTGAGGCATTGCAAGACCCATGTTCCAGGTAGCTTCCCATCTGCGTCTATCCTCCCTTCAAATGGAACTGAACCTGTTAATTCTAACCACTTTGTAGGTTTTGTTTTCTAAGACATTGCTCCTTTTATCGGAAAGGAGAAGCTTGGCTTATAAAGCAGTTTTTGCCTTTGTCTATATTGTTGTAAAGGGCAAACTAGGTAAGTACATGAGAGAATAGATGGATAAGCTAAGATAAAGTAAGGTTGGAGCATAAACAGCAGCATGGGCGAGCTGTGCTTTGAATTCCATGTCATTGGGTGTCTTGCTGCAGCTAGTCCTGGTAGATATGTGTTTGACCTTGCATTCTCACATGAGTTAAGAGCAGGAGTAGGCCATGCAGCCTCTCAAGTCTGCTCTGTCATTCAATAAGGTCATGACTGATCTGATTGTGGCCTCAACTCCACATTCCACCTATCCCGGACAACCTTTGACTCCCTTGTTTGTCAAGAATCTGTCTGCCTCTGCCTTAAAAATATTGATTGACCCTGCCTCCACTGCTCTCTGGGGAAGAGAGTTCCAAAAATCATGACCACCTGAGAGGAAAACATTTCTTCTCATCTCCATCTTAAATGGGAAACCCCTTATTTTTGTTCCTTAATTCTAGCCTCTCCCACAATTGGAAGCATCCACCGTGTTTGAATAAGATTACCTCGCAATCTTCTAAACTCCAATGGGCACAAGCCCTTTTTTTAAATAAAGAGGCCAAAACTGTACACAGTACTCCAAATGTAGTCTCACCACCGCACTGTACAACTGTAACCAAACAGCCCTACTTATATTCCATTCCCCTTACAATAAACAACAGTGTTTCAATTGCCTTCCTAATCATTTGCTGTTCTGCAGACTAACTTTTCTTAATTCATGTACTAGGACACCCAGAATCCTCAGTACCTCGGAGATTTGCAATCCCTCTCCATATAAATGATATGCTGATTTTCTATTCTTCCTGCCAAAGTGGACAAGTTCACAATTTCCCACATTATATTCCATCTGCCAAATTGTTGCCCACTCTGTTAACCTATCTATGTCCCTTTGCAGACTCGTTATATCCACTTACCTATCTTTGTGTTATTAGCAAAATTAACAACCATGCATTTGGTCCCTTCATCCAAATCATTGATATAAATTGTAAATAGTTGAGGCCCCAGCACTGATCACTGTGGCAACTCCACTCGTCACATCCTGCCAAACCAAAAAAAAAATCATTTATCTCTACTCTCTGCTGCCTGCTGGCTAATCAATCCTATATCCAGGCTTACAAAATGAAGTCTGTAAATCTGTATTCCCGTGTCATTTTTGTGAAGATTTGGGCTAAAGTAATTCGCCAAAATGTGTTTTCATGAAGCTTCCTTTTGGCAAGTGTAATTAAGTTAAATTTGAAAACTGGGGGAGAGCAATGCTGTGTAAGGCAGCATACTGCACTGAGTTTGCTATTCTTATAATGGGCAGTGAGAAAATCAGATTAGTCATTCTGATACCACAATTCCTTATTGCTACAGGGATTTCAATGGAAGTGCAGTCTGCTATGTCCTTTGACAACATTCAGCGGCAGTTGTAGAAAGCGAATGCCCAAACATTCGGGAGTTCATGTACCCAGCAGAAGAGTTTTTGTTGTTTGGGGAAAAAATGGGAAAAAAGAGTAAGATTGCTGCCATTCTAGTCTGTCAGACCCTGTTGCACGAGTGATTCTATCATAGATTTCATAGAATTTACAGTGCAGAAGGTGCATTTCATCTAATGGTGAAATGCAGATCCAGTTCTATTCATTGGCTCTGCATAAACTGAAAATGATTAGCTATAGAAAACCATACTAATATTTCTCTCTTTCTCTTCCCTTCATGCTAGGATTTGCCTTCGTTTACACAGAGTGTACACAGACTTGTGAACGATCTGCGTTACTACAGGCTTTGTAATGGCAGTTTACCTCCTGGAACAATCAAGCTATAGCCCTTCCTGACTGATGCCTTTACCCCTTTACCCTTGCCCTCTCGCCAGGCTGTCCAGTGCGACCTGCTAGCTGGACCCCTCAGTATGCTGCTGCAGCACTTTGTGTCTTTGTCCTGCAGGAATATAATGATTGTATTCAGTACATAGACATGATGCAAACCAATCATGTAGCCTGCACTGAATAGACATCAATCATTCGCACCTTCGCATCGATGTGCTCCTCTCAGCTGTTTCATTGGATTACCGAGACTCTCCCAGGCAGTGTGACTGTGTTCAGCACTTTGTTTCCTCATTTGATTTGATTTGATTTGCCTTGAACATTTCTACTCTGTACCGGCAGAGGAACTCTCAATTTTAGGTCATATCATTCCAATGTGATACCAATGGCACACGCTTAATTGATTAAGTGCTTGTGTTGTAAACGTGTTCAGCTCCATTGAATTACCCTCTCCAAAAAGTATGCTGGATTATTTTTTAAATGAGAAGTTTTTAAGTTGGATAAATTTAT
Source organism: Scyliorhinus torazame (assembly GCF_047496885.1). NCBI lineage: Eukaryota > Metazoa > Chordata > Chondrichthyes > Carcharhiniformes > Scyliorhinidae > Scyliorhinus > Scyliorhinus torazame. Next base: position 156,819,021 of record NC_092723.1, read on the forward strand.
TTTGTATTTTCATTAGACTTCCACTCATCTTTGTAATGGTTCTCCTATGATCCCTTTCTCACATTAGTCAATTCTGTTCAACTTTTATTGGCCCGTGTGTCATGTGTGTGCGTGCGTGTCGTGAGTGTGCACACGCATGTTATGTGCATGCGTTGTGTGCACGCATGTGTGTGTGGTGTGTGCACGTGTGTTTGTGTGTGTGTCATGCGTCCACTTTTGATTTAAGAGTCTGTTGAGGTTGGCTGTGTGATCAGGAATTGTAGCCGTTGCTGAATGTACGATTCAAACAGATGAGAATGTGTGGTCACTAAATGTAAAGACCAAGTGTTTGTATTTTTTACATTTATGTTTTTGCTTTTTAGTATCTAACTTATTCTCTGTTTGTCTATAGACTGTGGTGACTATACTAACATGGACTTTCACCAGACTCCCAACAGAAAGGAGAATCCCAGTGTGGACTCTCTTTCCTGGTGTAGTTCATGGGCCATGGGCCACTCCATTTGTCCTGGCCCAACATGTTTAACTCTGAGCCTTTTCATTGTTCAACTCTGAATTTGCTATCCAAACATTTAGTCTCCATTCATTTGCTGGCGAAGGTGGTATTGAGTGGCCAGAGCCTGCAAAAAAAAAAAAAAAAAAAAAAAAAAAATTTTGTTCCGGATTTTGTGTGAGAGAGAAAGATTAGAGAACACTGGGGAGAGTAGCTGGAAAGAGAACTTCAGTCATCTGTGGTGCAGCTTACTATCTAGGTAGTTGGACCGCAAATGTCTGGAGTGGACACCTGACTGGCCAGAGTTTAGTTGGGATTTCTAACCTGCAAAGACAATGGCGCAGATCAGGAACATTGTGGAATTCCCAGACCCTGAGCCGTGAAGAGGCTGGGCTCTCTAATTTGAACATTTTGACTGGGTGGTGCCTTCATGCTTACCTGCTGCTTTCCCAAGATTTCTGTCAGCTACTCGTTTTAATTACCAGTTAGTGTTAGAGAGTTAAGCCACCTAGGCTGAATGTGTTAAACGGGCGGATAAAGTCTCCAGTATACTTGAAGATTAAACTTATGTTTTTCCAAAGGAACCAGTTGTTCCACTCTTAAATTATAGGTACAGAGATTCCAGAAGCATGGAAAATGTGGAGTTTTGTTTCAATTAATGGTGTAAAGCCTGGCTATCATCCACAGGATATTGATGGCCTTTTCAGGAGCAATGGACTGTCCTGTCCTTTTCTGCTGCAGTCATTAATATTAAACATGTCCCTACCATTTAATCATCAACTTTCCTTCAGGTCAAGGAGGCTTGAGGCAGCAATGATATTTGGAGACTTGGCACCGTGTGATGGTCTGAATGTTTCCCAGATCCTTGGCTGTGGTACATCCCTAACCCCATACTGCCTTCCCTGTTTGCGGGGCACTGACTCATGACCCATCTGTTCTTGGGCAACAAAATAAATAATAACTTTGTGCAAGACAATTTAAAAAAAAAAAAAACTCCAAACTTTTCCCTTCATTTCTAACATTTGTTTGACTTTTTATTTTTATTTTTTAAAAGTACTGGCAATTTTCAATCTCAGAACAAAATCTGGACCCAAATAATGCAGTTCACAGGTAGACCTATATCATCGGAATGAACATTCACTCTCTAAAGGAGGGAGCTGGGGAAGGTGGGAGGTTGAGAGTTCCGATCTAAAACCGTGTGCTGCAAGAATGTTGGTGATGGGAGGGAGCCCTCTGCATAGTGCCCTATACCAAATTGGCACTCCGATCAGTATATATTGCACAGACTGGTGGTACTGTATCACAAGTAAATATTATTACATTGTGGCCAATTCTACACAGGCTTGTAGTTATATGCTGTTCATCAACCTTGTTCTGTATCTTCAAGAGTGGAAATGCACCTTGTAAACTGCAGCTGACTTCTAGAACTACCATAAACCACCTCTAGGCACCAGCAGTGTCCTTTGTGATTGGAATTGCAGGCTGCATTGTGTGTTGCCTCTGTTTGACTCAAATATCTCAATCTACTGAGTCCTTAGAAGACAAGTTACTGTTTAAAATGGGAAAATCTGATTTGAAGTGGGTTTTTTTGCTTCTGAGTTGTGGATGTTTAATTCTGTCAGAAGCCTGCAATGAGCCATTTGTACTTTTGCCTTGATGAGCACATGAATAAAGTCCGTTTTTTAAAATAGAAACAATATCCTTTACATTTTGCTGCATGTTGTACACTAATAAAAGGTACGCTGCAGCTTGCCGTAACCTTCTGTAAATCATATTCATTTCCATTAGACTAGAGTCAGGCACCAGTCAAACATGGCAGATAAGTGGAAGTCTAATGTTTGTGGTACACTACCACCATTGATTGGACTTGATCTCTTAGAGATGTTGCCAAAGCTTCTGTCAGCCCTGTTGGTTCCCATACAATGGGGTGTTGGCATGACCTTGCATCTTGCTTTTTTTCCAATGAATCCATTCCCCTCTATTTGGTTCACCCATTGCTTCCTTCTGCTTTGCTTTTACTCATAAGCTGGTGGCACAGATGGTCTGTCAGAGGCTTCTCCATGCCCCATGTCAGCATTGTTCCATCATCAGCGAATAAAGGTGTACTTTTGCCTGTTTCTCTCACCCTTCACTGAGGTAGACAGCTGTGCTGTTGCACAACATCCCAGCAGACTGCAAAAAAGATTCTCCGGTTGATAATTGAATGAAAGATGAAGCCAACTTTGATCTGTATCTGGAGCTGGAATGGTGAGGTGTTTGTGCTGTAGAGGATATTCGGTTTTTTTGACGGGGTCCAATGCTGTGTATTTCCTGGGCCCCATTTAGTGGCCCAGGTTCTGAAGCCACTAAAACCGTCATGGAATCCTGTGTCTGGAGTTGCTGGGCCCTCTTGGTAAGATCCTACAATATGGGGCACCTTCAGTGAAGTCTTCCTCTGACACCTCCTTTGGAGACACTCTAGGTTATGAGCCTCCTACCCATTTGAAGAATGCTACGTCTACACCAGATTGAACTACACTGTGGTATTTATACCAGATTCTTTCTGTACCTGAAAGGAATTTCCTCCCAGTACAAACTAAATGTGACTCAGATACCACAGTGTCACAATGTTGGTCTCACCATTGTAAATGTGGCTGATCAGCTTGTGTGTTGAAATTTGAATCTCTGTTTACAATTGTACTTAGAATGCCTGTATTTGTACAGTCACTGCAAGTAATGTGCAAGAAGATACTGCCTCATGCAGCTTGCACCATGTACAAAGTGGACTGTTTATTTTTTTAGGATTATGGTAATACGTTGTGTAAAAGTGGACATCAATGCGATTATAAACAGGTTCCAGCTTTCACCAGGGCTGTGTCAGTGTTTCTGGATGTAAATATGAGACTCTGTATTGTGCCTGAACACTTACAATGAGAAGTGTATTAAAACTACACACTGGTTTTTACTGTTTGGGTTGATTCTGTGACATTCCATTGCAGAACTCTAGTCTTTTAATAAGTTGCAATTTTTCAATGTGTAGATATGACTTTTTAAATAAATAATGATCTTATAAGTGTTTGGCTTCAGCAGGCATTTGGGAGTTATCAGGGTCTCAGAATCTCAACACAGCTTGAGGACCTGTATCACTGTCATGGGAGCAAAGGTTCAAACATCTGATTCTGGCCCCTCTGTATTGTGTGCTGCTATGTTCATTGTACGCAGTCTGTTTCTTTAAACATTCAGAATCATCCATAGATCTTGGGGATAATAAAGATTACTTGACCCATTTGTCAGTTTCTGCAGTCGGGTTAACAGTATAAATGAACAATTTGACTCAATGAGCCCCATAGAAAAATCAAATGTTGCACAATGAGTGGAAAGCTAAGGTTATTGCAACAAAAAACAGAACCTTTTTAAAGGCAATCACAGCTTTTGGTCCTATTCATTAAAAACTCATGAAACGGGACTACCCAGCTTCCTCCCTTCTATGACATCATTCTCCAATATTTTTAGGGCAGAAAAACTCACTGTCCAAGCAATAGAGATAACGTGTACTGTTGTTGGATCTCTTTTATTTAAGACCAGGAAGCTGTTGACACCAACTGGGCTTCACCAAGCTATTGGAGACACTTAGATGTTTTGGCTGCCAACAGTTAAGTGCTTAAAATGGGGGAGAAACTTGGGGAGGTGCAGGGAGCGGTGAACAAGGAGATGAAAGGCACAGCCAGAAAGTGATGGAGAACGGAGTTTAAGGTGCAAAAATTGATCTCCAAGGATCCATGTCTGTAACAGGTGATAGAGGCCCTTTGCAGGTGCAAATATGAACAAGGAGCAGAAGTAGGCCTTTCGGACCCCTGAACCAGCTCTGCCATTCAATAGGATCATGATCAGTTTGTGATTAAAGTTCCACATAACCATCTACCCCATATAATTTCTTGTTAGGCAAGAGAACCAATCTACCACTGCTTTAAAATATTCAATGACCTAGGGGCAACACAGTGGTTAGCACTGCTGCCTCACAGCACCGAGGACCCGGGTTCAATCCCAGCCCCTGGGTCACTGTCCATGTGGAGTTTGCACATTCTCCCCATGTCTGCGTGGGTCTCACCCCCACAACCCAAAGATGTGCAGGATAGGTGAATTGGCCACGCTAAATTGCCCCTTAATTGGAAAAAAATTAATTGGGCACTCTTAAATTTTTTTTTTCATAGAACATACAGTGCAGAAAAAAGCCATACAGCCCATCGAGTCGGCACCAACCCAATTAAGCCCTCTCTTCCACCCTATCCCCATAACCCAATAACTCCTCCTAACTTTTTATTTGGTCACCAACGTCAATTTATCATGGCCAATCCACCTAACCTGCACATCTTTTGGACTGTGGGAGGAAACCCACGCAGACACTGGGAGAAGGTGCAGACTCCGCGCAGACAGTGCCCAGCGGGGAATCAAACCTGGGACCCTAGCGCTGTGAAGCCACAGTGCTAATGACCTCACTTCCACCAAAAATGTTGCTTTCTGTGCAAAGTGTTGTTGGCCTGAAGGCGATTTGCGCACACGGCATCAAATCCGGTTAGGAGGGATCAAGTGTGGCCTGTGTTGATGCTGCGAAGCTGGGAGAAGCATTCCTGAATCTCGACTCTGCATTCAAGTAAATTGGTGTATAATTAGCCTTTTTGGTAGTGGTTTGCAGCAGTCTGTTCAAGCACCTCTGATAGGCAGCCTAGTGTGAGTTACCTTCAAGCTAACACAATTTTGCACAGAAACATCAAACTTGTTAGGCCCCTTATTTGCACATGCAAAGGGCCTAACACCTGTTACAGGCGTGGTTCCTTGGAAACCTGTTTTTCTGCCTAATATCAGTCTAGCTGATGGATCTTTTGATCCCTGAAGTTTCCTGGACAGTTCTTGGGATGACAGACAACCCTGTAACTGATTTCAAATGGAACAGCAATCTATGCCTTACAATTAGCTTTAGTATTCTGGGCCAACTCAAGGTTCCCATTGTCGATTTCTAGTAACTGACTCCTGGAAATTCCACAGATTTGGATGTAGGATTGCTAATTCTCAAGTATTGTCCTGAAGTCTTCAGGAATTCACATGATGGAAGAATGAGATTCGTATCTCCTTGTAATACTAATGATGCAGTGGATGCCACAAGGCTATTACCCCTCCCTGACTGGAGAGTACATTGGAGTGTCTCCGACAGGGTGGAGTGAGTGGTGCTGATTCCATGTGGTGTATAATCTGAAACTAACTTTGACTTGCTCATTCTCAAGGAGAGGGAGAGCCAGGCCATTCTACTGTGGCTTATTGAAGTGACCATGTGAACTCGTCTTCACGTTTACTGACTTCACGGAGTACAAAAATTGATAAATCTCCGGGCCCAGATGGGCTACATCCTAGAGTTCTAAAGGAGATAGCTGAAGAAATAGTGGAGGCGTTAGTTATGATCTTTCAAAAGTCACTGGAGTCAGGGAAAGTCCCAGAGGATTGGAAAATCGCTGTTGTAACCCCCCTGTTCAAGAAGGGAACAAGGAAAAAGATGGAAAATTATAGGCCAATTAGCCTAACCTCGGTTGTTGGCAAGATTCTAGAATCCATTGTTAAGGATGAGATTTCTAAATTCTTGGAAGTGCAGGGTCGGATTAGGACAAGTCAGCATGGATTTAGTAAGGGGAGGTCATGCCTGACAAACCTGTTAGAGTTCTTTGAAGAGATAACAAATAGGTTAGACCAAGGGGATGTTATCTATCTTGACTTCCAAAAGGCCTTTGATAAGGTGCCTCACGGGAGACTGCTGAGTAAAATAAGGGCCCATGGTATTCGAGGCAAGGTACTAACATGGATTGAAGATTGGCTGTCAGGCAGAAGGCAGAGAGTTGGGATAAAAGGTTCTTTTTCGGAATGGCAACCGGTGACGAGTGGTGTCCCGCAGGGTTCAGTGTTGGGGCCACAGCAGTTCTCTTTATATATTAACTATCTAGATGACGGGACTGGGGGCATTCTGGCTAGGTTTGCCGATGATACAAAGATAGGTGGAGGGGCAGGTAGTATGGAGGAGGTGGGGAGGCTACAGAAAGATTTAGACAGTTTAGGAGAGTGGTCCAAGAAATGGCTGATGAAATTCAAGGTGGGCAAGTGCGAGGTCTTGCACTTTGGAAAAAAGAATAGAGGCATGGACTATTTTCTAAACGGGGACACAATTCATAATGCTGAAGTGCAAAGGGACTTGGGAGTCCTAGTCCAGGATTCTCTAAAGGTAAACTTGCAGGTTGAGTCCGTAATTAAGAAAGCAAATGCAATGTTGTCATTCATCTCAAGAGGCTTGGAATATAAAAGCAGGGATGTACTTCTGAAGCTTTATAAAGCATTAGTTAGGCCCCATTTAGAATACTGTGAGCAATTTTGGGCCCCACACCTCAGGAAGGACATACTGGCACTGGAGCGGGTCCAGCAGAGATTCACACGGATGATCCCAGGAATGGTAGGCCTAACATACGATGAACGTCTGAGGATTCTGGGATTATATTCATTGGAGTTTAGGAGGTTGAGGGGAGAGCTAATAGAAACTTACAAGATAATGAATGGCTTAGATAGGGTGGATGTAGGGAAGTTGTTTCCATTAGCAGGGGAGATTAGGACCCGGGGGCGCAGCCTTAGAATAAAAGGGAGTCACTTTAGAACAGAGATGAGGAGAAATTTCTTCAGCCAGAGAGTGGTGGGTCTGTGGAATTCATTGCCACAGAGGGCGGTGGAGGCCTGGACGGTGAGTGTCTTTAAGACAGAAGTTGATAAATTCTTGATTTCTCGAGGAATTAAGGGCTATGGAGAGAGAGCGGGTAAATGGAGTTGAAATCAGCCATGATTGAATGGTGGAGTGGACTCGATGGGCCGAATGGCCTTACTTCCGCTCCTATGTCTTGTGGATTCAAAGCCAAAACCCAACAAATTGTTTTATTCAATATCAAACTAATACTGCTTGGCAGATAAAGTTGTAAAAACACCATTAAGCAATTAACCTTCCTTCAAAAACAAAATTCAGACTCGGCTTAAAATTCAACAGTTTGATACAGAAAAATATGTTGTCAGTCGGAAAAGTATAAGTGGCAAACAGGAAAGTATAGATGGCAGACAAATTAATCTGCAAATATGCTGTTTACTGTAAAGGCAATTTAGATAGCTGCCACTAATTCAGATATATTTGAAGATAATAGATTAAAGCATCTGATTAGCTGAAATGTTTTGGTTATACTCCTGCGCAAGAGATGTCCATTGCACTAGTGTTGTCAAGTTTTAGTATTTATCAAAAACGTGCTTGTTAGATGAATTGGACATTCTGAATTCTCCCCCTGTGTACCCGAACAGGTGCGACTAGGAACTTTTCGCAGTAACTTCATTGCCTACTTGTGACAATGACTATTATTATTATGGAAGACAGTCGTGAACTGGTGGGGCTGGATAAGGGGGCCAGCGATAGGGGACCAGTACTAGTTTGTGATTGGTAGAGAGGTTGATACTGGTTTCTGTTTGCAAGAATTGTTATTGGTTAATGATTGGTGGAGGGGTTTGTGATTGGTGGAGGGGGATGGTATTGGTTTGTGATTGGTGGAGGGTGGTATTGGTTTGTGATTGGTGGAGAGGGGTTGGTATTCGTTTGTGATTGGTGGAGAGTTGGTATTGGTTTGTGATTGGTGGAGGGGGATAGTATTGGTTTGTGATTAGTGGACGGGGATGGTATTGGATTGTGATTGGTGGAGAGGGGTTGCTTTTGGTTTGTGATTGGTGGAGGGTTATTGGATTGTGATTGGTGGAGAGGGGTTGGTGCTGGTTTGTGATTGGTGGAGAGGGGGTTGGTGTTGGTTTGTGATTAGTGGAGGGAATTGGTGCTGGTTTGTGATTGGTGGAGAAGGATTGGTTTGTGATTGGTGGAGGGGGGGTTGGTATTGATTTGTGATTGGTGGAGGAGGTTGGTGGTTTGTGATTGGTGGGGGTTAGTATTGGTTTGTGATTGGTGGAGGGGGATGGTATTGGCTTGTGATTGGTGGAGAGGGGTTGCTTTTGGTTTGTGATTGGTGGAGGGGCATGGTATTGGATTGTGATTGGTGGAGAGGAGTTGGTGCTGGTTTGTGATTGGTGGAGAGGGGGTTGGTGCTGGTTTGTGATTGGTGGAGGGAATTGGTGCTGGTTTGTGATTGGTGGAGAAGGGTTGGTATTGGTTTGTGATTGGCGGAGGGGGGTTGGTATTGATTTGTGATTGGTGGAGGAGGTTGGTGTTGGTTTGTGATTGGTGGGGGTTAGTATTGGTTTGTGATTGGTGGAGGGGGATGGTATTGGCTTGTGATTGGTGGAGAGGGATGGTATTGGCTTGTGATTGGTGGAGGGGGTGGTGTTGGTTTATGATTGGTGGAGGAGGATGGTATTGGTTTGTGATTGGTGGAGAGGGGTTGCCTGGTTTGTGATTGGTGGAGGGGGATGGTATTGGCTTGTGATTGGTGGAGGTACGAGTGGTCCAGATGGAGCTCCGGTTCCGTGTCCCGGGTCGGGACCGCGGGGCTGAGGAGGAGGCAGAGGGAGAAGGAGGCGGAGGGAGAGGCTTCAGCTTTCGGCTCCAGGAGCAATGTTGCTGCGGGGACTGAGCAGGTGGCTGTCGCTCGGCATCGTTCGCGGCTTCACCCCGCCTCCTGGGACTCACAGGCCGGCCTGGGCCGCTTCTGGGTTCCGCTTGCACTCGGCGGGTAAGTTACCTGAACTCTGGGAGTTGCGCCAAACTTTCCGCTGGGAATTCGGAAACAAAGAAACTTACGGTGCCGCCACAGTGCGTTATTGCAAAGTTGAAGATGCTAAATTGTTGCTGGTTAGTTGGTAAACTTGCTGAGCGGGAACAGGAAAGTTGGGGCGTGAGATTTGAATCTTTTGTACAGATGATTCTGTCAGTTCGCACTTTCTGTCAGTTTTTTTTCTGACCCCCCCCCCCCCCCCCCCCCGGCAGACTTCAGGAAGAAATTATTTTCCTTTGATTCCCAGAGGCTGATCCGAGTTTATTAAACCGGAATAAAGTTTCCATAAGGCCCTCCAATTGAGCGATTGAAGTTAGTTGGTCAGGAACCAAAGCCACATTGGTGACTGGATAATATGGTGATGCTCAAAATACATTTTTTTAGTGATTTGATTGGAGTTGGGAGGTGACCCCGCCCGGTTGTTGAAAACACTTCGACCGCTGTGGGTGAGTCGTTTTGAGCAAATTGTTTCTCTGAAGAATCATTGAACCAAGGACGAGCTCACGAGTCCTAACAAACTCGTGAATGCTGAGAATTGTCATTAAGTCCTTGTATAAAACAGACTTAATTTCATTGAGATTTGTATCCATTAACACTAATCCAATTAAATCGATTTCAGTTGCACAACTGTTTTCATTGTTATGAACCCCCCTGACATTGAAACAAATGTTTTCTGGATATAGTATAGACTATTTATAGAGACACAACATCAGATGCTTCAGATAGCTTAGTCTGCCACACTCTATTCATTTGACAACGCTTCAAAAACTTGCGGCTACCGAGGAGCAGGAGTAGGCCATTCAGCCCGTCAAACCTGCTCCGCCATTCAGTGATCATGAGCTGATCATCCACTTCAATGTCGTCTTCTCCCACACTATCTCCATATCCCCTTTTGCCATTGGTATTTAGAAATCTGTCAATCTCTGCTTTAAACATACTCAAATGACTGGGCTTTCACAGCACTCCGGTGTAGTCACAAAAAGATTTCTCCTCATCTCAGTCCACAGTGGCTTCCCCTTTATTTTGCAATTGTGTACCTGGTTCTAGACTCTCCAACCTGGAGAAACATCTTAATCTGTCTAACCTCTCATTCTTCAAAATTCTAGAGAATACAGGCCGTTTCCTCAATCATCAGAGGACAATCCTGCCATCCTGGTAACAAGTCTGGTTAGATTTAGATTTATTATCATGTGTACCAAGGTACAATGAAAGTATTGTTCTGCATACTGTCCAGGCAGATCGCTCAACACATGAAAATATAGAATATATGATAAATACATGCGGATACATAAACACAGACAGCGGATGATGTATACAGTATAAAGTGCAACAACTGTAGAGAAAATGCATAGAGAGATCAGTTCAGACCCGAAGAGCGTCATTCAGGAGTCTGGTAACAGCAGGGAAGAAGCTGTTTTTGAATCTAATGGTGTGTGATCTCAAATGTTTGTGTATCTTCTGCCCAATGGAAGAGACAATAGCCTTGTGGGATGGGTCTTTAATTATGCTGTCCGCGTTCCCAAGGCAGCAAGAGGTGTAGACAGAGTCCATGGAGGGGGGCGGGTTCACGACTCTGTAGTTTATTATGGTCTTGGGCCGAGCAGTTGCCGTACCAAGCTGCGATGCAGCCAATAGGATGCTTTCTATGGTACATCTATAGAAATTGGTACAAATCAATGAGGACATGCCAAATTTCCTGAGGAAGTATAGGTGCTGTTGTGCTTTCTTGGTCGTAGCGTTGACATGTGTGGACCAGGACAGATTGTTGGTGATGTTTGCACCTAGGAATTTGAAGCTGTCAACCATCTCCACCTTGGCACCATTGATGTAAACAGGGGCATGTATGACACTTCGTTTCTTGAAGTCGATGACCAGCACTTTAGTTTTGCTGACATTGAGAGAGATTGTTGTCATTGCACCATGCCACTAAGTTCTCTATCTCCCTCCTGTACTCTTGCTTGTCGTTGTTTGAGATCCGCCCCACTATGGTTGTGTTATCAGCAAACTTGTAGATGGTGTTGGAGCCGAATTTTACCACACAGTCATGTGTGTATAGGGAGGATAGTAAGGGGCTAAATACACAGCCCCTTGTGGGGCCCCGGTATTGAGGACTATCATGGAGGAGGTGTCGTTGTTTATCCGTGCACATTGCGGTCTGTGGGTTAGGAAGCCATGGATCCAGTTGCAGAGTGAGGAACCGAGTCCTAGGTTTTGGACTTGAGCTTGGCTGGGATTATGGTGTTGACAGTGGAGCTGTGGTCATGAACAGGAGTCTGACGTAGGTGACTTTGTTGCCAAAATGCTCCAGGGATGAGTGTAGGACCAAGGAGAGCATCTGCTATGGACCGGTTGTGGTGGTAGGCAAATTGCTGTGGACCAAGACAATCTGGAAGGTTGGAGTTGGTGTCACATGACCAACCTCTCAAAGCACTTCATAATAATAGATGTCAGGGCCACCGCTCGGTAGTTAACTTTCACTGCATTCCCTCTATGGCAATATCAACCTTCCTACGGTAAAGGAGCAAAACCGCACACACTACTCCAGGTTTTATACAATTGAAGCAAAACTTCACTGCTCCTGCACTCAAATCCTCTTCTCATAATGGCAATTACCCTTCCTAATTGCCTGTTTCACCTGCATGCTCGCCTTCAGTGACTTATTGATGAGGACACCAATGCCCTTTTGTACATCTACATTTTCTAGTTTCTTTCCATTTAAGAAATACTCTTGAGCGTCTGGTCCTCCTGCCAAAATGGAAACTCCCACTATTCCATTCTTTTCCACTCACTGGTCTTTCCAAATCCTCTTGAAGCTGCTTTGCATCTTTCTCACAACACACATTCCCACCTAGAGTGTGGTTTATTTTTCAGGTTGAATATTTGGTCACCCTCTGAGGAAAGTGGTACACAAGTTAAATACTTTAGGAGCCTGGCCAGGCAGGGGGAAGGTTAGTGAGCGGCAGGGCCTATGAGAGTTGCAAGACTGGAGACAGTAACCAGTAAGTTTGCAACATCTGTTCAACCTTTGTGACTGCATCAAGTTAATACAAGCAGTGCACAGCTGACCCCAAGAAAGGATCTAAACCATTGAATTGCCACAACGCCTTCCTCTTCAGCCTTAATTTTTGTTCCTTTTTTCATTCATTGATGCCTGCCCTAGTCATCTGACAAGTGATCATGATCTGTCGTCTCGAATACAACTAAGTGGCTTGCTACATAATTTCAGAGATTGGTTAAGTGTGGATTTTTGTGGGTCTGGAGTCACATATGGGCCATAACATTAAACGGCGGCAGATTTCCTTCCCTAAAAAACACTCGTCAACCATTGTTTTTTAATGGGCAATTTTAGCGTGGCCAATTCATCTACCTTGCACACATTTTGGTTGTGAGGGGTGAGATTCACGCAGACATGGGGAGAAAGTGCACACTCCACACGGACAGTGGACCAGGATCGAACCCGGGTCCTCGGCGCCGCGAGGCAGCTGTGCTAACCACAGTGCTGCCCTCCTATTCAACCATATGGGTGTTTACAAAATGGTAGTTTACTGATCACCATTACTGATACTAGTGCTTTATTCTAGATTTATATAATTGAATTTTACATTTCCGGGCTGCTATGGTGGTATTCGAACTCCAGCCTCCAGGTTAATAATCATCCTGGTGACTAGTTTGCTAATTTAGTAAGATAGCCACTATGGTATCATATCATTTTTGGTTAATTAATCTGGTGTATTGATAAGTTACTGTGACAGTTACTGTAACTGTTATATTATCTGAATATTGTGGAGAATGTCAACCCAGAACTGTTGCATCACTATTTCATTTGGTCAGTCAACCTGTTGGATATTGCAATGGTTTATATTTTTATTGGCTTTACTCCAACCTGTTGGTAGGAATTGATGTGATGCAACAAACACAAAACTAAGATCGTGGGGTTCTTTGCCTTGCCTCTTACCTTTTGTGTCAGGTTTACCTTTTGTGTCAGGTTTGCAGCCAATGTTTCAATGTAACAAACACTGGCAGATAAATGAATGTTCCAACTCCATCAAGTTCACACAGATACATGTAACAAACACTGGCAGATAAATGGATGTTCCAACTCCATCACGTTCACACAGATACATTTCTAACTGCAGCTCCCACATCTCAGCTTGCAGGCAAACCTTATCACCTACATACATCAAGAACACTCTTTCAAAACAGATACCATTGCGATTTGCAGCAGCTTCCAAACCCGTGACCTGCACCTCTGCAGACAGGTACAACGGGTATATGGCAACACCACTGCCTCCAAGTCGCACACCGTCCCGACTTGGAACTATACCACCATTCCTTTATGGTTGCTGGGTCAAAATCCAAGTACTGCCTCCCAAATAGCACTGTTGGAGCACCTTCAACATATGGACTGCAATGGTTCTAGAAGAAAGTTGCCACCTTTTCAAGGACATTTGGGGATGGTCAATAAACATTGGTCAGGCTAGTGATGCTCACATTCGGACAATAATTTTTGTTTTAAATGCTGTTGTTGGCAACCTAAAATCAGAGCTTGCTCTACATCCAAACCATCTGATCAGTTAAATAAACAACACCAACTGCCCTCCAGCACGAGCAATTCACATTGAGGTAGAATTTACTGTTGAAGCTTGGCATGAATTGATTGCCCTGTTTGCGCAGCACTTAATCTAGCTTACTGGCTTGTGACAGATTTATAAATAGACAATTATAGATTTAGTTGTGTGCGAAACCAGTGCTTAGCAACACCTGTGTTAGTAATTTCTATTGGACAAGTTTGGGGTAAGAGGACAGATGGGTTCTGATGGGTCTCTGCACCCCAAAGTGTTGTGACGTTCAGTGCCAACAGACCCTTCTCCTTCCAGCATAGCCTTGTACCTGGGATTTCAAGTTTGAAAGTGATTGAGCTGATCAGTCTCACAATAGTGTTTCTTTAGGGACCTATCCATGCATGGTGCTTTGGCAGGGGCATCATACCAGAGGGGCTGGTTTAGCTCAGTTGGCTGGACAGCTGATTTGTGATGCAGAGCAAGGCCAACAGCGCAGGTTCAATTCCCGTACCGACTGAGGTTATTCATGAAGGCCTTGCCCTCAAACCTCCCCCTTAAAGGAAAAAGCAGCCTATGGTCATCTGAGACTATGGTGTCTTTACTTACCTTCTTTGCTCATTGAGTTCCGTGTTTGAACCATTGTTAAAGAGGATTATGCACTGCCATTGAGTAACGCAGCAGGAGGCTATTCAGCACCCATGAGCATGTTCTCCCATTCTGTTAGGTCAAGGTTGCTTTGGATCCATGACCTTCAACACTCCACAACAACAAATATTTACATAGCAACTGTAACAAAATAATATAATGTAATAAAACATCTCAAATTCTCTACTAACAAACTTCTTGTTGTGATTGTATATTCTTTATAGTTATACAGCTAAGAATTCCCTCCCAAGAAGGCCACTCGGCAAAACTATTTAAAGTGTAAACTTATAACCTCTTCCAATCCCAGGGATTGCTGGGATTCGTGAGCAAACGCTGGTGGCTGTGAAACCAGATGGAGTCCAGAGGCAGCTTGTGGGAGAAATCATCCAACGCTTTGAGAAGAGGGGTTTCCAGCTTGTTGGGCTGAAACTTGTGCAGGTACAGCAAGATCCCGTCCCCCCCATTACTAGGAATCTTGCTTTTGCAAACGTTCTATCTCCTGTTCCCATGAAAGGCTTTTTTCATTAAATTTACAGTGCAGAAGGAGGCCCATCGAGTCTGCACCGGCCCTTGGAAAGAGCACCCTACCCAAGCCCCCACCCAACCTTTTTGAACACTAAGGGCAATTTAGCATGGCCAATCCACCGAACCTGCACATCTTTGGACTGTGGGAGGAAACCCACGCATTATGGGGAGGCTGCGGTGTAGTGGCAATACCCTGAACTAGTAATCCAATGGCCCCGGGCTAATTCCCTGGGATCCCGCTATAGCAACTGGTGGAATTTAAATTGAATTAATAAAAATCTGGAATTGATAGCCAGTCTTGTTAATGATGGCATTGTCAATTGCAGTTAAAGCCCACCTGGTTCATTTAATGCCTTTTAAGGAAGGAAATCTGTCAGTACTCTGACCAATTCAGCCAGTGCCACTCCAAAACCTTTTTCCATAGCCTTGCACATTTTTCCTCCTCAGATTATCGATTTCTTTTTTGAAAGCCACAGTTGGATCCGCCTGGTCTGGTGTATATCCAAGTCCAGATCCACAGCCATGTGGATGACTCTTAACTGCCTTCTGCAATGGCTTAGCAAACCACTCATTTGTACCAAACTGCGACAGAAAAATCAAAAGGAAATAAATGTGGACAGACCACCCAGCATCAACTTGGGCATCAAAATATACCACACTTATCCCAGTCAACCCTGCAAAGTCCTCCTTGCCAATATTTTTTTTTTGGGGGGAGGGGGGGGGGGGGGGGGAAGGGAGAGAGAGAGAAAGTGTTTGTACTGAAATTGGGAGATCTGTCTCCTGATTAGTCAAGCAACAACCTGAATCATACCCAAGGATGATGATGTCTGGGACGTTGGCAGTAAGGTACGTCCTGTCTCACTGGCAGGACAGACCCAGCAGAGTTGGTGGCACAGTGGTATACAGTCAAGAGGGAGTTGTCCCAGGAATCCTCAACATTGATTCTGGGTGCCATGAAGTTCTCTGGCATCAGGTCAAACATGGGCATGGAAATCTCTTCTGATTACCACCCTCCACTCAGCTGATGAATCGGTACTCCTCCATGTTGGAGAAGGCAAGGACACAGTGTGCATTCTGGGTGGGGGACTTCAACGTCCATTACCAAGACTTGCTTGTAGCATGACCATTGACTAAGCTGGCCGAGTGCAGGAGGACAGATCTGCACCACATGAGCTGTAGCAGTTCAAAAGTCAGCTCACCACTACCTTAAGGGCAATTAGGGATATGCAAGAAATGCCGGCCAAGCCATTGCCACACACATCCTGTGAGAATAAGAACAAAAATTGAAGTCTCAAACTGCTGGTTGAGGGAGGAATATTGACCAGGAGGTTGGAAGAACCCCTTTAGTGCTGTGAGATATTTTACATCTTCAGAGCAAATGGGGCCTTGTTTGAATATCTGAACCAAAGATGACTGTGCCTCGCCTTCCCAGTGCTCCTCGGATCCTCCTGTCTGCGCCTTGCCCTCCCAGGTGCTCAGCCCCCTCCTGGCTATGCCTCGCCCTCCCAGTGCAGCCTGCCTCACTCTGGCAGTGCAAGCAAACTCTCTCTGGTTTTGTGCACCTCACACATCGCTGGCAGTGCTGCACTTTCTGATGTGTGTGTGTTCAGGAGGGGGAAAGAGGCTGAGCAGCTGGAGTAGTTCACTTATAAAATATGACCAGTTTTTTTAAAAAGGGCGTGCGAGGTAGACTGATTGTGAGCTTTACTAACCCACCCGGCTATTTTGTTTCAGCCCTCTCGAGACGTTCTTTCGGAGCATTATCATGATCTGCAGAAGAAACCTTTCTATTCTGCACTGATTCAATACATGAGCTCGGGACCCATCGTTGTTATGGTAAGAAATGGCCAGAAACAGCAATGAAGCATTGGTTCAAATGATTAAAGGGAGTTAAAATCTTAGTTTGGGAAATTCTTTTTGGGAAGTCAGCATTTACCCAGAAGATTTTTCAATGGCTCCCAACTTTGGCAGCAAAGAGGTGAGCGTGGTGCCGCCATAAAGAGTGCCTCTTGCTGACTAGATATCGCAGGATTCACTTTCATTTGTTGCAACAGGGTGGTGAAAGTGGCAAAGTTATTCTTGCCCATTTTTACATTTCGCTGTTCTAATCCTTGCATTTTTTGGTCTGTTATTCAGAGTTGAAACTTCTTTCACCATTTGTTTGCGTGGCTGATTTTAAAGCTTTCTTTTCATCTGCTTGCCTGCTCGGCCATCTCCTTAAGTCTCTTGTTTTACAGGTTTGGGAAGGTTGTGATGTAGTGAGTGTGTCCCGCATGATGGTGGGTGATACCAATCCTGCTGCGGCTCGCCCAGGAACCGTGAGAGGAGACTTGTGTGTCCACATAAGCAGGTAGGGTGGGATGGGGAGAAAGAGAACCTTCGACTCTGGAAACCCTCTCCGAATCACTTGTACCAGAGACAAGAGCAAGGGGTTTGATATCGGCTGGAATTTCAGTAGGGACAAAATCAGCAGGTCCCACCCACTGGGCATCTCCTGCCAGGAAAGTGCAGCAAGGACAACGCTTCAGTTTTCATCTCATTGGTATTGAAGATTCTGTTTATGGAATTCATAAAAGAGTCAAATGTTTGTTTAAGACAGTTTTAGTAGAAATGACTGATCACGAGCAGGCACATTCTTATTTCCCACTGTTCAATCTCTTTCTCCCCTTCCCTCTCGCTGGCCATTGTCCCTGAGATTAGGAACATAAGAAATAGCAGGTGATGGCCATTGGAGCCAGCTCCACCATTCAATATGACCACAGCTGATTGTCTACATCCAGCATATTTCCTACTCTATCCCCCAAAACAATGTGTTGAATATACTTCACAGATTGACCAGCCACAGATCTGTGGGGTAGAAAATTCTGAGATTCACAAGAGATCTCTCCTCATCTCAGTCGTGAGTGTATGATCTCCAGAACTAGACTGCCCAGCAAGGGGAAACAGCCTCTCAGTGGTAAGATTATATTCTACCACATTCACCTCCTATCCCTCACTCTAGTGTAGAAAAGAATGCCAACTGCAACACCAGGCATAACCAGAAAATAAGGTGCCAACCCGATTAAAGCTACAAAACACAGACCTACTTGTATGAACAGAAAAAAGCTGCTTGTTATGCACAGCTAAGCAATCCCATAACCAACAGATCAGTTCAAAGTGCTGCAGTCCTGCCATAGAATCCCTACAGAAGGAGGCCATTTGGTCCATTGAGTCTGCACCATCCCTCTGAAAGCACCCTACCTAGGCCCACTCCCTATCCTTGCAACCCCACCTGACCTGCACATCGCTGGACACAAAGACAGCCAGCAATGCCAATCCACTTAACCTACATATCTTTGGACTGTGGGCGAAAACCGGAGGAAACCCATGCAGACACGGGCAGTCATCCAGGACAGTGCTAACCACTGTGTCACAGTAATAATGCATTACAGTCGTGACTGGTGATGGAGGGGGAAGCTCCATGAACATCCCCATCCTCAATGGTGGCAAAACCCAGCACATCATTGCAAAAGATGAGGTTGAAATGCCAAGTGGATGACCCAGCTTAGCCTCCTCCTGAGGTCCCGAGCATCAGTCTTCAACCAATTCAATTCACTCCACATGATATCAAGAAATAGCTGAGCGCATTGGACACAGCGGAAAATGTGGGCCCTGATTAATAATATTAATCTTTATTGTCACAAGCAGGCTTACATTAACACTGCAATCGTTACTGTGAAAAGCCCTTAGTTGCCACACTCCGGCACCTGTTCAGAGGGAGAATTCTGAATGTTCAATTCACCTGACAGCAGGTCTTGTGGGAGGAAATCCACGCAGACACAGGGAGAACGTGCAGACTCCATGCAGACAGTGCCCAAACTGGGATCCTGGAGCTGTAAAGCAACAGTGCTGCCCATGGATTAGAGCGGTGAAGACGTGCTCTAGATTTAGCTGCATCTCTAGCCAAGTGGTCCAGTACAGCCACAACACTGACACAAAAGCAAAATACTCCAGATGCTTGAATTACTCAGAGCAGGTCTGACAACATCAAGGAGAGAACAGAGTTAATGCTTCAGGTGTGTGACCTTTCAACAGAACGAATGATGGGTGTTCTGACGAAAGATCACTGACCTGAAACATGAATTCTTGTTTCTCTCACTCTACTGATGCTGCTAGATTTGCTGAATATTTCCAGTGTTTTCTGTTTTTTTAAAGTCTTTTTATTCTCCTCATTTTCAACATTTATCAATCAAACAACCAAAGAAAAAATAAACAAAAACAAATACAGCAACAATCCCCCATACACAAACCGCGCCCCCCCCCCCCGCTCAATATACAGACCAAAACATCCACCCATAAACTCCAGGTTAAAAACCTCCCACAAATTAACAGTCCGTAAAGTGTTATCAAAAACAATACAGCCTACCCCTCTTTCTCTTTTTCCCCCCCTCCCTCCCTCCCTCCCTCCCTAATGTTCAATGGCAACCAATTCTCGAAAGTGCATAACAGTCTCCATGAATTGTGAAACCCTTCCTTCATCCCGTTCAACTGAGACTTCACCTTCCCGAGAGTCAAATAAATTCAAGTAGGTCTCCCCCGTCAAGCCGTGTCACAGGATGGAGAAGCTAACCTCCACTCCAACAGGAACTGCCTCCGGGCAATCAGCAATGCAAAGGCTAACAACCCCTGCGCCCAGGCCCCCTGCCGCCCAAGCTGGTCCGACCCCCTGAAAAAGGCTTCTAGGGGGCCCTGGTTCGAAGTCCACAAGCACTACCCCCAAAGTGACCCTAAAAAACCTCCCTCCAACAATCCACGTAACTATCCTAACCGGGGGTCTTTCACCCCTCCCCCCATCTCGTAACTCCGGGCCCTGCACACTGGGCATGGCCTACCAGCCCATTGTTACCATCGAGCTCCTCCCCCCTCCCAGAATCCTCCCACCCACTTCCTCTCGAAAACACCTCGCCCAGTATCGGTCCCCCTCCCCAACTTTTCACACTTCCTAGGCCAATCAAAACCTGTTCTACCAGTCTCCAGTGACCACAGCCCCACCCCCCACCACACCCGTTCACTAGCCAGCTTGAGCTAGCCAGTGTGGAGACCCTTGCCCCGGCCTCACTCCCCTCCAGTTCCCTCCCCTGCCCTGTCCCAGGAAAACAAAGAAATCCCTTTCAACACACAACCCAGTGTAAACACACAAACCCCAAAGAACCATAATTGCAAAAGAAAATCCCAACACTTACCTTGTCCAAATAGGCAACGTCAACTCATTTAGCACCTATAACATGTAGTGAAAAGTAGAGCTACATACACTCCTCCATCCCCCCCCTACCCTCAGTCCAAGACCAATCCTCAGTCCCATTTCTCACTTCTGCCCCAGTCCTTCTGCATTCACAAACAACTCCGCGCTCCCACCATCACAAAATAAAAGTCTTTGGAGTTATAGGTTACCCTCAACCTAGCTGGGTATACTATGCCGAACCGCACCCTGCTGTTATACAGTGCCGTCTTCACTCGGCTCCACAGTAAAGTCCTGGTATATACGTATACCAGCTCCAGCCCACTGCACCTCCCGCTTCTGCTTTGCCCAACACAGGACCTTCGCCTTCACGCGGTACCTACGGAAACAAATAGTCACTGCTCTTGGCGGCTCATTCGCCTTTGGTTTAGGCCTCCATGCCCAATGGGCCCGATCCAGTTCGTACCGAGGGGGATCTTCCCCTTCCTGCAACATCTTGGCAAAATACTCTGTCGGCCTCGGGCCCTCCACCCCTTCGGGTAGGCCCACGATCCTCCGCTTTTGCTGCCTAGCTCTGTTTTCCAAGTTCTCCACTTTGGCTTGCAGACCCTTTTTGGCCTCCACCACCCTCTGCAGCTCCTCACCCATCGCACTGTGTTGCAACAAGGTCTCTTTCACTCCCTTCAGATTCTCACCCTGCTCCCGCACCTCAACCGATGCCTTCACCGGGGCAATCGCCTCCTCCACCAGCGCCTTCAATGCTGCCATCATCTCCTTCCTCATCACCTCCATGTGCTTTGTGAACAGTTTTTCAATTTCCACAACCATCACCTCGGTCATCTTTTTTGCTGTGAACAGTGCGGCCCCACCCAGCCTCCGCCATCCTTCCAGTTGCTGAGCCGACCCTTCCACTCGACAGTGAACCTTCACCCGCCCTTCCTTTGGGTTTTGGACATCTTTCTTCCTTTTGTCTTCCTGCACTTATTTAACCAAAAATTGCCCCAGCGACCGGGCATTAAATTCTAAAAAATAACGCCTTGAGCAGGAACCATCCAATGTGCGACCTCCTCCTACATGCAGCCACTGCAAGTTTACCAATGTTTTCTGTTTTTACAACACCGCTCTCCACCCGACAGTGGAAAATTGCCTGGATATGTTGTGTACACAGCTACAGTAGTCCGTTAGATATATTATCGGACTAAAACTCTGAAGGCCGAGACTAATGATCCAGAGACGGGTTCAAATCCCACCATTGCAACTACGGATTTAAATTGTTATATGACAACACCAGAATAAATAACTAGTATCAGTGATCATGAAACTACTGGATTGTTAGAATGGACTTCTTGAAGTAGATGGGGGTTTTAACAAAGGACATTTGTTGTCCCTGCATACATATCGGACAGGGCAACTCACACCAATGTGGTTGATCTTAATTACCCTCTGACGTGACCCAGAAAGACATCCAAGGCAGTCATGTTCATCTCTACCTTCTCCAAGGGTAATTTGGGGTGGACAACAAACTCTTACTTCACCAGCGCTACTCGGATTGTGAATTAGTAAAGAAACTAACTCTCCTGTCGAGCTCTCAAGAATTTGATACCACCCACATCCTCAAAACCTCTCTCCAATTTTCCCGTAACCTTTCCACAGGATCAGCCTCTGTAGGACTCAACCTTGTATTTTCCAGTGTCCTTGTAATATGATTCCGTTGTCTTTCTTCACAGAAATGCCATCCACGCCAGTGACTCGGTTGCAGTGGCCAAGAAAGAGATTAGCCTATGGTTCCATGGCAGTGAGCTGGTAGAATGGGAAAGTTGTACTCGCAAGAACAACTACAATGTTTAAATAACAGTTGAATCAGCAACAACAATATCTACCTCCTGTGATGGTGTGTCTGACTATGTATTTCACATTTTCAAGCTAGAGACTGAGTTCTCTTGAATTCTTTAATGGTGCTCCATCTGAATTCACTCCAGGTGCTGGTAAACTGCAATAAAATTCCTGTAAAATATTAATCTGCATTTAAATGGTTTCAAGCCAGTCAAGTGGATCGTTCTGTTATTTCAAGAATTTTCTAACTATAAGGACTGACTTCAACAACATGTATTTATAGCACCTTTAACATGGTAAAATGTTCAGAACAGCTGACAGAAACCTTAAAGAAAAGTTGGCACCAAACCAGGAAGGGATATTAGGAGTGGTGAGGTGGGGGGGGGAACTTGATCAATGACGTAGGTTTTAAGGGACAACTTTTTTTTAAAAGGTAGGAGGTTTAGGGAGAGAATTTGAGCTTGGAGCCCAGGCAGCTAAAGGCATCAGGCATAGCTCACTATGGCAAAATCAGGAATGCGCAAGAGACCAGAATTTGAGTGCAGGTATGCCCAAGGGTTGTGGGATGGAGCAGAGATTGGGAGGGGGTCTACACCACAGAACCAAGAGCATTACAGCACAGGAACAGGTCCTTCAGCCCACCAAGCCTGCACCGATCCAGATTCCATATTTAGACCTACCGATTGCCCAAACGATCTGTATCCCTCTATTCCTTGCCTGTTCATGTGTCTGTCAAGACAGAGACTCCGGAATGTGGCGACTAGTTGGTTTTCACAGTAACTTCATTGCAGTGTTAATGTAAGCTTACTTGTGACAATAAAAATTATCTTAAACGTTGCTATCGTGCTGCCTTCACCACCTCCACAGGCAACGCATTCCAGGCACCCACTATCCTCTGCGTGAAAAACTTTCCCCCTTGAATCTATGCTTGTTATTGAGTCTTCCACCCTCGGGGGAAATGCTTCAGATTATTCACCCTCTATACCGCGTAAGTTTGTAGACTTCAATCAACTCAGCCTCCATTTTTCCAACGAAAACAATGGGTTTATTCAATCTCTCCTCATAGCTAACACCCTCCAGACCAGGCAACATCCTGGTAAACCTTTTCACTGTCCAAATCATCCATGTCCTTGTGGTAGTGTGGCAACCAGAACTGCACACAATATTCCAAATGTGGCCTAACTCAAGTTTTATACACCTATAACATGACTTGCCAACTCTTGTACTCAATGCCCAACCAATGAAGGCAAGCATGCTGTATGTCACCTTGACCATCTTATCCACCTGCATGCCACTTTCATGGAACCAAGGGTTCTGCCACTTACTAAATAATTCGCACCTGAATTTGATCTTCCAAAATGCACCACCTCGCATTTGTCAGGATTGAACTCCATCTGCCCAACTCTCCAATCTATATTCTGCTGTAATCTCTGACAGTCCCCTTCACTATCTGCAACTCCACCTATCTTAGTGTCATCTACAAACATGGCAATCACACCATCTACATTTTCCTCCATATCATTTATATATATATATATATTACAAACAGGTGGTCCCAGCACTGATCTCTGTGGATCACCACTAGTTAAAAATCTCCATTCTGAAAAACTCCCAGTTACTCTCGGTCTCCTGTTGCCTAGCCAGTTCTTTATCCATCTAGCTAGCACACACCGAATCCCATGCAACTTTACCTTTTGTACCAGTCTACCATGAGGGACCTCGTCAAACGCCTTACTGAAGTCTATGTAGAGATATGAAAACAAGGATGGGGATTTTAAAATCATGGTAGTGGTGGTTTGTAACCAATTCTAAAATTTCTCGGCTGTTGGCACTTTCTCCCGCCCCTCAAACAGAATCCTCGCTCACCCAGTTGGGTTGATGCACTCATGCCTCAGGCAGTTATTAGATTTGTGATTTGAGCACAAAGCTGGTTGCCACTCCCTGTACAGTACTCAGGGAGTTGGCAGCATTAAACGAAATTTCTGTCAATCCTCTTGGAAAATGATGAATACACTTTTTTTTGTAAACTTAGAGTACCCAATTCATTTTATCCAATTAAAGGGCAATTTAGAGTGGCCAATCCACCTAGCCTGCACATCTTTGGGTTATGGGGGTGAAACCCACGCAAACACTGGGAGAATGTGCAAACTCCACAGACTGACCCAGAGCTGGGATCGAACCTGGGACCTCGGTGCTGTGAGGCAACAGGGCTAACCCACTGCGCTGCCCAAGTATACACTTATTCATTCATTCAAATGTAAATTAGATAACTTAATATTTTGTAAACAGATTTTGAGTTAATTGAGACAATGACATGAATGTAGCACACTTCAAAGGAACAATGACTTTGGACCTATAATTTCCAAAGCTGTCGAGTGGGGTTTCCTTCTCATGGTGCAGTCTGCTATAGACAAATTGATACGGAGCAAGAATAGGCACGCAGCCTCTTGAGCCTGTGTCACCATTCAATAAGATTGTGTCTGGCTTGATTGTAACTTCAACCCTACATTCTGGTCTCTCCCCCACCCCACCCTCCTAGTAACCTTTCACTCCCTTGTTAATCATAGATTATCATAGAACTTCCGCACTGTAAATTCTATATCAAGAATCTATCTAGCTCTGCTGAAAAATATTCAGACTGCTTCCACTGCCTTTTGAGAAAGAGTTCCAGAGACACTCAATCCTGTGAGAAAAATTCTCATCCGCCTTAAACGAGTGAACCCTATTTCTAGATTCTCCCACAGGAGCTTAAAGGATTGGCCCTTACACTTCTAAACCCCAGTGGATACAAATCTTACCTCTCCAATCTTCCACATAATACAACCTGCCCATTCCTGGTATTAGTCTAGTAAACCTTCTCGGAACTGCTATCTTTCCTTCAGTAAGGAGACCAATGCCGTACACAATACTCCAGGTGTGGCCTCGCCAATGCCCTGTACAACTGAAGCATAACCTCCCTACTTTTGAATTCAATTCCCCTTGCAATGAATGATAACATTCTATTAGCTTTCCTAAAACTTGCTGTACCTGTATACCAGCCTTTTGTAATTCAGCACTAGGACACCCAGATCCCTCTGCACCTCAAGAGTTCTGCAATCTCTCACTATTTAGATAATAAACTTTTTCATTCTTCCTTCCAAAATGGACAATTTCACATTTGCCCACATTATACTCCATTTGCCATATTTTGCCTATTCAATTAACCAATGTCCCTTTGTAACCTCCTTGTGCCTTCGTCACAATCTACTTTCCTAGCTATCTTTGAGTCATCAGCAAATTTAGCAACTATATCTTCAGTCCTTTCACCCGAGTCATTTATATAAATTGTAAAAGGTTGAGGCCCCAGCACTGATCCCTGTGGCATATTAGAAAAAGACCCATTTATGCCAACTGTTTCTTATTAGCTAACCAATCTTCAATCCATGTTACTCCGACATCATGAGCCTTTATTTTCCATAATAACCTTTAATGTGGCACTGTATTTAACATCCTCTGGAAATCTTCTGGAAAGTACAGTACATCGGTTCCCCTTTATCGTTAGCACAACTCTTCAAAGAATTCTGGTAAACAGGTTAAACATGATTTCCCTTTCACAAAACCTTGTTGACTCTGCCCGATTGCCTTGTATTTCATCCAAGTGCCCTGCTGTGATCAGTCAACAAATCCATGAGTGATAGAAACACTTGAGGGAAGGCGGTGAACTGCTAGGTCCTTGGTCTTTTTGTCCAGTAATCAAGTTCTGTCATATAGGTCATGACATGGCAGAGTTATAAATGACATTCTTGAGTCGCTCCAGTGCATCCTATAGATTGTACACTCTGTCGACTTGGTGTCCCAGTGGTCAAGGGGATAATTGAGTCCAGGAACACTGATCCACGAACTGCTGTGTCTTGGATGGTGTTATGCCTGGACCCATTCATGCAAGTGCTAAATATTCGATCACCGTCTTGACTGGAGTCCTGCAGATGGAGGAGAGCTTGACACATGACGAGGTGAACCATTTTCAAAGCATCCATCGAGTTTCTACGTTGCTGTTTTATGCAAAGGTTTGATGCAGTTAAGCATCAGTTATGACTCCCAGTTAATTAATATCAAAGTTACAAAAACATATATATGCATATAGCATCTTTAACCTGATAAAATGTCCCAAGGAGCATTATAAAATATGATACCGAGCCACAATGAACCAAAAGCTTAGTCAAAGGGGTAGGTCTTAAGGACCATCTTAGAGGGAGAAAGCAAAGTAGAGAGATGTAGGGAGTGATTTCCAGAGCTTGGGTTGTAGGCAACTGAATGCACAACAAAACTGAATTAGGAGTGCAGATATCTCAGATGGTCTTAGGGCTGGAGATTACAGGTAGGGAAGGACACGGTCCCAGAGGGTCTTGAAAACAAGGATGATATTTTTAAAATAAATATTTTGCTCCACTGGGAATCAGTGTAGATCAACAAGTGATAGGAGAATTGGACTTGTTGCATGTTAGACTGCAGAGATTTGGGTGATGGAGGCTATTGGAAATGACCATTGCCCGACATGTTAATATTTGCTATCACTTACCAGGCCAAGCTTAGACTTTATCCAGATCCTACTGTGCCCCAACACGGCTCCTTCATTATTGGAGAACACTGGAATTATCAAAAAATACCTCCACTCCTGTCCTTAAAATGGAAATTTTATTACTGAAACAGCTGAGGACACAAAGTAATTCCTGCAGTAGTGTCCTGCGGCTGTGATGATTGGTCACTAACAACCACTTGTTACAGGTATGTCTCCAGCCATAGAGGATTTTTATTTTGACTGCCAGTGGCTTCAGCTTCTCTCAAGCTCATTTGGCCTAAACAGTCAACGGTTGCCTTAAAGAAAAATGCAGTTACTCTCAGCCACACCTTGCCATTCAGCACCTGACTCCAGGATTCAGGTCGAAGACAAGTGTTTCAGGTAGAAACAAAACTTGAGTGTCAGAATGTGTTACTTCTTGGCAGTATTGGCCACTCTATCAATCACTTTACTGATTGAAAATGTGCTGGTTTACATTTATCATGTGCTTTTTTTTGTGGAAAAGACATACCTGGTTAATTTTCCACATTGTTGAATATATATGTGTCAACATCATAAGAACAGTTTAACAAGCTTTGATGCACAGGTCTTCAGCATCATCACCGGGCTGTTGTTAGGCATTTACTGTGCCCTGTGCATTTAAGCACTCTGAAATACAAACTTATTGGAATGCAAATAAAAAATACATAGCTTAAGAGTTTTGCTGTGACTCTTTACTAGGGTAAACACCCAAAACACAAATACTGGACACCTCGCTGAGGCATATGTTCACTTCAAACAGCTCATCAGCACTAGATTTGTTGGGACCGTTTGCAGGATTATCTTTGCATGTATTATTGCCAGTGCCTTGTGTAATAAAGCCCTCACTGACTATCAGATAATGATCCTGGGTTTATTGAAGTACAGAAATTATACACAAAAATGGTATAAATACAGCAAAGGATCCAACTAAAAAAAAATACAAAAATCCAGAGCAATTGGACAGGGTTACTGCTCAATACTCAAGCTCCTGCAGAATGTTGCCGCCCATTAATAAAATCTCACATTTGAACCCAAACATTACCCTAATTTCATTTCTTACTTGGATTGGATAAATGGAGCAAAGTTCAAACCAGCCCACTGCATTGACAGGACAGTGTAACTCAAGAGTAGCACCTACTTCATCTCGACAATGCTGTGTTTGTTATGAGGCCAATCTGACAGAGGGACTCTACACTACCATCAACGGTACCAATGAAAACATTAGGTACCGTCCTGATAATGATTATAACTCGATGACTGGACAGTGTTCCTTATCTGCCCACATTTAACATACAGGCGTAGTGATGATTCACTCTCACAATCTTGGGTTATCCTCCTGCCTTCTATTCCCCACCCTATCCCAAACACAGCACGCATTATGTGCAAACATGTAAAATACAGAATTTTTCCCCTTGCTCACCCACCCACCTAATTATGGAACTGAAGTAAAACACAACCTGAACAGAGTAAGAGACGGACGGGGAAAGTTCATTAAATTTCCGATGTACTTTTGAGCTCTATTTCAAGGTTTCGACTGGGGACAGAATCCCCTGAGATTTCACAGTCTTTATCGTGAGGAGTTTGAGCTGGACCTGCTGCGGTGGCGCCGCCGACCTGGTGATCGTGACCGTGATCGTCTGCGGACTGGTGACCGTCTGCGAGGTGATCGAGACCTGCAGCAAAAGACAAGTATTAAATCAGATTTGTATCTCCACACAACAACCTGTGCTGGAACAGAGTGGCAAACCCATGCCCAGGCCAGAAAACCATGCACTGCACTGGTCCCTGTCATGCAGCCCCCAGTCATGTGCTTAAAAATCAACCCCCCCAACCAAAGAATAATGCTATTCAAACAGCAATCTTGTAACTAACCTTCTCCTCATTCGTGGTGGTGTTCTGCGCCACATGGGCGGAGGTGGTGGCATCCTACGCGGTGGCGTGATCCGCCGTGTCATAGGCCTGGGTCGAGGAGCCAACACAGCAGTCGCTGTTATTTCCTGGCCATCTATCTGACCTGCACATAACAGAAACTGGGTAAAATGCAGACAGACAAGAGTCCATAATAACAGAGGGAGTTGAAATCATATTTATACAACATGCTTCACAGTGAGTTACTGCGACAGAACTACTGCACAGGGAAAAAAACACTAACCATTCACATCAACAACAATAGAGAAACAATGGACAAGACAGCAAGAATAATTCCGCCTTCCCACCGAACGGTTCTGCAAGATATTCATAATCACCTCAACAGCTAGCCAGGATTTTGGTTCCAATACAGCAGCATATAGCCTGCTCCCACCCCCACCCAAGTACACCACATCAACAGATTCTCCTTTATCCACATTGTTTGTTACTTCCTCAAAGAATGCCAATAAATTAGTCAAAGTTTCACTTTCACAAAACCCTGTTGCCTCTGCCTGATTGCATTAAGATTTTCTAAGTGCCCTGCTATAACCGCCTTACTAATAGATTCTAGTATTTTCCTAGTGAGATGTTAGGCTAACTGGTCTGTAGTTTACTTTCAGTCTCCCTCTTTTCCTGAATAGAAAATTTGAAACGTTACATTCACTACTTTCCAATCTGATGGAACCTTTCCAGAATTTAGGGAATTTTGGAAAATTACAACCAATGCATCTACTAACTCAACGACCACTTCTTTTAAGACCCTTGGATCCAGACCATCAGGCCTTGGAAACTTAGTTCTAATAATGTCCTCCATATCCTTTCCTTGGTGATTGAAACTGTTTTCCAAGTTCCTCCCATTCACCTCTTGATTTACAAATATTTCTGGAATATCATTGGTGTCTTCTGCAGTGAAGGTGTGGAGTTGTCGGCGTTGGACTGGGGTGAGCACAATAAGAATGACCTTCCTCATTCACTTGAGGAAGGAGCTATGCTCCGAAAGCTAGTGATTTGAAACAAACTTGTTGGACTTTAACCTGGTGTTGTAAGACTTCTTACTGTTCTGCAGTGAAGACAGAGACAAATATCTGATCAAGGCTTCTGCCATTTCCTTTATTCCAATTATAAATTTTCCAAACTCTCTTCTCTAGAGGATCAACTTTCGCTTTAGACACTTGGAGCAACTGTTACTATCTATTTTTATATTTCTAAGTTTCTCTCACTATCATTTTTCCCTCATTTTTAAAAAAAAGTCATTCTTTACTGTTTTTAAACTCAGTCCAATCTTCTGATCCACCACAAACCTTCATAGATCGTATGTTTTTTCATTCAATTTGATGCCAACCTTAACTTTCTCAGTTAGCCAGGTTGTGTCCTTTTCATATCTTCCGTTCTGACTAAAATGTATCTTTGCTGAATTATGAAATATATGCTTAAATCATAGCATACCTGCAGTGCAGGAGGCCACTTCACGTTTACTGTCCTACCCTTTAATCTAATTTCCCAGTTCACTTCAGTCATCTGTCTTCATACTCTTGTAATTGCCTTACTTTATTGGTTTAAAAAAAATTTTTTTTTAGAGTACTTTAAATTTAAAGTAATTGCCTTTATTTAAGTTTAAAACACTAATCTCACACTTTTCACCCTCAAACTGAATATGAAGTTCTATCATGAAATGAACACTATGTTTTGGTCCTGTCCAAAGCTGGAGGATTACTGGAAGGAGGTTTTTAGGGTAATTTCTAAAGTGGTGCACGTGAAACTGGACCCGGGCCTCCGGGAGGCCAATTTGTGCCAGCCAGGGTTGGAAACGGGGACGGAGGCAGATGTTGTAACCTTTGCCTCGTTGATCGCCCGAAGGCGGATCCTGATGGGTTGGAGAGCAACCTCTCCACCCTGTGCCCTGGCGGGGGGGACCTGTTGGAATTCTTGACTCTTGAGAAGGTTAAGTTTGAACTGAGGGGAAGGATGGAGGGGTTCTACAATTCATGGGCATTATTCATCACGCACTTTCAAGAACAGGATAACATCGAACATTAGTTGTTTTTTTTGGGGGGGGGGGGGGGGGGGTGTTAATGGTGGCTATGGGTGATTCCTGATTCCTTTTTGTCATTTTTATATGTGAACATGCAGGCAAATGTTTGGGGTTTGGTGAGAGGATGGGATCGTTGTTATTGATATGGGGATTGACATATTTGTTACTGATTATTGGTTATTGTTGGTGGGTGTAAATTTGGGAGAAAATGTGAAAAGGAGAATAAAACATTAAAAAAAAAAAAAAATGTTATGAACACTACCACATTCTCCCCGTGTCTGCATGGGTCTCAACCCACAACCCCCCTCCAAAAAAAAGAGGAGGGTAGGTGAATTGGCCAAGCTAAATTGCCCCTTAATTGGAAAAATAAGAATTGGGTACTCTAAATTTTTTTTATAAAATGATCACTACTACCTATTATGAGGTCACCTTCACTTACCTTAAGGGTGCAAAGAGAAAGATTGGACCGGCTAAGGGACACCATGAATCAGGAGCAGAAAGGGAGCAAGGCTTGGGGGCTGCCATTACCTCCACGGAGCCTAAAAGGAGCCTTCAGAAGTTGCTGCACACTGATTTAGAGTTTGAAAAAGAAGTGACATCGCAGGATAGCCATAAGTTATTGTTTGGCGAGTAACTGCTGTTAGGGAGTGTCTGTAAATAGCTAGTTAGTACACTTCTACTAGGGTGTATATTTAAATAGGTGGAAATTGGAAAAGCGTACAAAAATTTAAGTAACACTTGAGTAACCATAATATCATTAATTAAGAGACACAACGGATAACTAAAAAGCTGGTGAGTCTACTGCTTCATTTTATTCTTCAGCAGTAAGGTCTATTGTAAGGTTTAAATTAGTATGCCAAGTGCTGGTGAGGAGCATTAATTGAAATATTAATTAAAATAATTAGTTAATTAAAAGAATAGCATGGTAGCTGAAATTTTGGGGGTCCGTGGACACCAGTGGTCCATGGCAACCACGTCTCCAGTAATGAGCTTCCACTCAGAGTCAATGATCTGGAGGTCAAGCTACAGACACTGAGGTGCATCAAGGAATGAAAGTTACCTGACACTTTGTTCCAAAACACACAAGACACCCCTTAGGATAGGGTCTTCTGATTTTCACAATGGTCAGGCACAGGAGGGCGTGACTGCAAGTGAGGAAGATATGGGGATCGAGATGGTGCAGAGGCCAACATACTCACACAGATAAAAGATCGGTTAGCTAACAGGAAGCAGAGAGCAAGGACAAATGGGTCATTTTCAGATTGGCAAGCTGTAACAAGTCGAGTGCCACAGGGATCAGTTCTGGCACCTTAAGTATTTACAATTTATATCAGTGACTTGGATGAAGGAATTGTTAGATTTGCTGATGACACAAAGATAGGTAGGACAGTAATTATAAGACATAATGCGTCTGGCAAAGGGATGTAAAAGTTAAACATCAGTACTGAAAACAGTCGGATATCAGGCCGAACCTGCAGAGAAGGTACGGTAACATTTCAATCAAAGAATCATTCATAGGGCAAAACATGGCACAGTGGTTAGCACTGCTGCCTCATGGCGCCGAGGTCCCAGGTTCGATCCCGGCTCTGGGTCACTGTCCATGTGGGTTTGCATATTCTCTCCGTGTTAGCGTGGGTTTCACCTCCACAACCCAAAGATGTGCAGGATAGGAGGATTGGCCACGCTGAATTGCCCCTTAATTGGAAAAAATGAATTGGACACTCTTAAATTTATTTTTAAAAAGAATCGTTCATGTGCAGGAGGTCATTTGGCCCAGTGTGCCAGCACTGGCTCTTCAAACGAGCACTGTGGTTTGGTCAAAGGGCCATTCCATTGCCTTTTCTCTGTACTGCACATCGTTACTATTCAAATAATCATCAAACGCCCTCTTGAATGCCTTGATTGAACCTGATTTTTCACTGAGTGTAAAGCAAGGCAAAACAAGCAGGCAATGCAAAATTGATCATATCCATCTTTCTTTGCTGGATCTATTTTATATCCCTAATCTAAGAAGAAATGGATAAGTTTCACCTCTCATTCAATCGGTGATGAACCAGCTGAACTTCAAGAGAAAAAAAATCAAGAAATGTTCAGAGACACTACAATGACAGCCATCTGGCCTTCGGATTTTCACCAACAAGAGATGCCGTTTGTCCCTTGCCTGAATGTCTCATCTGCAGAGAGAAGTTAGCAAATGCTGCGATGGTAGCAAGTCAGTTAAAATGCCATTTGCAGACATAACATCCATCTCTTAGGAACAAAGACATTCGGTACATAAAAGCGCTTTAAAGAACAAGGCATGAAGCAAACCCAATGTCTGATGGGGTATGTGTGGGTATCGGATAAAGCTCAAGTGGCTAGTTACCTGGTGGCTGTGCTTCTATCAATATCAAAGAATGCCCATACCATTGCCAAAACTTTAATTATGCCTGCACAGGGGGTGGCACAGTGGTCATCACTGCTGCCTCACAGCACAGGGGCCCGGGTTTGAATCCAGTCTTGGGTGACTGTGTGGTTTGTACTTTCTCCCCTTGTCTGTATGGGTTTCCTCTAGCTTCTCCAGTTTCCTGCCAGTCCAAAGATTTGTAGATTAAGTGGATTAGCCATGACAAATTGCCCCTTGGTGTCCAAAGATGTGCAGGATAAGTGGGGTTCCAGGGTTAGGGTGGGCTTGGACCCTCTTTCAGAGGGTCGGTTCACTGCAGAGATTCTATTGATGGAAAAATAAAATTGTCAGTGTGATGCTCGGAGATGATGCTGCAAGAGGTCAACCAAATTCCATTCTCTGATAGTATTTAAAACGGTGAGTTGACAACATGTCAGCTGATATCGTGAGGAGATGCTGCAAGAAGTGGGAAATTTGCTTTGCAGATTGACACATCCACCGATATAAGCGGATACAGCCAGTTGAAGGTCAACGTTCGGCATGTTGATGTATATTCCATTCAGGAGAATTTTTTTTTAAATTTAGAGTACCCAATTCATTTTTTCAATTAAGGAGCAATTTAGCATGGCCAATCCACCTACCCTGCACATCTTTGGGTTGTAGGGGCGAAACCCACGCAAACACGGGGAGAATGTGCAAACTCCACACGGACAGTGACCCAGAGCAGGGAACAAACCTGGGACCTCGGCGCGTGAGGCCGCAGTGCTAACCACTGCACCATCATGTTGCCTATATTTTATTTTTTAAGGAGGTACTGGTGAGGAAATATTTTGGGTAACATACTTACTTGAAGGAAAACAAAGTTACCTCGGCCATGTGCTGTAGCATTTGCACTGACGGAGCAGCTTCCGTGATGGGCAAAGTATGAGGATTTGTCAGAAAGGTGAACGAACAAACTCCTGACATTCATACCAACCACTATATCCTCCACCATGAAGCTCTAGTAACCATAACACTGCCACCAGAATTAGCTTCAGTATTAGCAGCACGATAGCACAGTTGTTAGCACTATTGCTTCACAGCTTCGGTCCCTGGCTTGGGTCACTATCTGTGCAGAGTCTGCACGTTCTCCCCATGTCTGCATGGTTTTCTTCCGGGTGCTCCGGTTTTCTCCCACAAGTGACGAAAGATGAGCAGTTAGGTGAATTGGACATTCTGAATTTGCCCTCAGTGTACCCGAACAGGCGCCGTAGTGTGGCAACTGGGAGATTTTCACAGTAAGTTCATTGTAAGCCTACTTGTGACACTAATAAAGATTTAAAACAAGCCGTGTAATCGGAAATTACATAAAATCACATTTGTTCACTATTGTGTATGCAGATATGGAGGTCCAGCATCAGAGTTTACTGAAACACACAGAGGTGCAATGGTTATCGTGGGGGAAGGTTCACTCCCGTGTTCATGAGCACTGGAGGGAACTGAGTTTTCAACAATGCATGAACATAGTTACTGATCATTACTGGTGGGCTAAGCTTGTATATCTCGCAGACATTTTGAGCCGTCTGAATGAGCTCAGTACTAAAATTCGAGGGAAGAACAAGACGATCCTGACTATCACAGATAAACTTCACGGCCTCAGGTCAAAACTGGGCCTTTTGCAAGAGGCAGTGGCAGGGGATTCACTTGAAATGTTTCCACTAACATGTCAGCAACTGTCAAGGTGTGCACAGTCTCGTACTCCAACATCTCAAAACGCTGCAAGAGAAATTTGAATACTACTTCCTCTCTACAGATGTGGAAGACTATGACTGGGTACATGATCCACTTTATTCCTCTTCATCATAAAAGCTGACATTAAAAGAAAAAGAGGAATATGCAGAGCTGTGGGAGGATCGCACAATGAAGCTGAAGTTTGGAGAGGTGCCTTTGGATGTGTTTTGGCTGACTGCGGCACATGAATATCCGGCCATTTCCAACACCATACCTCTGCGATCTAGCATTTTCAACACTGGCATACATTAAAAAAAACAACAGGAGTGAGCGCTCATCAGCGGAGCAAGCTTTGGAGCTGGCTCGCTCATCAATTCCTCCCTGGATCAAAAGGCTCTGTGCACACCAGCAGCCTCAGGTTTCCCACTAAACCGGTTGCTATTAACTCAACTTTATGTTTTGCTCTGTCCATTGAATTTCAATTGTTCTGATCCATTGAATTTCAATTGTATGCCGCAAGCCTCTCTAGTAAGACCATAACCATTGTAAATTACGTAAATGCGATGTTTATGAGCAATCGATTCAGCTGAAAAATATGGGTGTGCCGTGGAATTGTTCATCTTATTGAAGTGCGCTGTGTTACTGAAAAGATTGGGAACCACTGGCATAGGGTGTTGGTGAGACCACATCTGGAGTACTGAGAACACTTTTGGTCTCCTTACACAAGAATAAAATTGCATTAGCAGCTCAGAGAAGGCTCACTTGACTAATTCCTCAGATGACTGCTAACCCATTGCTGCTGTGTTAAAGCCACAAAGTGGAGTTGTCTCTCTGCATTAGCTGTTACCTCCGTCCATATGCTTCAGAGCCTTCTCTGTATCATCCGGGTTCTCAAAATCAACGTAAGCATAGCCCTTGGTCAGGTGGGGGTGTGAGCGGTCCAACGGCATGTCGATCAGCTTGATCTTCCCGTATGTAGAGAAGATCTCCATGATGTGCTCCTGTGGCAGAGAAAGAGCGACAGTCATGGCCTGCAGCACCAGAGAACAGAGCTCAGAGTGGGACATTCATTCACCCCACAACTTGTTCACATACAGCATTCTTAATGAGGTAAAACATTCCAAGTGTTTCACAGAAGCATTATAAAACAAAATCTGACACAGAGTTACAAATAAATATTAGGAGACATAAGCAAAAGCGTGGTCAGCTTTCAGAAGAATTTTAGAGAGGCAGAGAAGTTTAGAGGGAATATCAGAGCTTAGGCCCTAGAAAGCTGAATGCACGTTCATCTTTGGTAGAACAATTAGCATCAGAGATGAGGAAGAACCCAGAATTAGACAATTGCAGATATCTCAAGAGGATCGCAGGGCTGGAGAAGATTAGAGAGATAGAGGGGGTGAGACCATGGAGGGATTTGAAAATAAAGGAGCAAATATTAAAATCGAGGAATTGCTGGACTGGGAGCCGATGAGATTCAGGTTGAACACAACTTCCCAGCAACTTTGTGTTCACGGAGTTGAGGGATGACATCGCTGGGGAGTGGAACACTTTCCATTTCAAACATCTGGTGCATCAAGCACTCCCATATAAAGCTTCCTTTACCTGTGTCCAAATCCCACAAGAACAGCCCTTACAGGAGGGCACCCAAACTACAGCCAAGAGGCCCAAGACCTCACCATCCTGCGGACAAACCAAGCATCTACCGTACTTGCATTACCTTCTCACTGCTCTGTCCTACTTTGTGAGTTCAGAGTTTGGTTTAGCGACATTTATTTCCATTACATCATTAGAGGATAAATCCTAAATCAGTTAGATAAGATCTGTTGATATCTACAAGAATACAGATTTAACCAATACACATGGTCAAATACTTGCTGAAATCTAGATTCTTCCATATCTCCAACAATGGCTTTCTATTGCCTTTATTTCCCTCACCTTCACACTTCCCTCTCCCATTCCAGCTATCACACTTAAAACGTCTACAATGCTTTCCCTTCTTTTTTGAACTGTTCACTCCCCTCCTAACTTTTGTTGGGAGTTGTGGTACATGCAGATACAGTGTAGCACAGTGTCAACACATGGCACCAAGAGGAAGTTAGGTCATTGCCCAGCATGGAGGGAGGGTTTGGCACTTATTTCAAAATGCAGGTACAAACAATGCAACTCATTCAAGCATAAAATCCTGACAGAGAAAGCCCTTCAATCCACGTCAACCTGCACTGTGTAGACCAGAGCCACAGGGTCCCAGTGCCCTCTCCTTCAAAAATCCCAATAGCTCCATTCATTCAAGGCTGCAGTTCACCTCAGATTGATGTACAATCATAGTTTGACCATCACCTTGGTCACGTTCCTGGTCAGCCTGCCGATGTGTACTTTAGTCGGTCTCGGAGTCGGACTTCTTTTCTTTCTTTCCTTGTCATCTCGTTTTGGGGATTTAGATCTGAAAGTGTAACAAACATTAGCTTATATCTACACCTGGAGTAGATCACTGTTTACTGCAAAGAATGTCTTTGATGGTTGAGTCCCATGTACCCGTGTAAACCTAACCTTTTGCCTAAAAGACGGGCCTCAAAAATTCTGTTTTTATGGGAGTTTATGCTCTATTTTAGAGGAAAGTTAAGATTAGTTGGTGTAGAACTGGAGTAAGATAAAGGCCCAGACTGGATAAGGAGGGCAGGTTACCTGCTGGGAAGGATATTAATAAACAACTAAAACAAAAATAAAATACTGCAGATGCTGGAAGTCTGAAATAAAACAGAAAGTGCTGGAAATACTCAATAGGTCGGGGCAGCATCTGTGGAAAGAAACATTCAGATCAATGACCCTGACTCCACAGATGCTGTCTGCCCTGTTGAGTATTTCCAGCATTTCCTCTTTTTGTTACATTATGAACCAGTTGGGATTTTATAACAATCCAACAGCTTCATGGTCACTTTTACTGAATAATCCATTGGTAGATTTTTTTAAAACAACTAAACTCAAATTTTCAAATGGCAACTGTGGGGATTTGAACTCATGTTTTCTGATTTTGTAGTTTAATCACAGCCTGAAGAACAAGTCCATACCGGAAGTCTGAACAAAATCTGTTTGTTGCGCCAAAGACCAAGTTTTACTGACTTGCTTGGGACAGCTTTGGTTGCATGGGCTTTTACTGTACTCACTTTGAACGAGTGCGCCTCCTGTTAGTGTGCCTGCGCCGGGATGGGCTCGGAGATCCGGAGGAAGTGCTGGAACTGGAGCTACGGGAGCTGCTGGAACTTCCAGAGCGACTGGAAGCAGAGGATGAGCTCGATCCACTGCTGGAGGCAGAGGTGGAACTGGATCCCGAACTGGAGCTAGAACTAAAGATATGACAGAGACAATTACCAAAAGAGAGGGAAGCATCAATGCAAACAGCAGATAAGCCCAGGATCCAGGCTGATCAATGCCCTTCACATCTCAACACTAGAACAGAATCACATTTTATTTAGTCACGTCCAACTTTCGTAGATACACACTCGACTTTCCGATCTCAGCCATGTGCACTGCTCTCTATTCAATGCTCCAAGCATACAGTCTAAAAGCAAGACTCTCTGGCTGACATCAGTCTGCTGCATACTAGATGGCAAAGCATGTCACTAAAGTAAACTGAACCTGGTTTTGCTGCCAGAGCCTTTCTGGATAAATGTACCATGCGGATGAAGCCACAGAGACCAGCAGTTTCGTGGTTTATCACACAATGTTCCAAGTTACCTGATCTTAGCCTGGGATAATAGACAGCGGCTGGAGTAAAAACCCTGGCTCATTTTGCCCCTGACATTATATTAATGCCCCAAAGGCTCTCTCAGCTGTGGCTCACAATAAAGTAGGGCCTTCCTACACTGTACGTGATTTAGAATGACTTTTAATTCCGCTGAACCTTTCAGCTTACCAATGTGAAAAATAGAAATTGGTATTTAAATCGCATCTCCTTAATACAATGAATTGACCACTGAAAGACGGTCATTATTGTTTGGCAGGTAAATGTAATTCTACAGCATGAAGAGCCATATACAACAAAATAAAAGAGTAGTGCATCTGCTGTTGTCATTGGTTGAGAGAGAAAAGCTGCCTAGGACTCAGGAGAACTCCCAGCTTTTTGACAGCGCAATAGGCCGCTAGAAGTGACTTCCAAAGGACAACACCTCCAACAATGCAACATTCAATTGTTACAGGATTGGAGCATCTGCTTAGATATGCGCTCAAGTCTCCGATCCTGGGCTGGAATTGCAGCCCAGCCCGCTATAATGTCAATAAGTATGAAAGGCATTTTAAAAATATCATGCTCCTACTTCGAGAAACCATTTAACCACCGATGGATTTTTAACAAAGAATTTAGGGTAGCATATTGGTGCACAGACATACACACTGCTGCTCCATACAAGCTATATCCCACACTTGAGCCATTCCTGCCCGAGGAAAAAAAATCTTTAAATCTCACATAGGCCCCAGCTCTATGTACCAGTTACCTACATGATTGTATTTGGTCCCCAGCCCATCCACTCCCCCTGTACCTAGTGCTGCTGCTTCCAGTTGAGGCACTCCTCCTCTTGCGCGTCTTATCGCGACCTCGTTCTTTCTCACTTGACTCCTTAATGCTGGATTTCTCTTTGTTCCTGTCTTTGGATTTCTCTTGAGTGTGTTCTTTACGCTTGGTTGGTGAAGGAGCCCTGTTCAGAGAAAAAAAAAGGAGAGAATATCAGGAATTACTGAGTAAAAGAAAGCAAGGAGCTGGCAACAATTACGGCCCCAAGCAAATGGGGTGTGTGTTAAAGAGCAACCCATAACTCTGCACAAGATGGAGAAAAGCACTTTATTCAGACCTGAAATTAGATCAGGCTAACAACATACAAACAGCTCCTTCAGAATCAAAGGGAAAATAACAGTGCAGACAAGTCTCTTGTCTTTCAGGTGCTGACTGACTTATGTATTTCTAGCATTTCCTATTTTTGCAG
This sequence comes from Scyliorhinus torazame, assembly GCF_047496885.1. NCBI lineage: Eukaryota > Metazoa > Chordata > Chondrichthyes > Carcharhiniformes > Scyliorhinidae > Scyliorhinus > Scyliorhinus torazame. The sequence continues at coordinate 156,858,641 of NC_092723.1, forward strand.
CACAAAGGAACAAAAGGCCATTCAGACCCTCATTCCCGTTCTGCAATTCAATTAGGTTGTGGCTGCTCTCCACATCCATGAAGTTTGACAGAACTGTGGACATAGAAGTAACAATGGCTCATGAACCCTAACACTCAACACTTGCCCACTTGCTTGAAAATCCTACTCTAGTTTTATCCTTTCCACCCCAGTAACTCTCCAGTATACTGTGGTGCGCTCACTGTGGGTTACTTTTCTTTTAATCTTACAGATTGGTACCAGATTAAATTAGATGTTAATGCTAATGCTCAATGCTACCAGTGCAAATCCTTTGAAGCAATTCACCAAATCATAGAAAGTCCAGGGTAGGTGGATTGACCATGCACTCGAAATTTATTCTTTTTAAAAGCAAAACCAGCTGGTCAGACAACAATAATTGTCCACCACACCTTCCACACTGCCAGTTTCTGCAGTTATCTGACTGATCATCCACTGAGGCTCTGCCATGCAGTGTCCACATGTGCTGTTCCATAAGTCATAGGTTGCAAGCCATCGATCCTTTACTACAGATCCACCCAACTGATAATCAACACTCCTTCCAATATGTATTCTGAAAATGAGAGCGTGCAAAGGCTTGAGAGCGCAGATAGAGGCTCAAATCAGAGTTTACACACGCTCCCCTTACAATCAGTGTAATACCTGGTAACAGAACAAATTTCCTTCCGGGTTCAATTTAACTTTGGCCTTAGCTTCTAGATAGCAGCATAATCCCTCCAACAAATTTTTAAAAAAATTTTTTTTTATTGTTCATTCTGGGATTGTGGGCATCACTGGCTAAGCCAGCATTTATTGCCCATCCCTAATTGCTCTAGAGGATGGTGGTGATGATCCATCTTCTAGGACCACTGTAGTCCATGTACTGTAGGTACATTGACAGAGATGTTAGGGAAGGAGTTCCAGCTTCACAGCGCCGAGGACTCAGGTTCGGTCCCGGCCCTGGGTCACTGTCAGTGTGGAGTTTGCACATTTTCCCCATGTCTGCATGGGTCTCACCCACAACTCAAAGGTGTGCAGGGTAGGTGAATTGGCCACGCTAAATTACCCCTTAATTGGAAAAATTAAAAAAGGGAGGGAGTTCCAGGAGTTTGAGCCAGCAACGGTCAGAATGGTGAGGAACTTGAAGGTGGTGGTGTTCCTGTGAATCTGCTGTCTTTGTCCTTTTAGGTGGTACAGGTTATCAGCTTGAAATGTGGTGTCAAGAAGTCTTGGTGAATTTTTAAAAATAAATTTAGAGTACCCAATTCTTTTTTTCCCAATTAAGGGGCAGATCTTTTTGGGTTGTGGGGGTGAGATCCACACAGGCACGGGGAGAATGTGCAAACTCCACACGGACAGTGATCCCCGGGCCAGGATGGAACCCGGGTCCTCGGCAACATGAGGCAGCAGTGCGAACCACTGCGCCACAATGCCACCCTGACTTGGAGAGTTGTTACACTGCACACTGTGACTGATTAGAATGCAGATCACCAGCAAATTACCACAGTGGCAGTAGCAATAGTAAATGCAGTTTGACATGACCAGATCATCACAGACAGAAACAATACGATGTTAAGGAACTATCATTCCAAATGAGGATCCCACATTTTCAGGAATTGGGGGATTTGCAAGAGGCCAGAGCCGGAGGAACACGGGGCTGAAGGAGATTGCCGAGATAGTAAGGGATTTGAATGCAAGGATGAGAACTTTAAATTGAAATGAAAATGAAAAATGAAAATCGCTTATTGTCACAAGTAGGCTTCAAATGAAGTTACTGTGAAAAGCCCCTAGTCGCCACATTCCGGCGCCTGTTCGGGGAGGCTGGTACGGGAAATAACAATGAACTCAAGTCAATGTAGTTCAGCAAGGACAAGGTGATGAGAGCTTGCACAAAATGGCCACCACATATCATTTCTATGACTTGGTGAATTGCTTCAAAAGATTAGATAGGGTTGATATAAACACAAGTCTTTCTATCCTTCTTCTCAATGGTAATCAGGCTGTTTAGCACAGGGCTAAATCGCTGGCTTTGAAAGCAGACCAAGGCAGGCCATTAGCACGGTTCAATTCCCGTACCAGCCTCCCCGAACAGGGGCCGGAATATGGCAACTAGGGGCTTTTCACAGTAACTTCATTTGAAGCCTACTTCTGACAATAAGCGATTTTCTTTCTTTTTTTTTCTCTCTAATCACAAGTCAGAAAGGGCTCAGCTGTATCACATGTCCCAGCATCAGGGTTGATGTTACATAGCAAGGAAGGCCTGGATTCAGCATCAGCTCAGCCAGAATACTAAACAAATCAAAAATGATACAGGTGCTTCTATTGACCTTTGAGCGGAGTTGGGAGAGTGAAGTAAAGACACCAAGGGTCCCCATTTCTGATCACCAATGTCCAGTCTACTCTCATAAACATTCCCAAACAAGAAGAGCAGGGAGTTCTCCCTGGTGCTCTAAAGAGTGATACCGAATCGAATCGTTAACTATGTTTATCTCAGGTGGCACATGGTGTAGTGGTTAGCACTGGGCCCCAGATCACTGTCGCTGTGGAGTTAGCACATTCTCCCCATGTCTGCGTGGGTCTCACCCCCACAACCCAAAGATGTGCAGGGTAGGTGAATTGGCCACGCTAAATTGCCGCTTAATTGGAAAAAAAAATTGGGCACTCTAAATTTATTTTTAAAAATTCATCACCATAGAATCACTACAGTGCAGGAGGTAATTTGGCTCATCGGGTCTGCACCAACCCTCCGAAAGAGCACCCTACCCAAGCCCACTCCCCAGCACTATTCCCGTAATCCCACCTAACCTTTGGATACAAAAGGGCAATTTAGCACGGCCAATCCACCTAACCTGCACATCTTTGGACTGTGGGAGGAAACCGGAGCACCAGGAGGAAGCCCATGCAGGCACAGGGAGCACGTGCAAACTCCATACAGTCACCCATGGTCGGAATCAAAACTGGGACCCTGGCGCTGCGAGGCAGCAGTACTAACCGCTGTGATGCCGTGCTGCCCATGTTGCTGCTTGTGTGAGCTTGCTGAGTCCAAACTGACTACTGAGTTTCCTACATTATTGCAGTGGCAACACTTCAAAAAGTACTTTATTGGCTGTATTTGGGACATCCCAAGATCATGGAAGGTGCTTATAAAAGCTAATTTCAACACCAATAACTTGCCACTGTCAATAACTCCTACTGAGGAGTAAATATGAGTGGACACCAGCCCAGAGCATGCTTAGGTGCTCAAATCACCCAGTGCTAATCATTGAATTCTAGAACAGTTAGAGCACATGGGGCCATTCAGTTCAGTGTGTCCATGCTGGCTCACTGCTGGAAGATCTCACACCTAGTGCCACCCCCATAGCTTTGCAAGGTTTTCCCGTCAGATAATTATCCAATTCCCTTTTTAAAGTCACAATTGAATCTTCCCCCATCACCTTCTCGGGCACTCAGCCCCTGATCTCATTACAGTCTTGATTGGCATATAGACAAAATAGCAAGCTCGAGGAGAGAGATGAGCGACCATTCTTGACATCAAAGCAGCATTTGACCGAGTATGGTAAGGATACTGAACAAAACCAGAGTCAATGAGAATCAGGGGGGAAACGCTCCACTCACTGGAGTCATACCTAGCCCAGAGAAAGGTGGCTTTAGCTATTGGAGGTCAATCATCTCAGTCCCAGGACATCAGTGCAGGAGCTCCTCAGGGTAGTGCCCTAGGCCCAACCATCTTCAGCTGCTTCAATGACCTTCCCACCATCATTAGCTCAGAAATGTTTTGTCTTTGTTGGATTTTCCATTCAAAAGTGTTAAAATTATAAATGCCTCAATAAAATAATTTCTTTTTTAAAAAAATAAGCGGGGGCAGCACGGTTGCGCAGTGGGTAGCACTGCTGCCTCACGGCACTGAGGTCCCAGGTTCGTTCCTGGCTCTGGGTCACTACCCATGTGGAGTTAGCACATTCTCCCCATGTTTGCGTGGGTTTTGCCCCCACAACCCAAAGATGTGCAGGTTAGGTGGATTGGCCACACTAAATTGGCCCTCAATTGAAAAAGAAATTGGGTCCTCTAAATTTTTTTTTAAATAAGCTCAGAAATAGGGTGCTTGCTGATGATTGCACAACCTTCAGCACCATTTGTGACGCCTCAGACACTGAAGCAGGCCATGCCGATACACAGCAAGACCTGGACAATATCCAGGCTTGGACTGATAAGTGGCAAGTAACATTCACGCCACACAAGTGCCAAACAATGACCAGCACCAACAAGAAAAGAATCGAACCAATGCCTTGACATTCAATGGCATTGCCATTGCTGAATCCCGCATGTCGACATCCTGGGGTTATCAATGACTAGAAACTGAACTGAATCAGCCATATAAATACCGTGGTTACAAGAGCAGATAAGAGACTGGGAATTCTGCAACAAGTAACTCATTTCCTGACTCCTCAAAGCCTGACCACCATCTACAAGGCAGAAATCAGGAGTGTGATAGAACAGTCTCCACTTTCTTGGATGAGTGCAGCTCCAAAAACACAAGAAGCTGGATATCACGCTGGGAAAAGTGGCCCACTTGATTGGCATCCCATTCATCACCTTCAACATGATTCCCTCCACAACCAACGCACAATGTCAGCAGTGTGCACCACCTATAGGATGCACTACAGCAACTCACCAAGGCTCCTTCAAAAGCGCCTTCCAAACCCATGACCTCTGCCACCTAGAAGGATAAGGGCAATGGATGCAGGGGAACATGGCAACTTCAGATTCCCCTCCAAGCCACACACCACCCTGACTTGGAAGTATAACGCCATTCCTTCTCTATCACTGGGTAAAAATCCTGAAACTTCCTTTCCTAACAGCACTGTGGATGTTCCCAAAACACATGGACTGCAGTAGTTCAGGTCAGCAGCTCACAGGGCAGCACGGTGGCGCAGTGGTTAGCACTGCTGCCTCATGGCACGAGGCCCCAGGTTCAATCCCGGCTCTGGGTCACTGTTCGTGTGGAGTTTGCACGGGTTTCGCCCCCACAACCCAACGATGTGCAGGGTAGGTGGATTGGCCAAGCTAAATTGCCCCTCAATTGGAAAGAATGAATTGGGTAAATTTATTTTTAAAACATTAGCAGCTCATCACCTTCTGAAAGGCAATTAGGAATAAGAAATAAATGTTAGTGCAGCCAACAGCATCCGCATCCCACAAATAAAAAGCAACCATCTAAAAACATTTTTCAGATCACCTTTGCCGATAAAAATTAAAAAATAATTGGGTACTCTAATTTTTTTTTTTAATGACTCCATCCACATGTCTGTTCTTGAACTCCCTTTAAAATTGTACGCTATGGTTTATACTGCCTCTCTTCATTCTTACCAAAATGTATCACTTCAAACTTTCCTGCATTACCACCTTGTGCCAATATTTAGCCCATCCAATGTTTCAATTGCCTTCCTTTCATTAAGACTCCAATAGCATCTTCTTTAGTAAAGACTGATGCAAAGTACTTATTTAGTACCTCAGCTATACTCTGCCTCCTAAATGTCTCCTTTTTGATCCCAAAGTGGCCAAATTCCTTTGTTTACTATCCTTTCAATATTTAATGCCCATAGAAAAGTTTTGCATTCCATTTCTTTCTTTTTAAATTTAGCATACCCATTCTTTTTTTCCCAATTAAGGGGCAATTTAGCGTGACCAGTCCACCTAACCTGCACATCTTTGGGTTGTGGGGGTGAGACCCATGGAGACACAGGGAGAATGTGCAAACTCCACAGTGACCCAGGGCCGGAATCGAACCTGGGTCATCGGCGCCGTGAGGCAGCAGTGCTAATCACTGCACCACCGTGCCACCCTTTTCATTCCATTTCTGATAGCTGCCAGTCTCATAGATCATAGAATTTACAGTGCAGAAGGAGGCCATTCGGCCCATCGAGTCTGCACCGGCTCTTGGAAAGAGCCCTATCCAAGGTCAACACCTCCATACCCTATCCCCATAACCCAGTAAATCCACCCAACACTAAGGCAATTTTGGACACTAAGGGCAATTTATCATGGCCAATCCACCTAACCTGCACATCTTTGGACTGTGGGAGGAAACCCACGCACACACGGGGAGGATGTGCAGACTCCGCAGACAGTGACCCAAGCCGGAATCAAACCTGGGACCCTGGAGCTATGAAGCAATTGTGCTATCCACAATGCTACCGTGCTGCCCATACCTCTTCTCATACCTTCCCTTTGTTTAATTCCTTTTTCATTTCCTCACTGAACTTTCTTGTCAGTCTGATTCTCATTTGTATTATCAACCTGATATTTGCTATTTACCCGATTTTTCTGCTTCCTTCTCATGCCCTCGTTACCTCCAGATTTGACTATTCCATCACAGTTCTGGTTGGTCTCACCGTGTACCCTAGCTAACTTACGCTGCCTGTGTCTTAACTCACAAAAGTCATATTGTTATATTTTGATTTAGGGTACTCCTGTGAAGTGCCTCGAGATGTTTCATTATCTTAAAGGTGTTATAGAGGTTATCATTCCTCTTACATCATTAGTGTTTGTCATCCAGGGTACTCAGTCTGTTTGTCCTACTGAACTGCCCCCCACCCCACCAACCACCCACCTCATGGGAATGTACCTTAACAACACCCGAATCATCTCCTATATAATTACAGTATTGGTTGGTAATCTTGCCATTTGCCATTTTCTTTTCATTGAAATTAACCTTGCCTATTTAGTCTTTGCCCTTTTCCATGTTAATCTAAAGCCTATACTATATTCATTCGGCCTGACACGACCAATCTCATACCCCATAACCAAGCCCACTCACTATTAAGGGTACAGGTGGAGGGTGGATATTTGGGGGGAGGGGGGGAGGGGAGAAAGTGGCTCAAGCCCGGCAAATGGGCCACTGAGCAGTCCCGGTTTCCCCTCCCCCACCCAAACAAGTCACTAGGATTCGCTCGCTAGGCCTCAGGCTCCGTTCTAAGCCGAGATGCTATTCCTGTACAAAGGAGCATTCATCCGTCTACAGGCGTCACAGTGCAACGAACGCGAGCCACCCCAAGCGCGGCGAGACGGCCCCCGGCCCCGATGGACACGGATTCCCCATCCACTCACATTCCGCTCTCTCTGTTCTCACTCTGCGCTGCTCGGGCCCGCAAACCGTCCCGCTCACTCCGCGTCACCCATCGCGCGCTGCGTCCTGACGCACGACGTCTGCTATACCGCCGGCGAGCAGCAGAGGGAGCGCCGTGCGCGGGGCGGCGGGCAGGCATAGCAAAACATTGGGCCAGAAAGGACCGCGGTTTAACCTCTGGTCTGAGAACGACACCTCCAACAATGCAACTCCTTCAACTTCAGTACTGCACAATCAGTACTGGAATGCAGCTTGAACCCATAGCCTTACTATGGGGTGAGCACAGTACGAGGTCTTACAACACCAGGTTAAAGTCCAACAGGTTTGTTTCGATGTCACTAGCTTTCGGAGCGCTGCTCCTTCCTCAGGTGAATGAAGAGGTCTGTTCCAGAAACACATATATAGCCAGATTCAAAGATGCCAAACAATGCTAGGAATGTGAGCATTAGCAGGTGATTAAATCTTTACAGATCCAGAGATGGGGTAACCCCAGGTTAAAGAGGTGTGAATTGCATCAAGCCAGGACAGTTGGTAGGATTTCGCAGGCCAGATGGTGGGGAATGAATGTAATGCGACATGAATCCCAGGTCCCGGTTGAGGCCGCACTCGTGTGAGCGGAACTTGGCTATAAGTTTCTGCTCGGCGATTCTGCGTTGTCGCGCGTCCTGAAGGCCGCCTTGGAGAACGCTTACCCGGAGATCAGAGGCTGAATGCCCTTGACTGCTGAAGTGTTCCCCGACTGGAAGGGAACATTCCTGCCTGGTGATTGTTGCGCGATGTCCGTTCATTCGTTGTTGCAGCGTCTGCATGGCCTCGCCAATGTACCACGTTTCGGGACATCCTTTCCTGCAGCGTATGAGGTAGACAACGTTGGCCGAGTCGCACGAGTATGTACCGCGTACCTGGTGGGTGGTGTTCTCACGTGTAATAGTGGTATCCATGTTGATGATCTGGCACGTCTTGCAGAGATTGCCATGGCAGGGTTGTGTGGTGTCGTGGTCACTGTTCTGAAGACTGGGTAGTTTGCTGCAAACAATGGTTCGTTTGAGGTTGCGCGGTTGTTTGAAGGCAAGTAGTGGGGGTGTGGGGATGACCTTGGCAAGATGTTCATCGTCATCAATGACGTGTTGAAGGCTGTGAAGAAGATGACGTAGTTTCTCCGCTCCGGGGAAGTACTGGACGACGAAGGGTATTCTGTCGGTTGTGTCCCATGTTTGTCTTCTGAGGAGGTAGGTGCGGTTTTTCGCTGTGGCGCGTTGGAACTGTCGATCGATGAGTCGAGCGCCATATCCCGTTCGTACGAGGGCATCTTTCAATGTCTGTAGATGCACTATAGGGAGTTAAGGACACAGTACTTTATTAGTTGCAGTATTGGCTGCCACAATAATGGTGTACAGCAGTGTTTTTCAAACTTTTTTTCCGGGGACCCATATTTACCAACCGACCAATCTTCGGGACCCAACCCGGCCGACCTTCGCGACTCACGCCGGCTGACTTCCGCAGCCCACGCGGGCCGACCTTTGCGCCCCACGCCGGCCGACATTCGCAGCCCACACCAGCTGACCTTTGTGATCCACCATTTTCTCTTACCTTGTTTGCTGCTGACAAAATGGAGGAAATGGTTTTGGGTCCCTTTGGCCCTCGTACACGCTCCTCGAATGGAACCTGTTGGATGAAGGTGAAGCCTTCCGGTGTCGGAAAGTATGGAGTCTCCATCTGTCCAAATTTAAGCTCCACAGCACAATTGTGGCACAGAACATGCAGAAATAAGGCTCTGTCAGCGAGACTTTCCCAATCTTAAATGCGACACCCAGATCCTGACTATTCTTGGAGTAAGGGACTTCCACTTCAGCAGCGTCAAAGTTCAGAAAGCAACCAATCACATCACTCCCCGAACTTTTTGCAGCCGGCTTTTAACAATGCCGGCTGCGAGCGGCCTTCAGAAAGGCTGGGACCATATTAAAAAAATGCGGCCGCACTGTGCATGTGTGTCCGCTCACTGGTGCACATACACAGAACGCTACGCATGTGCACTGATGAGTGGGCATGCATGCGCAGTGCCGCTGCATTTTTTTTTGTATGGTCGCAGTCCTTTTGAAGACCGCTCGCAGCCGGCATTGTTAAAAGCCAGCTGTTGCGCGCAAATTTGCTCAATTGGGAACGCCGGGACGGACGGCTCCACGACCTTCCAACTTCCACCCGCGCCCCACGGGTGGGTCACGCCCCTGACTTTGAAAATGCCTGGTGGACAGGATTATGATGGGCGTGTACAGGGATAAATTATGAGATTAATGGTATACAAGATTAAGAGGGGCATGGGCAGGGTGGATAGGGAGCAGCTGCTCCCCTTAGTTTTTTTAAATTTTAAGAGTAACCAATTTTTTTTTTTCCAATTCCTAACATTACAACTAAACACCCCGTAGTTTTGGTCGATCTACCCCAGACAGCTGAACACATCCTAGGAATCGATTTTATGAGCTCCCACAACCTCTCTTTTGATCCGGTTAATAAATGTGTATGGAGAATGGCAAAGGCAGCACGAGCCCCCGTCACGCTCACAGTTGGAGACTATGAAAACAGAATTAGCTCAGTAGGAGACTTCGGGTTCGACCCTCGAGCCATTAGTCAGAACAAACAGGTTAGGGAAGTCCTGCAGCAACACAAAGCAGCATTTGCACAGCACAAGCACGACCATGGCAAAATAGCTGGCTTGGTAAACATTACAGGTCCCGACCCCAGACCCCAAAAGCAGTACGGTTTTACCCAAGAGGCAGAGGGAGAAATCTCAAAGGTAATACAGAGTTTGTTTGATCAGTAGCCTCCACGAATAATGCACTAATTTGGCCCGTCAGGAAACCCGATGGATCATGGCGACTGACCATTGATTACCTGGAACTGAACAAGGTAACTCCAGTAGCAGCCCCCACCGTAGCCACGAGTCCTGAGACCATGCTCAAACAGGGACTTCAGTCAAAAAAAATTCGGTTTTGGACATTAGCAACGGCTTTTGGTCCATTCCATTGGATAAAGCGTGCCAATACAAATTCGCCTTTACATTCCAGGGACAACAATATACGTGGACGTGCCTTCCACAAGGCTTCCACAACTCCCCCTCCATTTTCCACCAACAGCTGGCAAATGGACTAGAAAAATGTTCCCGACCCGATTGTCTGGTCCAGTATGTAGATGACTTGCTACTACAGACAGACACAAAGGGAGAGCACATTTCGCTTCTCGCCGAACTCCTAGCACTCCTAGAAGAAATTGGATGTAAAGTCAACCCCAAGAAGGCCCAGATTTTGCAGGAAAAAGTGATTTACTTGGGTACAGTAATCACACATGGTAAACGCGAGATTGAGCAAAAGAGAATTGACTCGATTGTCAAATTGCCCCTTCCCCATAATGTCTCAGCCCTCCGGTCATTTTTAGGACTGGTTGGCTACTGCGGCAGCGCCCCTATCCGACCGTCTCAAGAAAAAGGCACCTTGGGAATGGCTTCCACAGCATACGGATGTCGTGGATGCTTTAAAAAGAGCCCTCAGCACAGCCCCCGTATTACAGGTCCGAGATCCACTTTCCCCGTACGCAATCGAAGTTGCAAGCACCAACCGAACCCTTTCGGCCGTACTCCTCCTGAAACGCCATGACCAATTACGCCCCGTGGCATACGCCTCACGCGTGTTAGACCCTGTCGAGCAAGGATTTTCTGCCTGCGAAAGGCACCTGCTCGCAGTTTTGTGGGCAGTACAGTACTTCGCCTACATTACAGGACTCAACCCCATCACCGTTCTCACTGAACACCCCCAACACAGCTATTATTAGACGGTCGACTTAAAGATGGCACAGTCAGCCAAATCCGCGCAGCCCGTTGGACCCTTCTTTTACAGGGACGGGACATTACAGTCAAAAGAACCAAGACCCACACTTTCCTAGCCGATAATTTGCAATATGCAGGTACCCCACATGAGTGTGAGATTATCACCACACAACACAACACAGGTCCATTTATACCTAAGTCAGCTCCCAGGAAAGCAGGTAATACACCCCAAAAATCCCAGCCCACAGACACGTGCGCACCCCTGAAAATTTATTTGGATGGCTCCTCCACAGTTTTGAACGGAAAGAGAATTACTGGTTGCGGCATTTATGTAGAGGACGCGCAGGGACGCGCCCTTGAAGAGATTTCACTAAAGTTGCCAGGACATCTAGGCTCGCAGGTTGCAGAACTGGCAGCCATAGCGTACATTGTAGACCACCCTGACTCGTTTCCGACCCCAGCAGACATCTATTCGGACAGTTTGTATGTCTGTAATAGCTTAACGGAATTCCTACCCCTGTGGCAAATTGAGGATTTGTTTCTGCAGACGGAAAGCCCCTACCCTCAGCCCCATTACTCTGACATATCCTAGAGACGGCCAAAAATAGGAAATATGGCATAATTAAGGTTTGCAGTCATCACGTTCTTCCCTTCCTGGTAACGTTAAAGCAGACGCCCTAGCGAAGGCAGGTTCCAGGCATGGTAACTTTTGGAACCCCCCCCCCCCCCCGAGAGCACCCCAGTACACATGGTTCAGGTCTCACAGACCAACATTCAGGATCCAGCAAAGGCCCAGAAGGAAGATGTAAAACTCAGGGAAGTTTTAAAAGGAACCTTCCCAGCCCCATACGACAAGTTTAAAACCGCAATCACCACACGCGACAGTGTGATTCTGAAAGAAGGCATTTATGTAGTTCCCAGCCAGGACAGGAACCAGATTATTTGTCAGTTCCATAACAATCATGGACACCAAGGCATTGAACCCACCCTAGCCCACCTCAGACCGCTCTGCTGGTGGCCTGATTTAAAAGCAGATGTTACTCACTACATTGAAAATTGCTTGATCTGTACCCAGAACAATCCGGACAGATATGCAAGAAAGGCTCAGCTTAGTCACACCCGCCCGTTAATGGCCCCTGAACGAGATTTGCAGATAGACTACATAAGACCCCTACCCACCTGCAGAAATGGTTTTAAGTATGTGTTGATGGTCATCGACACCTTACAAAATGGGTGGAAGCTTTTCCATCGAGAACGAAAACGGCCAAAACGACAGCTAAAATACTAACACAGCACATCTTTACAAGATGGGGCCTCCCCCGCAGTGTGGAGTCCGATCAAGGCTCCCATTTTACAAGTCGAGTAATGAAAAAAGTCCTCACAATTTTCGGAAATAGGCAAAAGTTTCACATAGCCGACCACCCCCAGTCAAGCGGCATTGTAGAGAGGATGAACAGGACTTTAAAAGCCATCTCAGGAAAATGGTGCAACAGAACAACAGCACCTGGGGTTCAGTTCTCCCATTTGCTTTAATGTTCCTAAGAAACACGGTATCTACGTCCACAGGATACACCCCCCACCCCTCATGACCGGACGCCCCATGAAAGGGACAGAGTATTTATTAGGACTGGATTTGGCCAGCCCCGCAGTCACCGCCCTCACGCATGAAAATGCTGTACAGCAGCTTATTGAGAACATAAAGGCAGCCCAGCTCGCAGCAGCTGTGAGACTTGGGACCAGGAGAAAACAAAGCAAGGCTTGTTTCGACAAAAAGGTACACGCCACCGAGTTTCCAGTAGGGCAGCAAGTGATGCTATCCCTATACAACCCCAGTTCATTCCTTTACCCCATATTTTCCAGTCCGTACTCCATTTCGGACAAGGTAAGCCCCTCTGTATACAAAATCACATATCCCAATAGCAAGTCTGCGTGGTTTCACATAAACCAGCTTAAGGCTTATCGCTCGCAGAACAACCATTCACACCACATCTTGCTCGCAGCAGCAGACAAGCACATCCCGCCCACAGATGACTTATTCCTACCCTCCCCCAGCCAGACCAGCCTGTCCTCAGACACAACTTCAACTCCACCCCCAGAGGCACGGCTCCGCCTCTCCCTTCCTTCAACCGACAGTGACAGTGATAGCGACAGCAATGACGACAGCCACAGCACACCACGTTACGATTACACCCCTGCACCAGGCCCCACTCCCAGCGATTCCGAGCATGATTCCAGTGACCCCTTCGAAATCACGTACATCAAAGCTCCTGACCCAGACCCACCGCCCGACGATTACGGATTGAAGCATAGTAGCTCCAAACTCGACATACGATTCTGGTACCGAGACAATTCGTTCAGGCTCATCCGGAATGATGAGATGGACCCCAATTCATCCCAAGCAGCTTTAGCCAAACTATTCCAGTCAAAAGTATGGCAGCCAGGAGAAGATGATGACATAGAGTCTGACTCCCACCAAACGAATCCCTTTGCGAACCTGTTCGCTACTGAGCAATGAGGTGTCCAGATGATGGAAAAAAGGAACCGATGGAGAGATACAGTGTCCTTTCTGATGGAACCGGCACCATGTTTGTTGTATGTTTGTTCGTTTAATGTACATGTTTGTTGTTTGTAAATTTGAAAGTTTTTCATGGCCCCACGCCACCACCCTTTTGACGCCCAATGACTGTTAGAGGAACTAGTTTGTCAACAGACAACCGTTCAGAGGAACTAGTTTGTCGACAGACACCACTCATAGCTACTCTCCTGATCCGATCACGAGAGGCAGCCCCCCACGACGACCACATTCTTACCCGTTCATGCCGGTCGCTCAGGCAGTGGAGAAACGGCACTGGTCCCCACCCTGCCTGAGGACTCCCCTCTGGTCAGCTACGCTCGGGTAGAGCATATACGGCACTGATCACCGTCCTACCCGGGGATTCCACCTATTTCTTACCCGCCGTGGCCCATACGCACCCCATTTTGGCTTGTTACATTCAAAATTCTTTTGTTTGTTTTTGGCAACCCTTAGGTTGCTTCCATATGCTATTTACATCCTCAAACACTAGGATGGTAGATCGCACAGGCTGCGAGACAGCTCGCACTATGTCAGTATTTTTCTCGGAGGTCTTGTCCCAAATATTTGGTTTAAAAAAAGAAAATGAGGGAGTCACAGATGGTGACCAATCATAATGGGTAATTGGCAACAAAGGACAGACAGACAGACATACGAGATCTTAAGCAAGATAATAACAGATATTATGCTTGTGTCCATAGAATTCCGGAACCACAGAGGAAGAAAAAGAAGACAGAAAGACGGAAAAGATGAAGACAAACTTCATGTTCACCTGGATCTTAGCGAGATCCCTTCAGTTGCGCGCGGACGCTACCCCCCTGACCCCTACCACACAGGCCGTGAATGATTCCCACGCCTACCATACACAACACCCCGAGATAGTTAACCCCGAGATAGTTAGCCCGAAGACAGTTAACGATATCCCGACCTGGTGTGATACGTTTATCACCTAGTATTCACTATCCTACATAGTAGAATCTTAGTACTGGTGATACTTTGCAGTGTCGTGCAGACACTTAGACTCAGAAAATGGTGAAGGAGAGCCTACCGCTCTCGCACCCCGATATACACGTTTAGGTCCACTATTTTCGGACTTCACCAAACCCCCGAACCCCTTGACATGAATTAAAGTGCATCCGCTTCTCTTTGTGTGTGTTTTGTTCAATAAAGAAATGTAAACCTCTGTGCTTGACTGCCAAGCCAGAGAAACTTGTGTTGCTGCTATTTGTACATTTAAAATGTTGTAGAATTATTGTTGATTGTTTGAGTGAGGATAGTTTATTTAGGATAGTTAGAGGTTCCAGCTTTTTTTATTTTGTAATGCATGCCTGAATGTCATAGCGCCCCGTAGAGTTTTATACTGATGTATGTAAGTAAAACGATTTTAGGTAAAAATTGCGTTTCATAGGATAGGGCAATGTAGAGCCCGTGAACTGCTTATGGGTGCCCCGCTTGGTCAGAGAACGAAGACGACGCAGTAATGTGATCCTTCACGCTTCGCGTTGAGGATCACAAGGTGGGAGTGTAGCCATCTGGAATGGCCACTTCCCGATTACAAAATGGACACTTTGCAAAGATTGCAGGGAAAATGGACAATACTGAGAAAGCAAGCAGGTGCAGGGTTTGTCTGTTGATTGGCAGCTCCCAGACAAGACCGAAACTGCAAAACCATTACCATACTAATGAGCCATACCCGGGTGCAAAAGAGTAACATTTAAGTAAACGATACCAAGGCAGACACCCCGGTGCCAGAGGAGACCAGAACAAAGCAGGCCAATGGCCACCTAGGACACGCCCAGCCATCAGGGCACCCACCCCTTTATTGGAGGAAATTGATAGGAACGATTGGGAAACGGCCCAATAAATTGGGGCCAAGTTCAAGGCCCGCCCAAAAGCACGCGAAGCATCTTTTGGGTATAAGAAGGATCCCCCAAGGGAGAATCGCTCTCCTGGCTCCGGCTCTCACCAAGGAGAGACCTGCACAACAGCAACATCAGAACAAGTAAGTCCAAGGTCAATGCACGCTACCAGACAGACGCTCCTGGCTGTTATTCCGTACCAATTCGACCCCAGCAGCCTCAGAACCGAACAACGGCCATTGTTCCTCTGACTGAGTGGGCGCCCAAAGCTAAGTATAAGCTTTTAGCAGTAGTGATAGTTTAGGTTGTAGAGTTTTATGCATGAGTATATTTGACTGTGTGTTAATAAATGAGCATTGAGTTTGAACTTACTAACTGGTGTATCGAGTCTTTGATCAGTATTCGGTTTTGAACCTTGTGGCGGTATCGAGAGATACCTGGCGACTCTAGAGCAAAACGTAATTAGAATTAAGGAAGGCGACCATATTGGCCGCCATCTTCAGAGCCAAATTAAGAGAAACACAGTTAGCAACAGGAGTTTCCACATCCCCCCCCCGTGTTTGCGTGGGTTTCAACCCCACAACCCAAAGATGTGCAGGCTAGGTGGATTGGCCATGCTAAATTGCCCCTTAATTGAAAAAAAAACCTGAATTGGATACTCTAAATTTATATTTTAAAAAAGGGGCAGCACGGCGGTGCTGTGGGTTAGCACTGTGGCCTCACGGCGCTGAGGTCCCAGGATCGATCCCGGCTCTGGGTCACTGTCCGTGTGGGTTTCGCCCCCACAACCGAAAGATCTGCAGGGTAGGTGGATTGGCCACACTAAATTGCCCCTTAATTGGAAAAAATGAATTGGGTACTCTAAATTTAAAAAAAAAGATTTTCAAAAATCCTCTAGATCCTAGAACAGGCCCAGCAGATTGGACGTTAGCCATATAACACTGCTATTCAAGAAGGAAGGAGCAGCGGTCCGAAAGCTAGTGATATCGAAACAAACCTGTTGGACTTTAACCTGGTGTTGTAAGACTTCTTACTACGCTATTCAAGAAGGGAGAGAGTAGGGAACTACAGACCAGTTAGCCTGACATTAGTTGCTAGGAAAATGCTGGAATCTATTATTAAGAAAGTCTTAACACTGTACATAGAAAATCATAGTATGAATAGACAAAGTGACCTTAGTTTTATAAAAAGGAAACAACTTGACAAATTTATTTGCATGATTTACATTACAAATTTACATGATGCCAGCACCAAACACATCTTCCCCTCACTCCCCCTGTCAGCATTTCACAGGGACCGTTCCCTCCATGATGCCCTGCTCCACTCCTCCAACACCCCCAATATCTCACCCTCTTCCCACGCACCTTCTCATGCAATTGCAGAAGGTGCAACACCTGTCCCTTTACCTCCTCCCCGTTTACCGACACCGGAAATAAACAATCTTTTCAAGTTAGGCAGCTCTCCATGTGCATCTCCTTCAGTCTGGTCTATTGCTTTTGCTGCTCCCAATGCAGTCTACGCTGAAGAGACTAAATGCAGACTGGGTGCCTGCTTTGCTGAACACCTTTGGTCCGGCCGCAAGCAGGACCAGACCTTCCTGTCGCTTGCCGTTTCAACTCACCATCCTGCTTTCATGTCCACATGTCTGCCCTTAGCCTGCTGCAACGTTCCATTTAAACCCAGCACAAACTGGAGGAACAGCATCTGCTTTTCATTAGGCATGTTACAGCCTTCCGGACTTAACATTGAGACTGTGAACTTTCTCCTCCACTTTCACCCCATTTCTATTTCTATCATTTTATTTTAATTTCTTTCATTGATCTGTTTTTCCCTCACCATTGTTCCCCCCTCCCCCCACTTCACTTGGGCCGTCTGTTCTTATTTGCCCTTTGACACACTGCTCACCTTTGTTCTGCCATTCACACATTCCAATCTATTTATGTGACACTCTCAGCACCCTTCTTAGCCTTAATTACCTCCATTTACATTACTTTTATCTTTCTGTCCACGGCATCTTTGTCAATTTCCATCTATCGCTGGCCCTCTATCCAGCCCCACACCCACCCCACCAGAGTATAAAACTAAGTCTATTTCCAGTTCTCTCCAGCTTTGACAAAGAGTCACCCAGACTCGAAATGTTAGCTCCCTTCTCTCTCCACAGATGCTGTCAGACCTGCTGAGATTGTCTAGTATTTTCTGTTTTTGTGAAAAATTTATTGGAACTTTTGAGGATATAATTACAAGGGTAGATAAAAGGGGACCCACAAATGTACTTGGATACTTGGGTTACCAGACTGCATTTGATAACTTGCACCACAAATTGTTAATACGCAAGCTGAGGGCTCATGGAGTTGGGAGTAATATATTAGCATGGATAGAGGATTGGTTAATGGACAGGAAGCAAGAATAGAGATAGCCACACTATAACTAGTGTGATGAATGTAGGAAATTGTAATATAGATTATATTATATATATCTATTGCAGTAATGTTATTAAAAGCCTGGGTACGCGGCACGGTGGCGCAGTGATTAGTACTACTGCCTCACAGCGCCAAGGACCTGGGTTTGATCCCAGCACTGGGTCACTGTCTGTGTGGAGTTTGCACATTCTCCCCGTGTCTTCGAGGGTCTCACCCCCACAACCCAAAGATGTGCAGGGTAGGTGGATTGGCCACACCAAATTGCGCCTTAATTGGAATTTAAAAAAAATTAAAACCCTGGGTTAAGGTGAATATATATCTGTTGCGGTAATATTTTTTTTAACTTCTGGTTTAACACACAGGCAGGCAGTGTGTCTGCAAAAGATGCAATTAAGATGTTGTAAACGTTAATCATTCATTTTAACCATTTACTTGTTTACAAAGAGATGCCTAATGGAACTTTGTTATGATTGCTGGAGATGGTGGCACGTGGCGCAGTGGTTAGCACGCTGCCTACGGCGCTGAGGACCCGGGTCCGAATCCTGGCCCTGGATCATTGTCCGTGTGGAGTTTTGCACATTCTCCCCGTGTCACCCCCACAATCCAAAGGTGTGCAGGGTAGGTGGATTGGCCACACTAAATTGCCCCTTAATTGGAAAAAAATAATTGTATACTCTAAATTTATATTTTAAAAAAAAGAAACTGTTTCTCTTTATTTACCCTATCAATGCTTTTCAAATTTCTAAAAAGAAAATCAAATTGTCTTTAATGTCCCAGCTTGGGTCACTGTCTGTGCGGAGTCTGCACGTTCTCCCTGAGTATGTGTTGGTTTCCTCCGGGTGCTCCAGTTTCCTCCCACAAGTCCCGAAAGACGCGTTGTTAGGTAATTTGGACATTCTGAATTCTCCCTGTGTACCCAAACAGGCGCTGGAATGTGGCGACTGGGGGCTTTTCACAGTAATTTAATTGCAGTGTTAATGTAAGCCTACTTGTGACAATAAAGATTATTATTATAATCTGTGATGTACTTCTTGCAAGGTCAATATATCCTCAGTTACATTGCAAGAGAACTGTATGAAGTACTTTAGATGTGGTCTAACCATGTCTTTATTTAGCTGTAACAGCACATCCTCCCCTTCATAATGTAATTCTTGTCCTCCAGCTATAATGGCTAATTAACATTCCATCAGCGTTTTTTTACCTTTTGTTGTACCGTTTAGTTATATATGTACATAAACTCCTGAATCTCAAATCTCCTAGCTTTTAACCATTTAAAAAATACTTGGAAAATGAGTGACCTCCGACTTAGCTGTGTTGAAATCTATTTTCCACAGTTTTTCCTACTCACTTTATCTATCAATATATTTGTAATTTAAAAAAAATTAATTCAAGGGATAAGAGCTACACTGGCTAGGTCAGCAATTATTTCCTATCCCTAATTGCCCTTGAGAAAATGGTGACGAGCTGCCTTCTTTACTCTCATTTACGCTATTTACTATACCACTGTCCTTTATGTCATCAGCACTAAAACTTGGGGATTAGAGTTGTTAGAGTGGTGGTGGCATTAAGGGTTAAAAAGGCAGCACAGTAGCATAGTGGTTAGCACAATTGCTTCACAGCTCCAGGGTCCAAGGTTCGATTCCCGGCTTGGGTCACTGTCTGTGTGGAGTCTCTATGTCCTCCCCAAGTGTGTGTGGGTTTCCTCCGGATGCTCCGGTTTCCTCCCACAGTCCATAGATGTGCATGTTAGGTGGATTGGCCATGCTAAATTGCTCTTAGTGTCCAAAATTGCCCTTAGAGTTGGGTTATGGTGATAGGGTGGAGGTGTGGGCGTTGGTAGAGTGCTCTTTCCAAGAGCCGGTGCAGACTCAGTGGGCTGAATGGCCTTCTGCACTGTAAATTCTATGAATATCATTGTGGTTGCTTGCAGAACGATAACTGTTGAGAAAGATTTTGAAGGAGTTATGGTCTGGTTACACTTGAAAAGCCTGTCACTATTTTTCAAATTAAAAATCTATTATTTGTGAAAGATAAGTGTTTAAATTATCCATAATTTTAATTTAAGTGCATTCAACTAATGCAATTGACTTAGCCAGAATTTGGGAGGTGTTACATGATTCTAAATTTGCTATCTTACATTTATGTAGCACCATTGAAATAGAAAAATGTCTTTAGGAGAGGACAGAAGCACAAGGACAAAAGGATATTGAGGCAAAAAAATAGATTTAGGAGCTGAGCAAAAGCTTTACGAAAACGTGAGCTTTGAAGGAGAGGGAGGTGGAGAGGTTTACGGAAGCAAATCCTGAGTGTGGGGCTACGTGATTCAAAGCATGGTCACCAATGATTGCCAAATTGAAGAGAGAATACACAAAAAGACCATGGGGTTTGGATTGGGAGACTAGTTTGTAGGGCTGATACAGATGGGTGACTACTTTTACACTTTTAAGTATAACATAAGGAGACACCGATTTGCCCCAGTGCTATCAACCAAAGAATATAACAAAGGGCCCCTGTTTAGCACAACTAATAAATCCCAATCAGAGAAAGAAAGGAAACATAACAAATTAAATGTGTTTAGTTTTCTAAGTTGGCATGTAAGCCCAATTTGAGCTTGTTCTCCCACATTAAAAGGCTCAGTTACTCCAACCTTCAACAGGCCCAGATGCTGACTACTTGGGCATTGTTTGGGCACCCCCACACCCCACGCGCAGGCAGTGATCCTCAATTTATAAAAATCTGCTAACACAGATACCGTGATGTTAAAACTGGACTAGTACAAAGGTCCAAAATATGGCACAAAACAGAAAATGTTGGATATAATCGGCAGGTCTGACAGCAGATAACGTTTAGAGTCCAATGAACAGTCACATTCGACATGAAATGTTAACTCGGTTTTTCTCTTTCCACAGGTGCCACCAGACCCTTTTTCAGATTTCAGCATCCACCCGAATTCGCTTTTGTCCTCTACTTCCCATCTCCTGTAGAAAGATGTCTTGTGCTTCCGGGTTCCTTTACCAAGATGGCGCAGCAGTTGCATTTCCGGCACCCCGTACAAGCCAGCGCGGTTGTGTCACTTCCTGGCCCTGTCCTTCCCGTTTCCTATACGAAGATGGCGCAGCAGTTGTACTTCCGGCATCCTGTCCCAATCCAGCGCAGTTGTGTCACTTCCTGGCCTCCTGTAGCATGATGGCGCTGGTGTCAAACCCCTTGATACGAAGATGGCGCTTGTGCTGCCTATACCAGGAGGGCACGTTCTAGGATGTCAACCGTGAAATGGGTAAGGCGATTGTAGTCGGCAGATTCGGTACAAATCGGGCCACTTGTCCATAAATAAATTGAATAGACAAAATAACTTCAGTTCCAGCTGCAGATGTGGGTTCAAGACCCAGAGCGGCGGCTCTGGGTAAACTTACTGCTCGCATGTACCGAGAACGGACGACGTGAACCTATGGGCTGTTTTAGGTAAATGTATTTCGACAGCAGGAGGGTTGACAGGCCTGGGATAGTTGGCAGGTGTTGAGGCATTTCTCTGTCTCACGTTTTTAATGTGGTTATTCAGTTATTTGCTGCTCCCTCACCTGTGATATTTCACTGGACTTCGTGATCCGAGACTGTGAGAGTCACAGATTGCCTGACAGTCTGGAGAACCTGGTGTGATCCTCACCCAGTGTCTGTAGGCACTCAAGCAAACAGGAGAGGGAGACCTGGCATTATCCCCACCCTCTCTTGTCAGTTAAATCTATCCTGACTATCATTGGCAAACCAAGCACGAACTGGGAATCAAATGCCAGGCTTGTTTTTTTTCATTCATGAGATGTGAGCGTGGCTGGCAAGGGCAAGATTTATTGCCCATCTCAAATTGCTCTTCAGAAGACAGTCTTCTTGGATATATATTTGGAGTTACTTGCTGGGCCATTTCAGAGGGCAGTTAAGAGTCACGTGCTCCAAACCGGGTAAAAATATTTTCATTCCTCTGAGACATTAGAGAACTTAATGTTGAAACCAAATTACTTTGGATGCTGGAATCTGAAACAAAAACAGAAAATGCTAGAAAACCTCAGCTGGTCTGACAGCATCTATGGAGAGAGTACAGAGCTAGCGTATCAAGTCTGGATGTCTCTTCATCAAAGTATCTAATGGGTTATTTAGATTTATTGTCACGTGTACCGAGGTACATGAAAATAATTGTTACGCGTTCACCCCTATTTTTAGAGATCTATCTATTTTTAGTGGCTTTAAAATTTGTTGTTTACTAAATAGAAACTGCAGAGTTCAGGGAATTTTACAGTAATATGTGAAGATTTCATTTAATTTTGTAACTTTTTCTGTGTGTATATCTGCTTATCCCAGGATCCTCAGCCATGGAGCCCGAAATTCTTGAAGTCCGATGCCTCGTCAAACAAGCAATCGATACCCTGTCTTCCTCCCGGGACAGTGCAGAAATCACACGCAGCTTACAGACTATGAAACAGTACCTGGGGGGACCAAACTCTGCTGAACACTCGCCAAAGAGCAAAGAATTTGTAAACACACACTACTTCCACTTCCTGCAGGTCCTGACCAGTAATCTCAGTGTAGATTGGCTGATGTTGCTGCCTGCTGACCAGGAAAAAGAATTATTGGATGACTTCTTTCTGAATGGTCCACCCCATCAAGCATACCTGGTGCTGCTGGACACTATCATTGCTGCCAGGTAACTTAACCAACATAGTGGGTACCCTGTAGTGAATTCTCTTATTGTGAAAAAGCACTTAAAAATTCGGTCTCCCTGAATGTGGGCAATGACTGCACAACATTATTAGGAAGAGTTAATAAATACAGGGACTTCTTGAACACATATATACATTTTTGTTTTATAAATTTAGAGTACCCAATTCTTTTTTCCCAATTAAGGGGCAATTTACTGTGACCAATCCACCTACCCTGCACATCTTTTTGGGTTGTGGGGCGAGACCCATGCAGACACTGGGAGAATGTGCAAACTCCACATGGACAGTGACCCGGGTTGGGATTGAACCCGGGTCCTCGGCGCCATGAAGCAGATATACTAACTACTGCACCACCCGTGCTGCCCTTATTCCTAAACACATACATTATAGCAACACATTCATGGAACCCCTCTAAATATTTACATGCGCCGAGGAGCCACCTGCCAACGTGGGTGCACTTGGGAAATTCTGCCAGTTGCCCTTTATTGGGTAGGCTGTTTAGTGTAGGTTGGGGACAGGGATCAGATCGACGTTTTGATTCTACCTCAATGTGGTCTTGTGTCACAGCCCAAGCTTACGACAGGAGCGATGTGTGCAGATTCTGGAGCAGTTCCTGTGGGAGGGCCGGATGGCCCAGCTGATCTGGGAGGTTTGCCTTGAACACACCTCACCGCACATGGCCAGTCTGCGAGAGACATTGCTGAACAAAATCTCTGCACTGCCAGATCACATGGCAAACAAACTGGAGAAGAACAACCGGGTGATGTTCTACCCCGAGGACTACTATCTACTGTTGGGACAGGAGATTCTCTCTGTGTTGGAGAGAACCTGTGAGCGACTGAAAGGTGAGAATAGCCAAGCTCTGATGTAATGGAACACCACCACCTGTAATCTTCCCTCCCAGTCACAAACCGTCCTGACTTGATAATATTGACACTGGTTACTGATTCTTTTTTAATCCTACAAACCACTCTGGGGAGTGACTGAGCGGGGAATATTGGCCCAGAGTGCAGATGGAAACTCCCCTGCTCTTCTCTGAATAGTAATGTGGGATCGTCTGATTTACTTGAGATGGCAGATGGGTAGAATGTTCTTTCAGAGGGTCCTGCTTTGTAGTGATTCTAAGATACCATGGGGTCTCCATTTAATGACTCATCCAAAAGGCGGCATCTCTAACAATGCAGTGCTCTCCCAGTACTGTACTGGAATGTTGGTCTGGCTGCTATGCTCAAGGTGCTAGAATGGGACTTGAACTCACAACTTTTTGACTCTGGTGAGAGTGCTGGCCACCGAGCCACTCCTGAGCTTCTTAATGCATACCAGATAGGAGAGGGTTTCAGATTGCCTCCATTTGTATTCAGCGTGTAATAATAAATTCTGCCCTCCAAACCTTCCCAAGTGTGCTCGGAGTGAATGCTTTGAGGTTAGAGGGGATGTACTGAGGGCATTGGGAGTGAAAAGAGTTTGGTGCAATTTCAAAGCCCGTTGGCTTTAGTCTGTTTTGCGTAGTGAGAGGCTAAGTAATTGAGTGCTGTATCCTGATTTTCTTGCATTTCCTTATAGGTGGGATGGACTGTTCCCTGTCCTTTGTGTCTCAGCTTTTGGGGAAGGTCTGCATACAGGGGCATACTGGTAAGTCTCAGTGTCACACCAGTTGGGGGACAGGACTCAACCTACCTTGTAGCATGACCTCTTGAAATATACCCCCTAAGTTAGCCAGGGTTCACGTGGCGGAGCAGGCTCAAGGGCCTGAATAACCTACTCCTGCTCCTGTGTTCCTGCTTGCTTGTGACTGGTTGCTTCTGAGTCCTGGTGAAAATCTGAGTCCTGGTGAAAACTGTATGATTACCCAGTGAAAATAGAATTGCCCCTAGCTGTGATGCCTTTCACAGTCAAATAATGCTATTTATAAAAGGGCTTGCTGCTAGAAGGTTAAAGTCTGCCCTTGCCACTGTAGCCCAGAAAGGAGTCACAGCTTTCGGGCTAGTTTAGCTCAGTGGGCTAGACAGCTGTTTGTGATGCAGAACAAGGCCAGCATTGCAGGTTCAATTTCCATACCAGCTGAGAATTCTGAATTCTCCCTCCGTGTACCCGAACAGGCGCCGGAATGTGGCGACTAGGGGCTTTTCACAGTAACTTCATTGCAATGTTAATGTCAGCCTACCTGTGACAATAAAAAGATTATTATTAAAAGCTTTCGAGAGAGTAGCAGAGACTGGAGGGGATAATGCAAACCAACTCGGATAGTTGCACCTGTCAGTATTCTCAGCACACAGTTTGGGTGGGAGCTTTAAATAGTAGCTTATATAGAAGCTCTCTTGGGTATCGCAATGGTTTAAGACAGTTTGGCCTTTGACTCTTTAAAAGAGTCTGCTTTGAGAAGATTTGATTGATGTATGTAAAATAATGAAAGAATTAGAATCAGGTGGTGGTTTGAGTTAGATAGGTTAGAGAGGGCCGGGGGCGGGGAGATCAGTTAGCAAAGGACAGAACATAGGTTGATGTTAGGTGATAATTAGACCCTGGAGTAGGAGATTTAGAGGGTGATCTTATTGAGTTCTATAAAATGACAAATGGGCAGATGGAGAGAAACTCTGGTGCCCGAGTCCAGAATAGGGAGGCATAATCTTAAAATGAGTGTAAGCTGCTGAAGAGTGAAATCAGTAAGGTTATTTTTACACACACACTAATGGAAATTTGGACTTCTTTCTCTTAAAGATGTTTTTTCCCATATAGAACCATAAAAGGGTTACATTAGAGAAAAAGGCCATTCAGCCCATCGTGTGTGTCAGCCAGAAAAAAACCAGCCGCTCATTTTAATCCCATTTTCAGCACCTAATAATAATAATCACATTGTCACAAGTAGGCTTCAATGAAGTTCATAGATTATTATAGAATTTACAGTGCAGAAGGAGGCCATTCGGCCCGTCAAGTCTGCACCGGCTCTTGGAAAGAGCACCCTCCCCAAGGTCAACATCTCCACCCTATCCCCATAACCCAGTAACCCCACCCAACACTAAGGGCAATTTATCATGGCCAATCCGCGTAACCTGCACATCTTTGGACTGTGGGAGGAAACCGGAGCACCCGGAGGAAACCCACGCGCACACGGGGAGGATGTGCAGACTCCGCACAGACAGTGACCCTGCGGGAACCTGGGACCCTGGAGCTGTGAATCAATTGTGCTAACCACTATGCTACCGTGCTGCCCCATCCACAATGCTACCGTGCTGCCCCATCCACAATGCTACCGTGCTGCCCCAAGTTACTGTGAAAAGCCCCTAGTCGTCACTTTCCGGCGCCTGTTCGGGGAGGCTGGTACGGGAATTGAACCCACGCTGCTAGTCTTGTTCTGCATTACAAGCCAGCTGTCTTAGCCCACTGTGCTAAACTTGGTCTATAGCCTTGCATTTACAACACTTCAGATGCAGATCCAGATATCTTTTTAAAATGAGTTGAGTGTTTCGGCATCAACCATCAACTTAGGCCTTGAATTCCAGGCTCCCACTGCCCTCTGGAAGAAAAATGTTTCCTCATGTCTCCTCTAATCCTTCTACCAATCAGCTTAAATCTGTGCCCCTGGTAATTGATCCCTCAGTTGGGGAAACAAGTCTCCCCTGTCTACCCTAGATAAAGACAAATTACTGCGGATGCTGGAATCTGAAACAAAAAAGCATCTTTCCTTGCAGATGTTGCCAGACCTGCTGAGATTTTCCAGCATTTTCTCTTTCGTCCCCTGTCTACCCTGTCTAGGTTCCTCATAATTTTGTACACCTCAATTAGGTCACCCCTTAGCCTCCTTTGTTCTTAAGAAAATAACCCAAGCCTATCCAATCTCCTCATAGCTGCAATTTTCAAGCCCTGGCAAAATTCTTGTAAATCTCTGCACTCTCTCCAGAGAAATTATGTTCTTCCTGTAATGTGGTGACCAGAAATGCACCCAAAGCTCCAACCAGCGTTTTATACAGTTTTGGCATTATATCCCTGCTTTTTTATTCAATACCTCACCCAATAAAGAAAAGCACCCCTTGGGCAGGATTCTCCGTTAGCCGACGGCGAAATAGAGAAATGTGATTTGGCAGAGAATTGTTTCCACCGCCAAAATTGCGGCAGGCACCAATTTGCCACCAAATCGTGATTCCCCGTCACCTCGAAAATGGCGTCAATGCGTTTCACTCAGCACATGCAGTAAGCACTATTTGCATATCATTAGTGGGCCCGACCCGGTACTGTCCAAGACCTCCGCGATTCTCCGCCTCCGGTGGGCCGAGTTCCCGACGACCCGGTTCACTTGTGCTTTTTAAAAATCGTGAAACTGGTGTGGCGGCTGCTGAGGGAGAGAGAGGGCATGCGGAAGATGTCCAACATGCCCATAGTGTGCTAGCCATTGTGCCGCTGGCCGGGTGGCTTCTGCCAGGGCTGGGGGGAACAGTGGGGGGGGCAGGAGGTGGGCTGTGGGGTCAGGGTGGGCGGACATGGAGGACCATTGCCACAGCCGGCAAGGTAGCCATGCAGCTGCGCACACCGACAACAGCCCACTTTTTACATGGTGCCATGGGTCATATAAGTGTTCCCCCTGGTGCCCTCTGGTCCCAAACAACCCATCAGCTGTATGGGTGCACTCCAGCACAACCAGTGCCATCTTTTTGGCTTTGATAAGTGTGTACGGGGAGTGTAATGTGTATGCTGCAGCTTGTTGGCCTCCCGCGTGCCGATCGCAGACCTGGTGTATCCTGCACCATTT
Source organism: Scyliorhinus torazame (assembly GCF_047496885.1). Classification (NCBI taxonomy): domain Eukaryota; kingdom Metazoa; phylum Chordata; class Chondrichthyes; order Carcharhiniformes; family Scyliorhinidae; genus Scyliorhinus; species Scyliorhinus torazame. The sequence goes on from NC_092723.1 coordinate 156,885,903, forward strand.
TTGAGTGGAATTGAGTGTGCTCCGCGTGGTACCGGTGCTAGCCCCTCAACGGTAGTGGAATCGGTCCAGGCGCGGCGCCGGTCTTTCTGTCATAAAAATCCACGGATTCTCTGTTGCCGTCAACACTTAGTCTCAGAAACGGAGAATCCTGCTCCACATGTTATCTTGACCATCTTGTCCACTGGATGGACATATGAACATCTGAAGTGTTTAGTAAGGGGAACTGCAGCAGCCCCTCGTGCTGCCTGTATTAAAAGTGTATGATGACAAGACACTACCACAAATTAACACAGACCACTTGGCTCATCCAGCCTCTTCTGTACTGTCTTTATCAGCTTCTGATTGGCTCACATTCCCTCAGATGCAGTTCTGCAAGTGTTGGTGCCGAGGCTTACTGTTCTTACCCAGTCCGATTGCATTTGGCAACGAATCAGTTGGCGATTAGTGGAGAATGTACCAGAACGTTGGATGGAGAATGTGGTTTCTGGTTTGGTTCGGCTAGCAGCAGGGTAAGTGTGGACGGCACAGAACATTGAGAGTGTGAGATCCCAGCCGCAGACAGCAACTGGACTGGTTTCCCCAGCCGGAACTCGCACAGGCTGCAAGTAGCTTGCTTAGAACCAGTTGCCAGCCATGGCCCAGCAACACTCTTGTCCTTGTTCAAGCCCCAATCCAGACAACTGAGAACAAAATTGAGCCTGAAATTTTCACTGCAGTACAGAGGGAGTGCTGCACAGTCAGTGAGGCAATATTTAGGGAGCCTTGCATTGTCGGGCAATACTGACTGGCCTGTCAGTGGAGCAGTATTGAGGGAGTGCCACACTATTGGAGGGTCAGTATTGAGGGAGTGCCACACTATTGGAGGGTCAGTATTGAGGAGGCACTACACTATTGGAGGGTCAGTATTGATGGAGCACCGCACTGTTGGAGGGTCAGTATTGAGGGAGCACCACTGTTGGAGGATCAGTATTGAGGGGGACGGCACTGTTGGAGGGTCAGTATTGAGGAGGCACTGCACTATTGGAGGGTCAGTATTGAGGAGGCACTGCACTGTTGGAGGGTCAGTATTGGGGGAGCACCACTGTTGGAGGATCAGTATTGAGGGGGACGGCACTGTTGGAGGGTCAGTATTGAGGGGGCACTGCACTATTGGAGGGTCAGCATTGAGGGACACCACACAATTGAAAGGTCAGTATTTAAGAGGCACTGCACTATTGGAGGGTCAGCATTGAGAGAGCACTGCACAATTGGAGGGTCAGTATTGAGGAGGCACTGCACTATTGGAGGGTCAGTATTGAGGAGGCACAGCACAATTGGAGGGTCAGTATTGAGGAGGCACTGCACTATTGGAGGGTCAGTATTGAGGAGGCACTGCACAATTGGAGGGTCAGTATTGAGGAGGCACTGCACTGTTTGTGGGTCAGTATTGAGGGAACACTGGACTGTCGGAGCGTCTGTGTTGAGGGAGCGCCGCACTGTTGGAGGGTCAGTATTGAGGAGGCACAGCACTATTGGAGGGTCAGCATTGAGAGAGCACTGCACTATTGGAGGGTCAGCATTGAGAGCACTGCACGATTGGAGGGTCAGTATTGAGGAGGCACGGCACAATTGGAGGGTCAGTATTGAGGAGGCACTGCACTATTGGAGGGTCAGTATTGAGGAGGCACTGCACTATTGGAGGGTCAGTATTGAGGAGGCACTGCACTATTGGAGGGTCAGTATTGAGGAGGCACTGCACTATTGGAGGGTCAGTATTGAGGAGGCACTGCACTATTGGAGGGTTAGCATTGAGAGAGCACTGCACGATTGGAGGGTCAGTATTGAGGAGGCACTGCACTATTGGAGGGTCAGTATTGAGGAGGCACAGCACTATTGGAGGGTCAGCATTGAGAGAGCACTGCACGATTGGAGGGTCAGCATTGAGAGAGCACTGCACGATTGGAGGGTCAGTATTGAGGAGGCACTGCACTATTGGAGGGTCAGTGTTGAGGAGGCACTGCACTATTGGAGGGTCAGTATTGAGGAGGCTCTGCACTATTGGAGGGTCAGTATTAAGGAGGCACTGCACTATTGGAGGGTCAGCATTGAGAGAGCACTGCACGATTGGAGGGTCAGTATTGAGGAGGCACAGCACTATTGGAGGGTCAGCATTGAGGTAGCGCCACACTATTGGGGGGGTCAGTATTGAGGGAGCACCACACTGTTGCAGGGTCAGTATTGAGGGAGAACCGCACTGTTGGGGGGTCAGTATTGAAGGAGCACCGCACTGTTGGAGGGTCAGTATTGAAGGTGCGCCGCACTGTTGGAGGTCAGTATTGAGGGAGAAACCGCACTGTTGGAGGGTAAGTATTGAGGAGGCACTGCACTATTGGAGGGTCAGTAGTGAGGCACTGCACTATTGGAGGGTCAGCATTGAGAGAGCACTGCACGATTGGAGGGTCAGTATTGAGGAGGCACTGCACTATTGGAGGGTCAGTATTGAGGAGGCACTGCACTATTGGAGGGTCAGTATTGAGGGTGCACCGCACTGTTTGTGGGTCAGTATTGAGGGAACACTGGACTGTCGGAGCGTCTGTGTTGAGGGAGCACAGCACTGTTGGAGGGTCAGTATTGAGGTAACACTGCACTGTGGGAGGGTCAGTATTGAGGGGGCACTGCACTGTTGGAGGGTCAGTATTTAGGTCACACTGCACTGAGGGAGGGTCAGTATTGAGGGGGCACTGCACTGTTGGAGGGTCAGTATTGAGGAGGCACTGCACTATTGGAGGGTCAGTATTGAGGAGGCACTGCACTATTGGAGGGTCAGTATTGAGGCACAGCACAATTGGAGGGTCAGTATTGAGGAGGCACTGCACTATTGGAGGGTCAGCATTGAGAGAGCACTGCACAATTGGAGGGTCAGTATTGAGGGAGCACCGCACTGTTGCAGGGTCAGTATTGAGGGAGAACCGCACTGTTGGGGGGTCAGTATTGAAGGAGCACCGCACTGTTGGAGGGTCAGTATTGAAGGAGCGCCGCACTGTTGGAGAGTCAGTATTGAGGGAGAAACCGCACTGTTGGAGAGTCAGTATTGAGGGAGAATCCGCACTGTTGGAGAGTCAGTATTGAGGGAGAAACCGCACTGTTGGAGGGTCAGTATTGAGGGAGAATCCGCACTGTTGGAGGGTCAATATTGAGGGAGAAGCCGCACTGTTGGAGGGTCAGTATTGAGGGAGCACTGCACAATTGGAGGGTCAGTATTGAGGGGCCACAGCACTATTGGAGGGTCAGTATTGAGGGGCACAGCACTATTGGAGGGTCAGTATTGAGGTAACTTTGCACTGTGGGAGGGTCAGTGTTGAGGGGGCACTGCACTATTGGAGAGTCAGTTTCATAGAATTTACAGTGCAGAAGGAGGCCATTCGGCCCATCGAGTCTGCACCAGCTCTTGGAAAGAGCAACCTACCCAAGGTCCACACCTCCACCCTATCCCCATAACCCAGCAACCCCACCCAACACTAAGGGCAATTTTGGACACTAAGGACAATTTAGCATGGCCAATCCACCTAACCTGCACATCTTTGGACTGTGGGAGGAAACCGGAGCACCCGGAGGAAACCCACGCACACACGGGGAGGATGTACAGACTCCGCACAGACAGTGACCCAAGCCGGAATCGAACCTAGGACCCTGGAGCTGTGAAGCAATTGTGCTATCCACAATGCTACCGTGCTGCCCACAGTATTGAGGGAACACTGCACTATTCGAGAGTCAGTATTATGGGGACACCACACTGTTGGAGGGTCAGTATTGAGGGGACGCCGCACTGATGGAGAGTCAGTAGTGAGGGAACACTGCACTATTCGAGAGTCAGTATTATGGGGACACCACACTGTTGGAGGGTCAGTATTGAGGGGGCACCGCACTAATTGGGGGGGTCAGTATTGAGGGAGCACCGCACTGTTGGAGGGTCAGTGTTAAGGGAGAAACCGCATTGTTGGAGGGTCAGTATTGAGGGAACACCGCACTGTTGGAGGTGAGTATTGAGGGAGCACTGCACTATTGTAGGGTCAGTATTGAAGGAGCACCGCACTGTTGGAGGGTCAGTATTGAGGGAGCGCCACACTGTTGGAGGATCAGTATTGAGGGAGCACTGCACTATTGTAGGGTCAGTATTGAGGGAGCACCGCACTGTTGGAGGGTCAGTATTGAAGGAGCACCGCACTGTTGGAGGGTCAGTATTGAAGGAGCACCGCACTGTTGGAGGGTCAGTATTGAAGGAGCACCGCACTGTTGGAGGGTCAGTATTGAAGGAGCACCGCACTGTTGGAGGGTCAGTATTGAAGGAGCACTGCACTGTTGGAGGGTCAGTATTGAGGGAGCATCGCACTGTTGGAGGGTCAGTATTGAAGGAGAAACCGCACTGTTGGAGGGTCAGTATTGAAGGAGCACTGCACTGTTGGAGGGTCAGTATTGAGGGAGCACCGCACTGTTGGAGGGTCAGTATTGAGAGAGCACCGCACTGTTGGAGAGTCAGTATTGAAGGAGCACCGCACTGTTGGAGGGTCAGTATTGAAGGAGCACCGCACTGTTGGAGGGTCAGCATTGAGGGAGAAACCGCACTGTTGGAGGGTCAGTATTGAGGGAGCACCGCACTGTTGGACGGTCAGTATTGAGGGAGCACCGCACTGTTGGAGGGTCAGTGTTGAAGGAGCACTGCACTGTTGGAGGGTCAGTATTGAGGGAGCACCGCACTGTTGGAGGGTCAGTATTGAGGGAGCACCGCACTGTTGGAGGGTCAGTGTTGAAGGAGCACTGCACTGTTGGAGGGTCAGTATTGAGGGAGCATCGCATTGTTGGAGGGTCAGTATTGAAGGAGAAACTGCACTGTTGGAGAGTCAGTATTGAGGGAGCACCGCACTGTTGGAGGGTCAGTATTGAGGGAGCACTGCACTATTGTAGGGTCAGTATTGAGGGAGCACTGCACTATTGTAGGGTCAGTATTGAGGGAGCACCGCACTGTTGGAGAGTCAGTATTGTGGGAGAAACCGCATTGTTGGAGGGTCTGTATTGAGGGAACACCGCACCATTGGAGGGTAAGTATTGAGGGAGCGCCGCACTGTTGGAGAGTCAGTATTAAGGGAGCACTGCACTGTTGGAGGATCCGTATTGAGGGAGCACTGCACGATTAGAGGGTCAGTATTGAGGGGGCACTGTACAATTGGAGGGTCAGTATTGAGGAGCACCACACTGTTGGAGGGTCTGTATTGAGGGAACACTGGACTGTCGGAGGGTCAGTGTTGAGGGAGCACAGCACGGTTGGAGGGTCAGTATTGAGGTAACACTGCACTGTGGGAGGGTCAGTATTGAGGGGGCACTGCACTGTTGGAGGGTCAGTATTGAGGTAACACTGCGCTGTGGGAGGGTCAGTGTTGAGGGGCACTGCACTGTTGGAGAGTCAGTATTGAGGGAGCGCCGCACTATTGGAGAGTCAGTATTGAGTGAACACTGCACTGTTCGAAAGTCAGTATTGAGGGAACACCGCACTGTTGGAGGGTCAGTATTGAGGGAACACCGCACACCGCACTGTTGGAGGGTCAGTATTGAGGGGGCACCGCACTAATTGGGGGGGGTCAGTATTGAGGGAGCGCCACACTGTTGGAGGGTCAGTGTTAAGGGAGAAACCGCATTGTTGGAGGGTCAGTATTGAGGGAACACCGCACTGTTGGAGGGTCGGTCTTGAGGGAGTGCCACACTGTCGGAAGTGCTAATTTTTGGATGAGATGTTGAACTAAAGTCCTGTCTTCCTTTGGAAGGGTTGTGGGTTAATGATCGCATGGAATTAGCCACTAATCACTGCTTGCAAAGGCTGCACACTAATCATTTTTTAAAAACATGTTGCCTTTTTTCTGACAGGCCTGAGGTGTTGTCAAGGTTACTAGGCAGCATCGTGCTGAAGAACAAGAAGGCCGAGTTTGTCCTAACACACAAATTCCTGCTCTTGCAATATCAGCATAAGGTGTGTGCAGTCACGGGGGAGCGAGGGAGGATTAGAACAAGGTGTGTGGGGGTAAGGGGCCTGGTCAGGGTAAGAGATCAGCCAACTAGGGGGAACAGGGTTTTAAACTTCATAACCCCACACCATGACGTATTGTATTAGGATGTTGAGGGAAGTGGGGTGGTGTGGGGGTAGCAATGTTGAAGGCATTGGGGATGGTTGGGTGGGGGAATGAAGGCAGGGAGGTGTCTGCTCCTCTTCCCCTGCTTCATTCACGGCTGGGTATCTCTGGAGAGGGAGCATGCAGTGTCCACAGGCACTATTGAGGCCTTCCATGCTCGGTGGCTAAAGCAGGGTCTGGAGTGCTTAATTGACCCTTTTTAAAATATAAACTTAGAGTACCCAGTTCTTTTTGTTTTCCAATTAAAGGGCAGTTTAGGGTGGCCAATCCACCTGTCCTGCGCATCTTTGGGTTGTGGGGATGAGATCCACTTAATTGACCCTTTTAACCACATTTCAGTTTAATGTTTCAAGTCTTATTTGTGTTTTGTTTTTGTTTTAAGCAGTATCCCCTTAAAGGGCTGTCCCTTTTAATTTGTCCCTCAGTTTGTTTAATTTAGTTTATTTGGTTCAATTAAAATGGTTGAAGGCAGGACAGATGAGGGGTGGGTGTTGGGGGTGAGATGTTTCCTACTGCCATTTTAGAGCCTGTCTGATATTGTCTTTCTGATTGGTGCAGGACTCTGTGCTACAAAGCTTGCTAGGATATCTGGCCGGCGAGAAAACCCGGGGTTGCTTATTGGTCGAGGTGAGTGGGCACAAGGGGGTGTCACAACATCTCTGGATGGTGGTGGGTTTGTGATGTCTCAGGAAACATGGAGGCTCTCAGGGAGGAGGGTCGACATTGCTCTCTCCCGGTTGGGAGCTGTGGGGTGGTGGTTTGGTGTTTAGGTTGGGGTGTGTGAGGGAATGGTTGGTGTTCACAGCAGCAGTTCGGGGGTCTGCAATGTATTTAAACATTCTGGAGCTGGGAGAGTGACTACTGACATTTTAATGAAGTACTGGAGCGACACAATGAATTCTTGGAGCTAGCTTTGGGCATTCTAGCACTCCCTCCTGACAGGGTGAGAGTGGGAATCTGCTGATGGAGCACTCTGGGCTGTAACAGATTCTGAGTTTGTGTGTGTCTTTGCCAGGTGCTGAAGAAGTTGCTGGAGACCTGGGGTAACAGCAGTACTCTGAGACACACCCCGGTACAACAGCAGCTTTATATCAGCAAGGCTATTGTCATCTGCCTCGCACAACTTACCAACTCGCAGATCCAGGAACACAAAGCAGGTTAGTATGTGGTATGTGCACACCAAAATCAGGTTGCTGTGTTTGTGAGGCTGAAATAGGACTGTGGGGCTGTGAGTTTTGCGATGAGAGTGGGAGATCAAGATGGTCAGTGACACCATTGGCTCATCAGACTGAGGGGGCAGTTTTATGGTGGTGTTTGGATTGTGGGAGTTGAGTGATGATATTGGTGATGTGAGGGGTAACACGAAGGAGGGGGCTAACATGATTGAGTGGGATTGATACTTGTAGTAATGAGTGTCTCAGTCTCCATGTTTTCTGGTGCCCTGTGTTTGCAGTGCTGCTCTCTGGGATGATGGCTGGGATGGAGTGTCACCTGGACAGTAACATAGCCCGTGTTCGCCAGCTAGGGATGGTTGTTGCAGAATGCCTTAGTGCGAGGTTGAACTCTGAGGATCACAGGCTCAAGTTCCAGGTAGGTCTGGCGGAGCTGAAGACATGGAGCACAGGCCCAGTGTGTGTGGAGATATATCACGCTGCAGGGATGGAGCACTATCCCCAAAATGTCTCCACACAGCAAATTTGAAAACAAGTCTTTTACATTTTACTCCATTTGCCTCACCTAACATCTCACCAGAGAGCCGGCACCCCCCCACAGTGCAGCAGTAAATCACTACATGGATTATGAACATTAGTCCAGGAGTTGGACTTGAACCCATGACCATCTGACTCAGTGGCTCACACACAAATTCCGTACAGCTAGTGGAACCTTTTGTTATGTCACAGAGACTGGTTTGCTCCAAGGTAGTTTAACTCTAACCTAATTGCAGGCAAAAGTGGGCAGCTCATTTGGTGTGAAGTGGGGTAACTGAAATGTAAACATACCAAGATTGATATTCAAACATGCATTAATAGCTTTAGCGTAAACAAATGTAGTGAGAGCTTTTTCTAGACATGATGGGAAATTAAGTCTTGGCCAAGGAACATTCCAGAATGGCTATCCCCACAGCTGTAGCAAAAACAGATTTCACAGACATTGCTGATCAGGACAAGAAGGCAATAAGGGGGAACTTGAGACAGTACCCGAGGCTATACCCACGGCTAAGGGGTGAGATAATGGGAAATCCTGTTGATGGAACAGTATGGTTCATTAAGAAATTAATGGGACACATTATAATGAAAAGCAGCAAGTTAAGAACTATAAATATGTACTACAAAGTTTGTATCATTGAAAGAGGCTCCATGGCCGGCTCTCTCTAGCATATTCTTAAATAAAGTCTTTACATAATTGAAAGCTCACAGATTTGGAGCAGTTGTTTTTAATCACAACAGGTGCATGCACATGCTACTGACACATCTTATTGCTCAGAGCCTGAGTCACTCACTCAGCTCGATTCTCTGATCCTCACACTACCCTTGTCTCTAAAGTGGTATAATGATTGATGTGGTGCTTTTATTCGGTGGTCCTTCAGTATGTGGAAGACGACGAGTTGAGGGAACTCCGGTCACTGTCCACCCTGAGGTCGCTGTCAAGCTGGGAGGCTCCTCCGCAGCAGCACAGGTACGTGAAGAATCAATGTTAGAAACAGGCTCGCCCTACAAAACCCAAATACTGGAAATATGCAGCATGTCAGTGCATCTCCAGAGAAAACTTTCAGCTGTGTTACCATTCATCAGAGTGCTGATGAAGCTGTCTGTCCATTAAGAGGTTGTTTGAGTTGCTATTGTCTGAAATGTAATGTCTGTGCGACTAGTGGCCATCCAACACCCTGAATATAAGGACCGGGATTCTCCCTTTTGGGGACTAAGACCCCACGCCCGCCGGAAAATGGATGAGAATCACTCCGGACTTTTTCCTCGAAAGTGCGGGGTGATTCTCCGTTTTCCAGGGGGCTAGCAGAGCCCCGGCGTGCGTCCCGCAGGTCTGGCTGCCGGCGGTTCCCTGCTGTCCAGGCCGCCATGTGTGCGGCGGCCGCCAGCGGCCCACTTCGGCGCGGGCGCGCAGACATGGCGGAGCCACACAGCGGGCCCGTGTGGAGTAAGGTAGGTCCCCCACAGATGGTGATGGCCCACGGGTCTGAGCTCCCGCCGGGTGGCACCAGATGTAAACCACGCCGGCGGGAGTCCGGCCAGTCGCCCGAGAATCGGCGATTGGCGCCGCTTCTCCGGTCGCCGGAGAATCGGTGGCCCGGCTTCGGAGCAGCGTGGCGGGAACTTCCCGCGTCCCCACCGATTCTCCGGCCCAGCGCGGGCTCAGAGAATCCCGGCACAGATGTTGAATGAGAGGAGGGAAACCGACATAAACAGAAAGTCACACTGAATTTTGCTTGTTGCTCCATGCTCCCTCATTTTCATTGGCATTGGCAATATTTCAACCCTCAGGTGAGAATTCATCTGGTTCCCTCCCCAATCCTGAAGCCAAATCCCTCCATCTCCACCTGATCCTCCTCATAAGTAAGAAACTTAATTCACTGGCCACAATCAAGCGCATCAGGGCTTTAATGAGTTTTCATCCATTTCTAGAGATGGAGACTCACAGATGGAGAGCAGACCGAACCTGGGGAAGAGTAAACAGCCAGTGCAGAGAACACAGGACACAGAGGCAGAGTCGGAACTTGACAGGTTGGTAAAACCAGTTTTCACCTCTTTCCTGTTTCAGCCATTAGAATAAAAAATAGGTACAAGATGGGGTCAATTCTTGTATAGTGGTTGCACTCTGACCTGCTGTGGCAAAAGGTTGTGGACTCAGGCTATGTTCCAGGATGAGTAACGTGCTGAAGGAGTTTTGTATTGTCTTTCAGTTGAATGGGTCTCTCTATCTCTCTCTCCCTCTGTCGCTCATTCACCCGTGCTCCTGATCTCTCTCATTTGCTCCCAATTTCACTCACTCTCTTGTCCTCTTGCTTCCCTTGCACTTTCACATACCCACCTCACTTCAATTGCTCACTCCTCTCTTTTTTATTCACAGTGATGATGAACTGATTCCCTATGACCTGTCGATTGACACTGAACTACAGAGGAGTCAAGCCCCAGTCTACGTCAGTGACTGTGTGGAAGGTAACCTGATGCCAGGTCCTTGTGTATTGTGCACTGAGTCACTGGTCAGCGATAGGGGAGCACTGAATGGCTGGTCAGTGTGGGTAGTCACTGAGTGACCAGTCAGTATGTGAAGTGGCGGTTGGACCACTGAGTGATCAGTCACCATGAGTGTGTGAGTGACCTGTCGGAAAAGGCTCGGTCCCTCCTCCCATTCATGAGGAGAGGGCCAGAATCTTCCATTTGGGAAACTATGTTCTCCCGCCAAAGATGAATCGCAACTGCCCGCGCGCTGGGATTGCAAATCCGGAAGCGATTCACCATCCCATGCCATGCAAATTTATGCATGGAAGGGATTCCCTTGTAAATCAAATGGCAGCCGGAGAGCGATATCCGTCGATTGGCTCCCCCATCCCCCGCAATGCAATTCTAGCGCCGCCGGGATTTTCTGGGTGACCTGACCCCCTCCCAAAGACCCCCCCCCCCCCCCCGCAATGAGAGAGACCCACCCCCATGAGAGGCACACCAGTGACCCCCCCCCAATTACAGACCCCCCACCAGAGCCCCCCCAATTACAGAGTATCCCACCAGGAGATCTCCCCATTACAGGGACCCCCCACCAGAGACCCCCCCAATTGGAGACCCATTGCCTGGAAGCCCCCCCCCCTCTCGTAAGAGAGTCCCCCCCTGCCTGGAAGCTAGGGAGTAGTCCAAACAGAGGCAATGAAAAATATCACTGCTTTAAAACTCACCTATGCAATACATCCGCTAGCTCAAGCAGAGGAAGCAGCACCTTTCATAGAATTTACAGTGTAGAAGGAGGCCATTCGGACCATCGAGTCTGCACCGGCCCTTACAAAGAGCACCCTACTCAAGCCAACGTATCTACCCTATCCCTGTAACCCAGCAACCCCCCACTTAAACCTTTTTGGACATTAAGGGCATGGCCAATCCACCTAACCCGCACATCTTTGGACTGTGGGAGGAAACCCGGAGTACACGGAGGAAACCCATGCAGACACGGAGAGACGTGCAGACTCCGCACAGACAGTGACTCAGCCGGGAATCGAACCTGGGACCCTGGAGCTGTGAAGCAGTTGTGCTAAGCACTATGCTGCCGTGCTGCCCCGTGATGCACCTGTGCATTCCTGAAATGAGAAAACCCAGTCAGTTGGGTTTAAACCCTCTCAGATCTTTGATCTGTCACTCTTTCATATCTATGTGAAATTGCTTTTACAAGGCTGGGATCCACAGGTTTCCACACACACACAGCTGTCTGTATTATTTAATTCATCTCCCTTCAGGCTTTAGTCGCTTTCAAGTAGTCAGCTGTGAAATTAACCTCAATGTTTATAAATATCTAGGTACAGCTCCTGGACCACAACAAAGACAGTTAAGTGCTTTCTGGCAAAAAAAGAGGTAGTGAGATTTTTTTCACTGCCTCTGTCTGACTGCTGTCCAGCTTCCAGTCAGGGGTATCTTTTATGGGGGCGGAGGCTTCCAGGCAGGGGTCTCTCATGGTGAGCTTCCAGACAGGGGTCTCTCTTATGGGGGGGTAGGGTCTCTGTTATTGGGGGTCCTCTAGTGGGGGTCTCTCTCAATAGGGGGGTCCCTGGTGGGGTTCTCTGTATTTGGGGGTCTATGCTGGGGTCTCTCTCTTGGGGGGCCCTCTGATGGTGAGGGTGCAATGCGGGGCCTGGTGGGACTGGTGTCAGCAGGGTTTGAATTGTGGGGGGCATGGTGGCCCCTCCGGTGAACTTTGGGGCAGTTCCTTAAAAGAATTACCCCCTTAGCCCACCGCGTCAGGGGCCATGTTTGTAAATACCTGCCTGAATTTGCGTCCTACGTGAATCCCCACCTAGAGGACAGGGGAATCACGTGAACTTGGAGAATATGTTGTCCAGCCCGTTAATAAGCGTGAACCTTGATGTCGCTGCCATCGGGAACCCCACTCCGGGCGGTGGATAATCCAGTCCCGATTCTTCATGTTATTGATTAGTGTTTGGAAGGTTTTTGCAAAGAGCAGCATATTCGTCTCCTTCACCTCTGATTCACTCACTTTGTCCACTTACTGATTTCTAGATTTCTGATTGCTTTACAGTCCTGAGGACATCTGCAAACCCAGAGCAAATTGAAATTACTTTGAAGATTGTGGAAAACTTGATTAGAAAAATCCAACCGCAAGTAGAGAGGTGAGGGGTAGAGGTGAGGAGTGCGGAGTGTGCGGGGGAGGGGGAGACTGGGGGAGCAGAGTGATGACGAGAGTTTGCTGTCAGCTTTGTCAATGAAGGATTATGATTGTGACATGCAGGAGTTGTACCTTTTACTGATATGCAGCTTGGTTTAGAGGGTTGTGTGGCCGAACTACACCAGGCTGACAATGGGAGGGCTGCACTTTTCCAGGGCATCTATTGCAGGAATGGTGCACTGTCAGAGGGGACGTTTGAGGACACCACATTGTTCCAGGGGTCAGTACTTACGGAGCGCCAGACTGTCAGAGCTGCAGTACTGAGGGAGTGCTGCACTGTCGGGAGGCGCAATACTGAGGGATTGCTGCATACTGTCGGGAGGTGCAGTGCTGCACTGTCGGGAGACGCAGTACTGAGGGAGTGCTGCATGGTCGGGAGGCGCAGTACCAAGGGAGTGCTGCACTGTCGGGAGGCGCAGTACCAAGGGAGTGCTGCACTGTTGGGAGGCGCAGTACCGAGGGAGTGTTGCACTGTCAGAGTGCAGAGTTGGAGGGTGCCTGAAGCTGTGACCTTGTTTGCCTGCTGTGATGGTTGATGGGGGGAGTTACCCGGCACTGTTTGAAGAGCAGAGTGATCTGATATCCTAGTCAACATCCATCACTTTGTTTCTTGATATAATTGTGGGATTTTCTGTGCTTGATCGTCGGATTTACAAATGGGCTCAATTTGTGTCGGTCACGTTTCTGAGTGGGGTGCTAAAGCTATTTGTTATTTTATTTCACAGGTCAGTGTGCAGTTTGCACAGGTATTTCTCCACCTTGAGGACAAGTTTAACATTCAGGGTTCATAGGGCTGCGACAGCGAGGGCTGGTGCAATCACTGTTACAGACATCATTCCTGTAAGTACAGAGGAAGCTGCTGAAGAAGCCAAAATGATCCATCCATTCTGGGACAGGTATAACTCTGAACAGTTAATTAATGTGTAATGTCATCGCTTACCCAAAATCATTTTTTTGAGCTAGTGAAAGGGTTTGATTTACAACCCCATTGAAAATCAGCACAATGCAAAGGAAATACTATTCTTTCCCCGTCCCACCCCATTGCAGGCAATATAAGAGTCAGCCTTAACACCATAAAACCAGGAGGTAGCACAGACAAAAGATACAAATGTTTTATTGTGCAACATGAGCTAAGAGTTTGAAAGAATGTTTACAAAATGTTTTGCTACTTCCACACTAAGTCACAATCAATACTCAATACTAACAAAAAATACAAAAAAAAGCCCAGCTTTCATAAGAAGCCAAGTTTACAGTCCAATAGGGCAGCACGGTGGCACAATGGGTAGCACTCCTGCCTCACAGTGCCGAGGTCCCAGGTTCGATCCCAGCTCTGGGTCACTGTCCGTGTGGAGTTTGCACATTCTCCCCATGTTTACGTGGGTTTTGCCCCCACAACCCAAAGATGTGCAGGCTAGGTGGATTGGCCACGCGAAATTGCCCCTTAATCGGAAAAAATGAATTGGGTACTCTAAAATTTTAAAAAAAAGTTTACAATCCAATAATGTTTTCAAAATTGTTTAAATGTCTCTTCAAAATAGTCTGGAGAAAATGTCAAAAAGCGAAGAGTTTTAAGCACGTTACCCCGTATCCCGCCGTGCCAGCTGTATGCCTTTGGGCATAATGGTCACTCTTTTGGCATGGATGGCACACAGGTTGGTGTTCTCAAACAGGTGAACCAAGTAGGCCTCACTGGCTTCCTGTAAAGCTCCAATTGCAGCACTCTGAAAGCTCAGGGTTTGAAGTCCTGGGCAATTTCCCTCACACGACGCTGGAAGGGCAGTTTACGAATAAGCAGGTCTGTGGACTTCTGGTATCGCTGAATTTCCTCTGAGAGCGACTGTAACCTGGCCTGTAGCGATGAGATTTCTTCACTCCACCGGTGGACGCAGTACTTTTCCAGGCCGTCTGGTGGCCAGTTGCTTCCTGGCGTTTGCCGCCGGTGGATTTATGAGCTATCTCTACTCACAGGATCAACCTCACCACCTGGAATAGGAGCCGCACTATCCACATACCCACAATCTGTACTCTCCATAGAACCGACTGGACTAAAGCACGGTCCTCCTACTACCCTACCGGCTCCCCACCCTATCTCCTCCCACTGCCTGTCCCTTCCACCTGACCCTATCTCCCTGCTGCCCCCCCCATTCCCCCCTCCCAATTCCCCATGTGGACCGTGCCCATTATCTGGCTCCTGCCACCATTGACCTTTGGCATGGAACCCACCGCCCACCCCCACCCCCCCGGCAGATCCTCCTTCCCCACCTGATCTTCCATGTGGTCCCTGACCCTCCACCTGGCTTCTACCCGCTGACCATCCCATTTGACTCCCACCCGCTGGATCCTCCAACTCATCCCGCTCTCTGTGTGCACACTCCCTCCCCAGGCTTCAGAGTCCAACACTCCTTCCGGGCCTGAATCCTACTGCTTTCCCCCAGCGTTCATCCCCCCCCCCCCCCCCCCCAACCCCTTTTATACTGATCCAGGCATCTTTCATATCAGCCTCCCACTCACTCCCAGCCAGACACCAGCAGTGACTGGGTGTTTGTGCAGAGTTAGGCTGCACCTCACCCCCCTCCACCAGTATGGAGTGAGACCTTCACCATCTTTACCTGTATTGCAGGTCACTCAGTATCTCACTGCCGAGTTCTACGCTGCGAATTATAGCCTCACTCAACGGCTGGACATCCTGGATGTGAGTGTTTACCTTCTTCCATCACAGTTACTGTTTAAAAGTAATTTCCTACATTGTCAGAAACTTCCTCCTGGTTCCACCATCTTTGTGCTTTGTGTTTGCCCAGGTTTTGGCACTGGCTGCCCAAGAATTATCCCAGCCTGACAGCAGCCCAAAGAGCAGCCAATGAGACTCCTTCCATTCAGCTCCTGCGAGAGGCCCCTGATACACACAACCCCAGTCAGCAGTGGAAGAAAATAATTGAAGAAAGGATAGAAAACAAGACCCGTCGCTTTGCCAAAGTAAGAGCAGAGCTGGGTTGGGGGGAAGGTCAGTTTGCTTGCACGGGCTGAAGCTGGGTGAGGGCTGGGCATTGGGGGAGTCAGAGCCAGAGTGGGTGCGCAGCAGTGCCTTGGTGACAAACTGACTGGATGCATTTAGCAGCAAGCTTGTTGGGAGAGGTTAATAGGGTTACTATATGGTGTCATGGGAGTGTCCCTTTAAGAAAGCATTTTTGTCTTATCACATGGCTTCAGTGATGTCATTGTGTGGGTGGAGCTGGGCTGTGGCTCTGTGAGCTGTTTTTGGTTTCGCTTTCACATTTGACTGTTGTGGATTCAGACAGGAAAAATAGGTATTTTGGCCTGTCTCTCTCTCTAGTTTAAATCACCTTGGTGGTGGCCAGTCTTATTCAAATGAGAATGCAGAGTGCTGTATCAAGCCCTTGGAAAGGAGTTTTTGGTTTATGGGATTTTGTTTTTGAATTGGAACAGTTAAGGGGGAATTCATTAAGTGTTATACATAGATTTGGGAGCACAGTGGGGCAGTGCTGCCTCATGGCGCCGTGGTCCCAGGTTCGATCCCGGCTCTGGGTCACTGTCCATGTGGAGCTTGCATATTCTCCCCGTGTTTGCGTGGGTTTCTCCCCCACAACCCAAAGATGTGCAGGGTAGCATGGTGCATTGGTCTCACTAAATTGCCCCTTAATTGGAAAAAATGAATTGGGTACTCTAAATTTATAGAAAAAAGTGTTATACTAGATTACTGTAGCTGTGGGATATCTATATGTTTGTAATTGATAACCATTCTTGCTGTTTAGTTATCTATAAATGTTAACTAAGTTCTTAGAATAAAGTTTATTTTGATTAAAGTGTCCAGGAAGACTGTTGAATAACACCAAGTGAAGGCTCTTGTGCTCATCCTAGCCAAATTCAACATAAAATGTTATAGGTCAGGTGAACTCCATAATATACTTTGGCGTTTCTAAACCCTGGCCCATAACATGGGATGTGACAAACTTGGTGTGGGGCATCTGAGATCAGAGAGAGTAAAGACCTCACAGAATTAGGTCAGTCAGGCATTAGTTGGTTCAGGTAACAGGAGGTTGCTTACTGCCTGTCTTTCTGTCGGTTCCCCAACCACACCCCTCTGTCTCTCTCCTCAGAAATATAAAAACTACATCCATGTCTTGTTTATTTCTCAATCTATCAGTTACACATTCCATCTTCCCTGTTTTACTTTCACTCATGTATAGATGTCTCACTCTGTCTTTCTTGGTCTCTCTCTCTCACTCTCTGGGTCAGTCTGCCTATCTCTGCCACCTTCTCCCTCTCTTTGTCTCTTTTTCTGTCTCTATCTCTTCCTCTATCTCGGGTGGCACGGTGGTGCACTGGTTAGCACTGCTGCCGACTGTGCTGAGGACCCAGGTTCAAACCCGGCCCAGGGTCACTGTCTGTGTGGAGTTTCCACATTCTCCCCGTGTCTTCGTGGGTTTCGCCCCCAAAACCCAAAGATTTGCACTCCGCCTCTCACACTCCGCTTCATGTGCTCCGCCTCTCCCGCTCTCTCGCACTCTGTCTCTCCTGTTCTCTCGCGCTCTGTCTCTCCCGCTCTCTCGCGCACTGTCACTCGCGCTCTGTCTCTCCCGCTCATTCGCGCTACGTCTCTCCCGCTCTCTCGCGCTCAGTCTCTCCCGCTCTGTCGCGCTCAGTCTCTCCCGCTCTATCGCGCTCCGTCTCTCCCGCTCATTCACGCTCCGTCTCTCCCGCTCTCTCGCGCTCCGTCTCTCTCGCGCTCCGTCTCTCCCGCACTCTCGCGCTCCGTCTCTCCCGCTCTCTCGCGCTCCGTCTCTCCCGCTCGCTCGCGCTCCGCCTCTCCCGCTCGCTCGCGCTCCGCCTCTCCCGCTCTCTCGCGCTCCGCTTCTCCCGCTCTCTCGCGCTCCGCCTCTCCCGCTCTCTCGCGCTCCGTCTCTCCCGCTCTCTCGCGCTCCGTCTCTCCCGCTCTCTCGCGCTCCGTCTCTCCCGCTCTCTCGCGCTCCGTCTCTCCCGCTCTCTCGCGCTCCGTCTCTCCCGCTCTCTCGCGCTCCGTCTCTCGCGCTCCGTCTCTCCCGCGCTCCGTCTCTCCCGCGCTCCGTCTCTCCCGCGCTCCGTCTCTCCCGCGCTCCGTCTCTCCCGCGCTCCGTCTCTCCCGCTCTCTCCCGCTCCGTCTCTCCCGCGCACCGTCTCTCCCGCTCCGTGTCTCCCGCTCCATCTCTCCCGCTCCGTCTCTCCCGCTCTCTCCCGCCATGTCTCTCCCGCTCCCTCGCGCTCCGTCTCTCCCGCTCCCTCGCGCTCCTTCTCTCCCGCTCCCTCACGCTCCGTCTCTCCCACTCTCTCGCGCTCCGTTTCTCCTGATCTCTCGCGCTCCGACTCTCCCGCTCTCTCGCGCTCCGTCTCTCCCGCTCTCTCGCGCTCCGTCTCTCCCGCTCTCTCGCGCTCCGTCTCTCCCGCTCACTCGCTCCGTCTCTCTCGCGCTCCGTCTCTCCCGCTCTCTCGCGGGCTCCGTCGCTCCCGCACTCTCGCGCTCCGTCGCTCCCGCTCTCTCGCGCTCCGTCGCTCCCGCTCTCTCGCGCTCCGTCGCTCCCGCTCTCTCGCGCTCCGTCTCTCCCGCTCTCTCGCGCTCCGTCTCTCCCGCTCTCTCGCGCTCCGTCTCTCCCGCTCTCCCGCTCTCTCGCGCTCCGTCTCTCCCGCTCTCTCGCGCTCCGTCTCTCCCGCTCACTCGCTCCGTCTCTCCCGCTCTCTCGCGCTCCGTCTCTCCCGCTCTCTCGCGCTCCGTCGCTCCCGCACTCTCGCGCTCCGTCGCTCCCGCACTCTCGCGCTCCGTCGCTCCCGCTCTCTCGCGCTCCGTCGCTCCCGCTCTCTCGCGCACCGTCTCTCCCGCTCGCTCGCGCACCGTCTCTCCCGCTCTCTCGCGCACTGTCACTCGCGCTCTGTCTCTCCCGCTCATTCGCGCTACGTCTCTCCCGCTCTCTCGCGCTCAGTCTCTCCCGCTCTGTCGCGCTCAGTCTCTCCCGCTCTATCGCGCTCCGTCTCTCCCGCTCATTCACGCTCCGTCTCTCCCGCTCTCTCGCGCTCCGTCTCTCTCGCGCTCCGTCTCTCCCGCACTCTCGCGCTCCGTCTCTCCCGCTCTCTCGCGCTCCGTCTCTCCCGCTCGCTCGCGCTCCGTCTCTCCCGCTCGCTCGCGCTCCGCCTCTCCCGCTCGCTCGCGCTCCGCTTCTCTCGCGCTCCGCCTCTCCCGCTCTCTCGCGCTCCGTCTCTCCCGCTCTCTCGCGCTCCGTCTCTCCCGCTCTCTCGCGCTCCGTCTCTCCCGCTCTCTCGCGCTCCGTCTCTCCCGCTCTCTCGCGCTCCGTCTCTCCCGCTCTCTCGCGCTCCGTCTCTCCCGCTCTCTCGCGCTCCGTCTCTCCCGCTCTCTCGCGCTCCGTCTCTCCCGCTCTCTCGCGCTCCGTCTCTCCCGCTCTCTCGCGCTCCGTCTCTCCCGCGCTCCGTCTCTCCCGCGCTCCGTCTCTCCCGCGCTCCGTCTCTCCCGCGCTCCGTCTCTCCCGCGCTCCGTCTCTCCCGCGCTCCGTCTCTCCCGCTCTCTCCCGCTCCGTCTCTCCCGCTCCGTGTCTCCCGCTCCAACTCTCCCGCTCCGTCTCTCCCGCTCTCTCCCGCCATGTCTCTCCCGCTCCCTCGCGCTCCGTCTCTCCCGCTCCCTCGCGCTCCTTCTCTCCCGCTCCCTCACGCTCCGTCTCTCCCACTCTCTCGCGCTCCGACTCTCCCGCTCTCTCGCGCTCCGTCTCTCCCGCTCTCTCGCGCTCCGTCTCTCCCGCTCTCTCGCGCTCCGTCTCTCCCGCTCACTCGCTCCGTCTCTCCCGCTCTCTCGCGCTCCGTCTCTCCCGCTCTCTCGCGCTCCGTCGCTCCCGCACTCTCGCGCTCCGTCGCTCCCGCTCTCTCGCGCTCCGTCTCTCCCGCTCTCTCGCGCTCCGTCTCTCGCGCTCCATCTCTCCCGCTCTCTCGCGCTCCGTCTCTCCCGCTCTCTCGCGCTCCGTCTCTCCCGCTCTCTCGCGCTCCGTCTCTCCCGCTCTCTCGCGCTCCGTCTCTCCCGCTCTCTCGCGCTCCGTCCCTCCCGCTCGCTCGCGCTCCGTCCCTCCCGCTCGCTCGCGCTCAGTCCCTCCCGCTCGCTCGCGCACCGTCTCTCCCGCTCGCTCGCGCACCGTCTCTCCCGCTCGCTCGCGCACCGTCTCTCCCGCTCGCTCGCGCTCCGTCTCTCCCGCTCGCTCGCGCTCCGTCTCTCCCGCTCGCTCGCGCTCCGTCTCTCCCGCTCGCTCGCGCTCCGTCTCTCCCGCTCGCTCGCGCTCCGTCTCTCCCGCTCTCCGTCTCTCCCGCTCCGTCTCTCCCGCTCTCTCCCGCTCCGTCTCTCACGCTATCTCCCGCTCCCTCCCTCTCCGTCTCTCCCGCTCCCTCCCGCTCCGTCTCTCCCGCTCCCTCCCGCTCCGTCTCTCCCGCTCCCTCCCGCTCCGTCTCTCCCGCTCCCTCGCGCTCCGTCTCTCCCGCTCTCTCGCGCTCAGTCCCTCCCGCTCGCTCGCGCACCGTCTCTCCCGCTCGCTCGCGCACCGTCTCTCCCGCTCGCTCGCGCACCGTCTCTCCCGCTCGCTCGCGCTCCGTCTCTCCCGCTCGCTCGCGCTCCGTCTCTCCCGCTCGCTCGCGCTCCGTCTCTCCCGCTCGCTCGCGCTCCGTCTCTCCCGCTCTCTCGCGCTCCGTCTCTCCCGCTCCGTCTCTCCCGCTCTCTCCCGCTCCGTCTCTCCCGCTATCTCCCGCTCCCTCCCTCTCCGTCTCTCCCGCTCCCTCCCGCTCCGTCTCTCCCGCTCCCTCCCGCTCCGTCTCTCCCGCTCCCTCGCGCTCCGTCTCTCCCGCTCCCTCGCGCTCCGTCTCTCCCGCACTCTCCCGCTCCGTCTCTCCCGCTCCCTCCCGCTCCGTCTCTCCCGCTCTCTCGCGCTCCGTCTCTCCCGCGCTCCGTCTCTCCCGCTATCTCGCGCTCCGTCTCTCTCGCGCTCCGTCTCTCTCGCGCTCCGTCTCTCTCGCGCTCCGTCTCTCTCGCGCTCCGTCTCTCTCGCGCTCCGTCTCTCTCGCGCTCCGTCTCTCTCGCGCTCCGTCTCTCCCGCGCTCGGTCTCTCCCGCTCTCTCCCGCTCCGTCTCTCCCGCTCTCTCGCGCTCCGTCTCTCCCGCTCTCTCGCGCTCCGCCTCTCCCGCTCGCTCGCGCTCCGCCTCTCCCGCTCTCTCGCGCTCCGCTTCTCCCGCTCTCTCGCGCTCCGCCTCTCCCGCTCTCTCGCGCTCCGTCTCTCCCGCTCTCTCGCGCTCCGTCTCTCCCGCTCTCTCGCGCTCCGTCTCTCCCGCTCTCTCGCGCTCCGTCTCTCCCTCTCTCTCGCGCTCCGTCTCTCCCGCTCTCTCGCGCTCCGTCTCTCCCGCTCTCTCGCGCTCCGTCTCTCTCGCGCTCCGTCTCTCCCGCACTCTCGCGCTCCGTCTCTCCCGCTCCGTCTCTCCCGCTCGCTCGCGCTCCGCCTCTCCCGCTCGCTCGCGCTCCGCCTCTCCCGCTCTCTCGCGCTCCGCTTCTCCCGCTCTCTCGCGCTCCGCCTCTCCCGCTCTCTCGCGCTCCGTCTCTCCCGCTCTCTCGCGCTCCGTCTCTCCCGCTCTCTCGCGCTCCGTCTCTCCCGCTCTCTCCCGCTCCGTCTCTCCTGCTCCGTGTCTCCCGCTCCAACTCTCCCGCTCCGTCTCTCCCGCTCTCTCCCGCCATGTCTCTCCCGCTCCCTCGCGCTCCGTCTCTCCCGCTCCCTCGCGCTCCTTCTCTCCCGCTCCCTCACGCTCCGTCTCTCCCACTCTCTCGCGCTCCGTTTCTCCTGATCTCTCGCGCTCCGACTCTCCCGCTCTCTCGCGCTCCGTCTCTCCCGCTCTCTCGCGCTCCGTCTCTCCCGCTCTCTCGCGCTCCGTCTCTCCCGCTCACTCGCTCCGTCTCTCCCGCTCTCTCGCGCTCCGTCTCTCCCGCTCTCTCGCGCTCCGTCGCTCCCGCACTCTCGCGCTCCGTCGCTCCCGCTCTCTCCCGCTCCGTCTCTCCCGCTCTCTCGCGCTCCGTCTCTCGCGCTCCATCTCTCCCGCTCTCTCGCGCTCCGTCTCTCCCGCTCTCTCGCGCTCCGTCTCTCCCGCTCTCTCGCGCTCCGTCTCTCCCGCTCTCTCGCGCTCCGTCTCTCCCGCTCTCTCGCGCTCCGTCTCTCCCGCTCTCTCGCGCTCCGTCCCTCCCGCTCGCTCGCGCTCCGTCCCTCCCGCTCGCTCGCGCTCAGTCCCTCCCGCTCGCTCGCGCACCGTCTCTCCCGCTCGCTCGCGCACCGTCTCTCCCGCTCGCTCGCGCACCGTCTCTCCCGCTCGCTCGCGCTCCGTCTCTCCCGCTCGCTCGCGCTCCGTCTCTCCCGCTCGCTCGCGCTCCGTCTCTCCCGCTCGCTCGCGCTCCGTCTCTCCCGCTTGCTCGCGCTCCGTCTCTCCCGCTCTCTCGCGCTCCGTCTCTCCCGCTCTCTCCCGCTCCGTCTCTCACGCTATCTCCCGCTCCCTCCCTCTCCGTCTCTCCCGCTCCCTCCCGCTCCGTCTCTCCCGCTCCCTCCCGCTCCGTCTCTCCCGCTCCCTCGCGCTCCGTCTCTCCCGCTCTCTCGCGCTCAGTCCCTCCCGCTCGCTCGCGCACCGTCTCTCCCGCTCGCTCGCGCACCGTCTCTCCCGCTCGCTCGCGCACCGTCTCTCCCGCTCGCTCGCGCACCGTCTCTCCCGCTCGCTCGCGCTCCGTCTCTCCCGCTCGCTCGCGCTCCGTCTCTCCCGCTCTCTCGCGCTCCGTCTCTCCCGCTCCGTCTCTCCCGCTCTCTCCCGCTCCGTCTCTCCCGCTATCTCCCGCTCCCTCCCTCTCCGTCTCTCCCGCTCCCTCCCGCTCCGTCTCTCCCGCTCCCTCCCGCTCCGTCTCTCCCGCTCCCTCGCGCTCCGTCTCTCCCGCTCCCTCGCGCTCCGTCTCTCCCGCACTCTCCCGCTCCGTCTCTCCCGCTCCCTCCCGCTCCGTCTCTCCCGCTCTCTCGCGCTCCGTCTCTCTCGCGCTCCGTCTCTCTCGCGCTCCGTCTCTCTCGCGCTCCGTCTCTCTCGCGCTCCGTCTCTCTCGCGCTCCGTCTCTCTCGCGCTCCGTCTCTCCCGCGCTCGGTCTCTCCCGCTCTCTCCCGCTCCGTCTCTCCCGCTCTCTCGCGCTCCGTCTCTCCCGCTCTCTCGCGCTCCGCCTCTCCCGCTCGCTCGCGCTCCGCCTCTCCCGCTCTCTCGCGCTCCGCTTCTCCCGCTCTCTCGCGCTCCGTCTCACCCGCTCTCTCGCGCTCCGTCTCTCCCGCTCTCTCGCGCTCCGTCTCTCCCGCTCTCTCGCGCTCCGTCTCTCCCTCTCTCTCGCGCTCCGTCTCTCCCGCTCTCTCGCGCTCCGTCTCTCCCGCTCTCTCGCGCTCCGTCTCTCCCGCTCTCTCGCGCTCCGTCTCTTCCGCTCTCTCGCGCTCCGTCTCTCCCGCTCTCTCGCGCTCCGTCTCTCTCGCGCTCCGTCTCTCTCGCGCTCCGTCTCTCTCGCGCTCCGTCTCTCCCGCGCTCCGTCTCTCCCGCGCTCCGTCTCTCCCGCGCTCCGTCTCTCCCGCTCTCTCCCGCTCCGTCTCTCCCGCGCACCGTCTCTCCCGCTCCGTGTCACCCGCTCCATCTCTCCCGCTCCGTCTCTCCCGCTCTCTCCCGCCATGTCTCTCCCGCTCCCTCGCGCTCCGTCTCTCCCGTTCCCTCGCGCTCCTTCTCTCCCGCTCCCTCACGCTCCGTCTCTCCCACTCTCTCGCGCTCCGTTTCTCCTGATCTCTCGCGCTCCGACTCTCCCGCTCTCTCGCGCTCCGTCTCTCCCGCTCTCTCGCGCTCCGTCTCTCCCGCTCCCTCGCGCTCCGTCTCTCCCGCTCACTCGCTCCGTCTCTCCCGCTCTCTCGCGCTCCGTCTCTCCCGCTCTCTCGCGCTCCGTCGCTCCCGCACTCTCGCGCTCCGTCGCTCCCGCACTCTCGCGCTCCGTCGCTCCCGCTCTCTCGCGCTCCGTCGCTCCCGCTCTCTCGCGCTCCGTCTCTCCCGCTCCCTCACGCTCCGTCTCTCCCACTCTCTCGCGCTCCGTTTCTCCCGATCTCTCGCGCTCCGACTCTCCCGCTCTCTCGCGCTCCGTCTCTCCCGCTCTCTCGCGCTCCGTCTCTCCCGCTCTCTCGCGCTCCGTCTCTCCCGCTCTCTCGCGCTCCGTCTCTCCCGCTCTCTCGCGCTCCGTCTCTCTCTCTCGCGCTCCGTCTCTCCCGCGCTCCGTCTCTCCCGCGCTCCGTCTCTCCCGCGCTCCGTCTCTCCCGCGCTCCGTCTCTCCCGCGCTCCGTCTCTCCCGCTCTCTCCCGCTCCGTCTCTCCCGCGCACCGTCTCTCCCGCTCCGTGTCTCCCGCTCCATCTCTCCCGCTCCGTCTCTCCCGCTCTCTCCCGCCATGTCTCTCCCGCTCCCTCGCGCTCCGTCTCTCCCGCTCCCTCGCGCTCCTTCTCTCCCGCTCCCTCACGCTCCGTCTCTCCCACTCTCTCGCGCTCCGTTTCTCCTGATCTCTCGCGCTCCGACTCTCCCGCTCTCTCGCGCTCCGTCTCTCCCGCTCTCTCGCGCTCCGTCTCTCCCGCTCACTCGCTCCGTCTCTCCCGCTCTCTCGCGCTCCGTCTCTCCCGCTCTCTCGCGCTCCGTCGCTCCCGCACTCTCGCGCTCCGTCGCTCCCGCACTCTCGCGCTCCGTCGCTCCCGCTCTCTCGCGCTCCGTCGCTCCCGCTCTCTCGCGCACCGTCTCTCCCGCTCGCTCGCGCACCGTCTCTCCCGCTCGCTCGCGCACCGTCTCTCCCGCTCGCTCGCGCACCGTCTCTCCCGCTCGCTCGCGCACCGTCTCTCCCGCTCGCTCGCGCTCCGTCTCTCCCGCTCGCTCGCGCTCCGTCTCTCCCGCTCCGTCTCTCCCGCTCTCTCCCGCTCCGTCTCTCCCGCTCCCTCCCTCTCCGTCTCTCCCGCTCCCTCCCGCTCCGTCTCTCCCGCTCCCTCCCGCTCCGTCTCTCCCGCTCCCTCCCGCTCCGTCTCTCCCGCTCCCTCGCGCTCCGTCTCTCCCGCTCTCTCGCGCTCCGTCTCTCCCGCACTCTCCCGCTCCGTCTCTCCCGCTCCCTCCCGCTCCGTCTCTCCCGCTCTCTCGCGCTCCGTCTCTCCCGCGCTCCGTCTCTCCCGCTATCTCGCGCTCCGTCTCTCCGTCTCTCTCGCGCTCCGTCTCTCTCGCGCTCCGTCTCTCTCGCGCTCCGTCTCTCTCGCGCTCCGTCTCTCTCGCGCTCCGTCTCTCTCGCGCTCCGTCTCTCTCGCGCTCCGTCTCTCCCGCGCTCGGTCTCTCCCGCTCTCTCGCGCTCCGTCTCTCCCGCTCTCTCGCGCTCCGTCTCTCCCGCTCTCTCGCGCTCCGTCTCTCTCGCGCTCCGTCTCTCTCGCGCTCCGACTCTCGCGCTCCGTCTCTCTCGCGCTCCGACTCTCGCGCTCCGTCTCTCGCGCTCCGTCTCTCGCGCTCCGTCTCTCGCGCTCCGTCTCTCGCGCTCCGTCTCTCGCGCTCCGTCTCTCGCGCTCCGTCTCTCGCGCTCCGTCTCTCGCGCTCCGTCTCTCGCGCTCCGTCTCTCGCGCTCCCTCACTCCCGCTCCCTCACTCCCGCTCCGCCTCTCAAGCTCCGTCTCTCAAGCTCCGTCTCTCCCGCTCTCTCGCGCTCCGTCTCTCCCGCTCTCTCGCGCTCCGTCTCTCCCACTCTCTCGCGCTCCGTCCCTCCCGCTCCGTCTCTCTCGCGCTCCGTCTCTCCCTCTCTCTCGCGCTCCCTCTCTCTCGCGCTCCCTCTCTCTCGCGCTCCCTCTCTCTCGCGCTCCCTCTCTCTCGCGCTCCCTCTCTCCCTCTCTTTGTCTCTTTTTCTGTCTCTATCTCTTCCTCTATCTCGGGTGGCACGGTGGTGCACTGGTTAGCACTGCTGCCGACTGTGCTGAGGACCCAGGTTCAAACCCGGCCCAGGGTCACTGTCTGTGTGGAGTTTCCACATTCTCCCCGTGTCTTCGTGGGTTTCGCCCCCAAAACCCAAAGATTTGCGCTCCGCCTCTCACACTCCGCTTCATGCGCTCCGCCTCTCCCGCTCTCTCGCACTCTGTCTCTCCTGTTCTCTCGCGCTCTGTCTCTCTGTCACTCGCGCTCTGTCTCTCCCGCTCATTCGCGCTACGTCTCTCCCGCTCTCTCGCGCTCAGTCTCTCCCGCTCTCTCGCGCTCCGTCTCTCCCGCGCTCCGTCTCTCCCGCGCTCCGTCTCTCCCGCGCTCCGTCTCTCCCGCTCTCTCCCGCTCCGTCTCTCCCGCGCACCGTCTCTCCCGCTCCGTGCCACCCGCTCCATCTCTCCCGCTCCGTCTCTCCCGCTCTCTCCCGCCATGTCTCTCCCGCTCCCTCGCGCTCCGTCTCTCCCGCTCCCTCGCGCTCCTTCTCTCCCGCTCCCTCACGCTCCGTCTCTCCCACTCTCTCGCGCTCCGTTTCTCCTGATCTCTCGCGCTCCGACTCTCCCGCTCTCTCGCGCTCCGTCTCTCCCGCTCTCTCGCGCTCCGTCTCTCCCGCTCTCTCGCGCTCCGTCTCTCCCGCTCACTCGCTCCGTCTCTCCCGCTCTCTCGCACTCCGTCTCTCCCGCTCTCTCGCGCTCCGTCGCTCCCCGCACTCTCGCGCTCCGTCGCTCCCGCTCTCTCGCGCTCCGTCGCTCCCGCTCTCTCGCGCTCCGTCTCTCCCGCTCTCTCGCGCTCCGTCTCTCGCGCTCCGTCTCTCCCGCTCTCTCGCGCTCCGTCTCTCCCGCTCTCTCGCGCTCCGTCTCTCCCGCTCTCTCGCGCTCCGTCTCTCCCGCTCTCTCGCGCTCCGTCTCTCCCGCTCTCTCGCGCTCCGTCTCTCCCGCTCTCTCGCGCTCCGTCTCTCCCGCTCTCTCGCGCTCCGTCTCTCCCGCTCTCTCGCGCTCCGTCTCTCCCGCTCTCTCGCGCTCCGTCTCTCCCGCTCTCTCGCGCTCCGTCTCTCCCGCTCTCTCCCGCTCCGTCTCTCTCGCGCTCCGTCTCTCCCGCGCTCCGTCTCTCCCGCGCTCCGTCTCTCCCGCGCTCCGTCTCTCCCGCTCTCTCCCGCTCCGTCTCTCCCGCGCACCGTCTCTCCCGCTCCGTGTCACCCGCTCCATCTCTCCCGCTCCGTCTCTCCCGCTCTCTCGCGCTCCGTCTCTCCCGCTCACTCGCTCCGTCTCTCCCGCTCTCTCGCGCTCCGTCTCTCCCGCTCTCTCGCGCTCCGTCGCTCCCGCTCTCTCGCGCTCCGTCGCTCCCGCTCTCTCGCGCTCCGTCGCTCCCGCACTCTCGCGCTCCGTCGCTCCCGCTCTCTCGCGCTCCGTCGCTCCCGCTCTCTCGCGCTCCGTCTCTCCCGCTCTCTCGCGCTCCGTCTCTCGCGCTCCATCTCTCCCGCTCTCGCGCTCCGTCTCTCCCGCTCTCTCGCGCTCCGTCTCTCCCGCTCTCTCGCGCTCCGTCTCTCCCTCTCTCTCGCGCTCCCTCTCTCTCGCGCGCTCCCTCTCTCTCGCGCGCTCCCTCTCTCTCTCGCGCTCCCTCTCTCTCGCGCGCTCCCTCTCTCTCGCGCGCGCCCTCTCTCTCTCGCGCTCCCTCTCTCTCGCGCGCCCTCTCTCTCGCGCTCCCTCTGTCTCGCGCTCCCTCTCTCTCGCGCTCCCTCTCTCTCGCGCGCCCTCTCTCTCGCGCGCCCTCTCTCTCGCGCGCCCTCTCTCTCGCGCGCCCTCTCTCTCGCGCGCCCTCTCTCTCGCGCGCCCTCTCTCTCGCGCGCCCTCTCTCTCGCGCTCCCTCTCTCTCGCGCTCCCTCTCTCTCGCGCTCCCTCTCTCTCGCGCTCCCTCTCTCTCGCGCTCCCTCTGTCGCGCGCGCCCTCTCTCTCGCGCGCGCCCTCTCTCTCGCGCGCGCCCTCTCTCTCGCGCGCGCCCTCTCTCTCGCGCGCGCCCTCTCTCTCGCGCGCGCCCTCTCTCTCGCGCGCGCCCTCTCTCTCGCGCGCGCCCTCTCTCTCGCGCGCGCCCTCTCTCTCGCGCGCGCCCTCTCTCTCGCGCGCGCCCTCTCTCTCGCGCGCGCCCTCTCTCTCGCGCGCGCCCTCTCTCTCGCGCGCGCCCTCTCTCTCGCGCGCGCCCTCTCTCTCGCGCGCGCCCTCTCTCTCGCGCGCGCCCTCTCTCTCTCGCGCGCCCTCTCTCTCTCGCGCGCCCTCTCTCTCGCGCGCCCTCTCTCTCGCGCTACTTCTCTCCCGCGCTTCCCGTCTCTCCCGCGCACTTCCCGTCTCTCCCGCGCACTTCCCGTCTCTCCCGCGCACTTCCCGTCTCTCCCGCACACTTCCTGTCTCTCCCGCTCACCCCGTATTCCTGTCTGTCTCGCTGCCTATCGGTCTACCTTTTGTTCTGGGCAAGTCTGACGGGATCCTGTTTGGTGTGTTTACTGATGATTTGGTTGTTCCTCTTTGTCAGGGAACATCGAGACCAGAAGCCAAGGCTGTTCCCAACAGGCTGGGCCCAGTAGCTGGACATTTCTTCTTCCCCTTAATCAGGAATTACGACAGGTAATATCTTTCAATAATATATTTTTCTCTCAATCTCGTCACGCCCAATTAAAAGATGTTTCCTCAAAGTGGTTCCAGAGCTTGGGATAGCGGCGCTGAGGACCCAGGTTTGAATCCCGGCCCTGAGTCACTGTCCGTGTGGAGTTTGCACATTCTCCCCATGTCTGCATGGGTTTCACCCCCACAACCGAAAGATGTGCAGGGTAGGTGGATTGGCCAAACTAAATTGCCACTTAATTGGGAAAAAAAATAAATTGGGTACTACTCTAAATATATATATTTAAAAAAGTGGTTCCTGAGCTAAGAACGTGTGTGTGTGTGTATGCAGCTCCCTTTTAATTTTTGAGGGTTCAATTTAACAATAATCCAGCAAACAAGCTTTCGTCTTAAACAAGATTGTAAGAGTCCTTCCTGTTTATTTCCTTTGTTCACATTTCTTTTATTTTACTTTTATTATTTTGGTCCATGGACCCACAATCAGAAGATTCAAAGTTGAAGCAGCTACTTGCCAGGTCACTGGCAAGGTTTTGTCTTTTGGAAGGGAGAAGCCAGGCTCTTTGGCACCAAGTGGATCTTAGGATCCAGGATTAGAGGGAATTGGTTCAATTG
Source organism: Scyliorhinus torazame (assembly GCF_047496885.1). Classification (NCBI taxonomy): domain Eukaryota; kingdom Metazoa; phylum Chordata; class Chondrichthyes; order Carcharhiniformes; family Scyliorhinidae; genus Scyliorhinus; species Scyliorhinus torazame. The sequence continues at coordinate 156,914,725 of NC_092723.1, forward strand.
GTTAACTGGCAACCGGTGGGCTGGTCATAGAATCCATACAGTGCAGAAGGAGACCATTCAGCCCATCAAGTCTGCACCAACCCTCCGAAAGAACACCTAAGCCCATTTGCCCACCCTATCCCTGTAACGCTACCTAACCTTTGGACACTAAGGGGCCATTTAGCATGGCCAATCCACCCAACCCGCACATTTTTGGACTGTGGGAGGAAACCGGAGCACCTGGAGGAAACACACGCATCGGGGAGAACGTGCAAACTCCACACAGACTGTCACCCGAGGTTGGTTCTGCCTGACAATGGTCAGTGATTGGAACTGCGTGATGCTTTCTGAGAGAACTGGCAGAAGTGTTTAGACATTGGAAGCGAAAGAATCGCTCTCTCTCCCTTTCGCTCTCTCTCTCTCGCTTTCTCTTTTGTTCTTGCTCTCTCTCGCTCTCTCTCTTGCTTGCTGAAGTGAAAGAACTGCTCCTTGTTCTGAATGCAGTGAGTGCTTGCAGGGAAAATAGACAACCACCTCCAGGCTAGAAGGAAGAAGTACCAAAACAAAAGCCTGAACTTCATAAAGACATTAATTGGAAGTCATCACAGTGCATCAAAAACCTTTATTCTTTTATTTTTATTTTTATTCCCTTTCCACCAACCTTTCCCCTCTGTGTTGTGGGTGTGTGTGTGTGTGTGTATATATATTATATATAGAGTGAGGCAAGTTAAGAAGAGAGGTTTGAGAAAGAGGTAGTAGATAGTCAATTACATTTTCTGTCCATTTAATTTTTCCAATTAAGGGCAATTTAGCGTGGCCAATTCACCTACCCTGCACATTTTGGGTTGTGGGGGTGAGACCCCCGCAGACACGGAGAATGTGCAAACTCCACACGGGCAATGAGCTGGGGCCGGGATCGATCGCGGGTCCTCAGCACCGTGAAGCATCACTGTGCCACCCCTGTCCGTTGAATTAAAGTACTGTACATAATAAAAGGTAGCTAAAAGATTTTAAAGTTCAAAACCTGGTGACTTTAGTTTATTGGGTTCAACGAAGAACCTTGGGTATTTTAAATAAAACCTAATTTCACCCAAGTAGGGCTGGAGTTGACCACGCACTAGCCCAGGATGTCGTGACAAGATAACATTTAGTTTAATACAAAAATATTACTGAAAGTTATGTAGGTAAAAGTGATAAAGCTATTAAATAAAATACAGATACAAAGATCAAAAGTAAATAAAGGAAAAAAGATATTTAAAGCTGAGATTTCAAATCAGTCTGTGATTGCTTCAATTCCCTTTTTTTCAAAATGTAGGGGTTGAAATTTTAAATTTGGTTCAGCAGCTGCGATGGCTTCTGCAATCGACTCATTTGCCTTTTTCAGGAGGACTCAGCAGGTCAAGCAGATTTTTGGGATAGAGAAGATTTCTTATTCCTCATTAGTTCTGTAGTTAAGGGACTTGCAAAATTGCCTTGACACTTTCGCATGAACAGTAGTCAATTTCTTAATACCTTCCTCTTTTGGGGACTTCCGGTGGCAAAGTGCAAACCTCCCCTGTTGATGTCTCTTAAAGAATTCCTCCTGGGGGTTCTGAACAGAAAATGGCTGTTCCCCTCCAGACTTTAAAGAGTTCAACATTTAAAATGATTGCTATCTAAATTTTCAAGGAATCATTATTATTGTCACAAATAGGCCTCCATTAACACTGCAATGAAGTTACTGTGAAAATCCCCTAGTTGCCACACTCCGGCGCCTGTTCGGGAACACTGAGGGAGAATTCAGAATGTCCAAACACCAGGCAAAGGAGCTAATTACATTGAGAACCTTTGAAGACCCTTCCTGTCTCCTGTTCCCAAAGAAGTAAAAGGGTTTTTCACATCTTTTAGAAAGTTCAGTGGACCACCCCGGAGGGGACTTTGTATTTTTAGTGGCTCTTCCTAGCCAGCTTTCGAGAAATGAAAGTAACGAGGTTTGAGTTGAAAGATGCCATGTTGTCAGCCCATACTTTGTTTTTGAAAATAGCTTTTAAACTCAATGTAAAGGTTTGAAAACAGAAATGTAAGCTTCAAAATCAGAATTATATGTTTGTGACAATTTTCACAAACATTTATGGTCATAATTTTTTTTTTTAACATTTTGATTACCCAATTCATTTTTTTCAATTAAGGGGCAATTTAGCGTGGCCAATCCACCTACCCTGCACATCTTCGGGTTGTGGGGGCGAAACCCACGCAAACACGGGGAGAATGTGCAAACTCCACACAGATAGTGACCCAGAGCCGGGATCGAACCTGGGACCTCGACGCCGTGAAGCAGCAGTGCTAACCACTGCGCCACCATGCTGCCCCTTCATTTTCTTTTTTTAATTGATTACCTCCAATCACAATCCTCAAACACATCAACCGCATTAAGGAGAAACGACGGTTCCCTCCCCCACTCGGGTCTTTCCATTTCACACAACAAGAACAACCACATGTGCCTGAAACATACAACATCTCAGGGTAATAATAATCTTTATTAGTGTCACAAGTAGGTTTACATTAACACTGCAATGAAGTTACTGTGAAAAGCCCCTAGTCGCCACATTCCGGCGCCTGTTCGGGTATACTGAGGGAGAATTCAGAATGTCCAATTCACCCAACATCACATCTTTCGGGACTTGTGGGAGGAAACCGGAGCACCCGGATGAAGCCCACGCAGACACCGAGAGAACGTGCAGACTCCGCACAGACAGTGACCCAAGCCGGGAATCGAATTTGGGACCCTGGCGCTGTGAAGCAACAGTGCTAACCACTGTGCTACCATGCCGCCCTATTAATGCCAAGCTAGCAAAGCAGAGAGTGAGCGAAAACGTGGCTAGAACTGGAGGAGGACGGAGAGACCCCGACAGTGAAACTGAACAGAGTTTTCTCTGGTGCCCTGACCACAGCAGCCCCAGGTCTCGCAGTCAGACTCCGGCTCAGCTCCTTGTGAACCCAAAGATATGGACCTATTATAGGCCGGGTGTAGCGCACAATTACTTACGCGAGACGAGAAGCGATGAAGTCGATCTAGGCTTTATTAAGCGAGACTTGTCCCCAGCAGCTCAGCAACAGAATGAGGCTGCGGGGAGAAGCTCGGGCTCTTGTACTCCGCCTTCAGGGCGGAGCCAGAAGTCGGCAGATCCAACCAGGACCCGGGACCTGTCAGCCAATAGCCTCTCGGCTTCACAGGTACCACATTACCCCTAATACATACCACCACACCGAGGTTATTGCCCTGCAATGAAGACCTGCAGATTTGGACCTGTCCCCATGTTTGTGACTCTGAAAGTCTCTGACCATCAGCTCAGATTCTCAGGTCCTGCTGTGGTCCCTGGACCACACTGACCATTATATTAGCAGCTCCCTACCCCAGACCACACTGGCCACTGCTATATGCCCATCCCCCTCTCATCTCCCCCACACCCTCTTCCACACAGCCCAATGCCTTACCCTTCCAGGCTACATTGACCACTGCTTTATTCCCCCTCAGGCCACAGTCACCGTTCGACTTCCTGGCTGAACAGCCTCTGATGATGGGACGTCTGATTCACACACTGGCGATTCTGATGTACTTTTCAGTGAATGTCCCGGTGAGTGATGAACCTGGGAATACTGGTGGTGGGCTGCGCGGGACAAGGAGTGAAACACTACCACAGGAGTGAGTGTGGGGCACAGTTCTGGACTGTTCTGGTGCAGGATTAATGGGACAGTGTTCAGACATTCAAACAGAAGCACTTTGTAAGACCTTTTTCATATGAGTGGCAGAGCATCAGCAATGTGAGTAACTGGTGAATTTATCCTCCCCTAGATCGCTATCCACATGGGGAAAGCTCTGCTGGATTTCACCTGGGCTGTTCGGTATCACACAGATACGTAAGTAACTGCTTAGCTACCTATAACCTTGGTGCAAACCCTCTCTCTCCTGTAATTGTGCTTTTGCATGTTTTGCTGCTGTAGCCTCTCTTCAGTTGTGCTCTCTGATTTTTTTCACCTCACCTTCTCACAAGTCCCTGCTCTCCTTCACCCAACATCATTGTTCATGTGTGAGCAATGACGAGGAGTGCAGGCTACATAGTGAGCGATGCGACCCATGGCAGTCCGAATACTGCTCTGTATGAGCACTCCTCCAGTGGCCATTCGAATGGTGTCGTATCAGGACAGTCATTTGGCCGACATTACTTGCTGGTGGATTTTGAGATCAATGGTGCATGATCCCAGTGGAGATCTACGGAACAATGGAGTGAGGGGACGGGATGGGGGAGGGAGGTTTGTATCCATTGATGATATCCAGCTCGCATCTCCAGGAGCCTCTCCAGCTCTAGTCTGTATGTCACTACTGCTGAAGGCTGCTTTGAACACACTTGAGTAGAATGGGGGAATTCAGTTTTTGGTGTGTGGGCTAGGTTAGATGGGTCATTGTAGCAAAGTCCTGATGGTTTGAGCTGTGAGCTGTCAGCTTAGTTGCCTGTATTCGGGAGGGTATGTAACCCATTCTCAGGTCTCTCTTGTTACTCTCTCAGGTATGTGCGACAGGGTACACTATTTGCTGTCTCCTCGATATTACTGAGTGTTCCTAGTCACATCCTCCTGACCGAAGTTCCAGACGAACTCCTGGAAATGAGATCCTGGCTTGCAGGTGAGTCCTCAACAGAGTTCCAGGGAATGCAGAAAATTAGACACTGACCTTCCTGCTCAGGGACATGGCCTGAGCCCAGGCCACACCTGCTGGATGTGTATGGGTGGGTTTTTCTCAATCAATGTCCTAAAGCTGAACTGCCCTAATAGAATTGCTGTGCAACCGCACTATGCAGGTGCTGCTCTGGGGGATAGAGGTCCCTCGAGTTGGGGATTATCTAGACATATCTCTCTGCAGGTCCACAGGCTGATTACATGGAAGAGGGAACTGGCTTCCCTTCATCAAAGGATCTGAAGGGGTCCAACTGGTGAGAAGTATAGAAAGCCTAACATGCTGAGTGCTGTCTTATAGGTCCCCAATGAAATGAGCTTTGAGCTTAGTTGCTGCACTCATGGCTGGGATTTTCCCTGTGTGCCTTACCCCCTGGGGTGTGAGGTGTACCCTGAGTGGGAACACCCAGTTCTGTGTGTACAGCAGTGTTTGACTTCCAGCGCTGCAGTCTAACCTGAGGATGTTACTCTCTCGCCAGATGTTGCTGAGAATGATCCAGATGAAGGTTGCCGCAAGTCAGCCTTGCAAAGCTTGCTGCTACTGGAAAACTTCAAGAAGAAACTTGGTCTTTTCGCAGAATAATTGCAGAGCTCAAGCCCAGACCCATAAATGGAGAAACCTGTAAACTGCAGAAGACACTTCCTCGTGATCACGAACTGGGGTGTGAGACACCGTCTGAGATGGCCTTGGACAGGACACGTCATCGGCAATGCAGGGACAGGAGGGGGAGATAAACTGATTTCCTTTGAGGCTGACATGGGTGAGAGAAGTCTGAACCCATAATGATTTATCCTCCATGTTTGGTTGTACTTACAGAACAGTTAGCTCAAGGGGCTTTAATGCAGTGTTAAACTGTCAATAGAAAAGTAGATCATGGTCTCAAAGTCTCACATCTAACGCGTCTATGCACACTTGCGGACTTGTTAATTTTCTAACTTGGAGATGCAGTCATCTGTAATCATAGAGTGTCTCTGAGAACCTACATATACCCTATCTTTGTTTCTGATTCTTGTTGGGGTGTGTCTCTGTGACCCCCTGGGGACTGGCCACTTGGTGTCAACAGGCTGCTCAACATGGAAGTGAGTCATTGCTGTTCCTGATCCCGATGGCCACGTGTGACTTCAGGCAGGAATAGAGCAACAAGGAGTGGGGAAACCTGCCCAAACCAGAAAGACTGGGATAAATGGTAGCATACCTGATCTACCACCGTGGGAACCTGTGACTTTCTAGTTTGTAACGATGAGCACCACACAACATGATATATATTTAATCCACTGCAGCAGTGACTATCTGTGTACGTTAACAAATACTGTAACGGTGAGAAAGACCCTTTCCTTCTGCTAATGATTTGTTCAGTTTTATCCATGTGACCTGTCTTCAGGGCCAAAATAAATTTATCAAATTGTGTAAGCTGAGTTGTACACTCCAGAAGTCTCATATTTCCTCCCCTTGGTCTGAACTAGTGACTGTCTCTTGGGGGAGGGGGCACAGGGGCCTCTGTGCCAAAGTGGGGAAAATTGGACAGAAAAACTCCCCATGTTCTCCCAGCGCCAACACGTATTGCAGCAGATAAGTGTGCGCCGTATCGAGGTCCAATCTGCTTTCAGATTCCGGGAAATAATTCTTGTGCCGATCAACACAGTCTGTGATTTCTTGTCATTCTAAAATAAATTATACTTTTTCCTCAGTCACCAGCTGGAATTTTGTTGTGTTGCACAGCTTTTATTTTGTACCTTATTGAGTAGGGGTAATGAGAAGGGTTACCTACTCTCTCTGTCTCACTAGTAAAGCTGATAATTGCCTCTTTCAATGCTGGGCTTGGTCCTTCTGCAGCTTTTAATTTTGCCTCCTCTACCTCCCATCTCTACTGAAACTGTAGATCACCTGGTAGGCAACCTTGTAGCTGTCCATTCATGTGGAAATTTAGACAGTGTCAGGGTCCTTCCTGTTTATTCCCTTATTTATTTTGCCACTCGTTTTTGATCCGTTGATGATTAATGGACATGTCTCTTTCAGGCAAGTAGCCTGTATCTATAATTCAAACAAAATAATCCACAAATTACAGGGAAGAACTTTGCTAGTCTATGCTGTTTGAACATAAACTGCAGACTTGCCGGCACTAGGGCAGCACGGTGGGGCATTGGTTAGCACTGGTGCCTCATGACACCAAAGTCCCAGGTTCGATCCTGGCTCTGGGTCACTGTCCGTGAGCACATTTTACCCATGATGGCGTGGGTTTCGTCCCCACAACCCAAAGATGTGCAGGGTAGGTGGATTGGCCATGCTAAATTTCCCCTTAATTGGAAAAAGTGAATTGGGTACTCTAAATTTATTTTTAAAAGACTTGCCGGCACCAGTGAGAGAGATGGGGTTGGGACTCGGTTTGATTGATTGGCTGGTGGCCAATGAATTGGCCCACAAGGCTGTGATGTGTCTGGCAACAGGTGGTGATTGGATCCTATCAGGCTGGAATGCCTTTCTTTCTAATAAGCCTGCTGTGAGGGCTATCTCTCCCCAGAAAAGCTGCGAGTACTGCATTTCTTTTTTTAAAAATAATTTTTATTAAAAGTTTTCATAAAGTATCAATAACAAAATGAGAAAGAAAAAAGAACCCAACAGGGTTAAGTACAATACACAATCTAAAAAAGCAACCGCCCAAACCCCTCCCCCCCCCCCCCCCCCCCGTACATAAATAATAAATTAACATTAACACCCCGACTTAACGCAACAGGTGTATACACCCCCTCAGACACTCCAGTGTAAATAACATAAACAAAAATAAAGTAAACCCCCCCCGAGCTGCTGCTGCCATTGACCAATGTCTATCGTTCTGCCAGAAAGTCTAAGAACGGTTGCCACCGCCTAAAGAACCCTTGTACCGACCCGCTCAAGGCGAATTTCACCCCCTCCAATTTAATGAACCCTGCCATATAGCTGATCCAGGATTCCACGCTTGGGGGCCTCGCATCTTTCCACTGAAGGAGAATCCTTCGCCGGGCTACCAGGGACGCAAAGGCCAGAATTCCGGCCTCTTTTGCCTCCTGCACCCTCGGCTCCTCTGCCACCCCAAATATTGCGAGCCCCCAGCCCGGTCTGACCCTGGATCCTACCACCCTCGACACCGTCCTCGCTACGCCCTTCCAAAATTCCTCCAGCACTGGGCACGCCAGGAACATATGGGTGTGATTTGCTGGGCTCCCTGAACACCTAACACACCTGTCCTCACCCCCAAAGAACCGGCTCATCCTTGTCCCGGTCATGTGTGCCCTGTGCAGCATCTTAAACTGTATGAGGCTGAGCCTCGCGCACGAAGAGGAAGAATTCACCCTCCCTAGGGCATCTGACCACGTCCTCTCTTCGATCTCCTCTCCCAACTCCTCCTCCCACTTACCTTTCAACTCCACCACCGAGGCCTCTTCCTCCTCCTGCATCACCTGGTAAGTTTCCGAGATCTTCCCCACTCCCACCCACCTCCCCGAGAGCACCCTGTCCTGTACTGTGTGTGGTAGTAGCCGAAAACCCTCCACCTGTTCTTCCTGGGGCGAACCGGTGGTTCCCCCGTAATGGGGTCCACGCTGAGGCCCCAACTTCCCCCCTATGCTGCCTCCACTGCCCCCAAATTTTGAGGGCCGCCACCACCACCGGGCTCGTGGTATACCTCCTTGGAGGGAGCGGCAGCGGTGCCGTTGCCAGTGCCCTCAGATTCGTACCCACACAAGATGCCGTCTCCAGCCTCTTTCATGCAGCCCCCTCCATCACCCACTTGCACACCATCATCACATTGGCGGCCCAGTAGTACCCACAGAGGTTGGGCAGCGCCAGCCCCCCCCATATCTCTACTCCGCTCCAGGAACACCCTTCTCACCCTCGGAGCTCCTCGCGCCCATACAAACCCCATTATACTCCTGTTAACCCGCCTGACAAAAGCCTTCGGGATAAACACTGGGAGGCACTGGAACAGGAACAAAAACCTTGGGAGCACCGTCATTTTGATTGACTGCACCCTACCCGCCAAGGACAGCGGCAATGCGTCCCACCTCTTGAACTCCTCCTCCATTTGCTCCACCAGCCTTGTAAAGTTAAGCCTGTGCAGGGCCCCCCAGCTCCTGGCCACCTGGACCCCCAAATATCTGAAGCTCCTCTCCGCCCTTTTTAGTGGGAGCTCGCCAATCCCCCTCTCCTGGTCCCCTAGCTGAACTACGAACAGCTCACTCTTCCCCATATTGAGCTTTTACCCCGAAAAGTCCCCGAATTCCCTAAGGATCCTCATTACCTCTGGCATTCATCCCACCGGGTCTGCCACATACAGCAGCAGGTCGTCCGCATAAAGCGACACCCTATGTTCCTCCCCACCTCGCACCAACCCCCTCCAGTTCCTCGACTCTCTCAGTGCCATAGCCAGGGGTTCAATCGCCAGTGCGAAGAGCAGGGGTGACAGGGGACACCCCTGTCTCGTCCCTCGGTGCAAACGAATGTACTCGGACCTCCTCCTATTTGTGGCCACACTCGCCATCGGGACCTCATACAACAGCCTAACCCACCTGACAAACCCCACCCCAAACCCGAACCTCTTCAGCACCTCCCACAGGTACCCCCACTCTACCTATCGAAGGCTTTCTCAGCGTCCATCGCCACCACTATCTCCGCCTCCCCCTCTCTCGCCGGCATCATGATAACGTTCAAAAGCCTCCGCACATTCGCGTTCAACTGTCTCCCCTTCACAAACTCCGCCTGGTCTTCATGGATGATCTGCGGCACACAATCCTCAATCCTCGTGGCTAAGACCTTCGCCAGCACCTTGGCATCTACATTTAGCAAGGAAATCGGTCTGTAAGACCCACATTGCAGGGGATCCTTGTCCCGCTTCAGGATCAAGGTGATCAGTGCCCTGGACATCGTCGCGGGTAAAGCCCCACCCTCCCTTGCCTCATTAAAGGTCCTAACTAACAGCGGGCCCAACAGGTCCATATATTTTTTTATAGAACTCGACCGGGAAACCGTCTGGCCCCGGTGCCTTCCCCGCCTGCATGCTTCCTATCCCTTTGATCAGTTCCTCCAGCCCAATCAGGGCCCCCAGTCTCGCCACCAGTCCCTCTTACACCTTTGGAAACTACAATTGGTCCAGGAAACGGCCCATCCCTCCCTCCTCCCATGGGGGCTCGGATCGGTACAATTCCTCGTAGAAGTCCGTGAAGACCCCATTGATGCCAACCCCACTCCGCACCACGCTCCCTCCCCTGCCCTTAACTCCCCCGATCTCCCTAGCTGCGCCCCGCTTCCGAAGCTGATGCGCCAGCATCCGGCTTGCCTTTTCCCCATACTCGTAGACTGCCCGCCTGGGCCTTCCTCCACTGCACCTCCGCCTTCCTGGTGGTCACCAGGTCGAATTCGGCCTGGAGGCTGCGCCTCTTCCTCAACAATCCTTCCTCAGGCTCTTCCGCATACCTCCTGTCTACCCTCACCATCTCCCCACCAGCCTCTCCCTCTCCCCCCACTCCTTGTGGGCCCTAATGGAGATCAGTTCTCCCCTCACCACCGCCTTCAGTGCCTCCCATACCATCCCCACTCGGACCTCCTTGTTGGTCTCCAAGTACCTCGCTATACTTCCTCGGACCCGCTCGCTCACCTCCTCGTCCGCCAACAGCCCCACCTCCAAGCGCCACAGTGGGCGCTGGTCCCTCTCCTCCCCATCTCCAAGTCCACCCAATGCGGGGCGTGGTCTGAAATGGCTATTGCCGAATACTCGGTATCCTCTACTCTCGCTATCAGCGCCCTACTCAAAATGAAAAAGTCGATTCGAGAATAAGCCTTATGGACATGTGAGAATAATGAAAATTCCCTAGCCCCCGGCCTTGCAAATCTCCAAGGGTCCACCCCTCCCATTTGGTCCATAAATCCCCTCAGCACTCTTGCCGCCGCCGGCTTCCTACCCATCCTAGACCTGGAGCAATCCAGTGCCGGATCCAACGCCGTGTTAAAGTCTCCCCCATTATCAGGCCCCCCACTTCCAAGTCTGGGATCCGACCCAACATACGCCGCATAAAACCCGCATCGTCCCAGTTCGGAGCATACACATTGACCAGTTCCGCCCTCTCTCCCTGCAACTTACCACTTACCATTATGTACCTACCGCTATTATCTGCCACAATGCTCGACGCCTCGAATTACACGTTCTTTCCCACCAAGATCGCCACCCCTCGATTTTTGGCACCTAGCCCCGAGTGAAACACCTGACCTACCCACCCTTTCCTCAGTCGTACCTGGTCTGCCACCTTCAGGTGTGTCTCCTGGAGCATAACCACATCCGCCTTGAGCCCCTTCAGGTGCGCGAACACGCGGGCCCGCTTAACCGGCCCATTCAGTCCCCTTACATTCCAGGTTATCAGCCGGATCAGGGGGCTACCCACCCCCCTCCCCTGCCGACTAGCCATGACCCCTCCTCAGCCAGCCACGCGCCCGCACCCCACACCCGGCCCGTTCCCCACAGCGGCATACCCCCGTCTCGACCCCCCCCCCCCACTCGCTCCAGCTCCTCCTTGACCTTAGCAGCAGCAACTCGATCCCCTCCCCCCACCCCCCCGCCTAGGACCCATCCTAGCTGGTTTACTCCCCCCATTGCACTTCCGCAAGTCAGCTGACTCCTGCTGACTCTGGCCACTCCCGCCTCCCCTTCGACTCCTCCCATTGTGTGGCACACCCTCCTCTCCAGCTCCCCATCCACTGGCTCTCCCCCTCCCCCCTCCGTTCTAAGCGCGGGATACAATCCTCGCTCCCACCCCCCCCCCCAGTCTTCGGCGCAGGAAGAAAGCCTGCGCTCTCCATCTACCAGGCCCCGCCACCAACCAAAACAGTGCCCAACCCGCCCCATCCACCCTTCCCAACCCGAAAGAGAAAAACACAGAGAAAAAGAAACCCAAAAAAATGCAAAGGCCCCCCCCCCCCGCCGAACCAAAAATAGGCATAACATATCCACCGCAGTCCCCAATCGCCCATCCCGACCCTCAGTCTGTGTCCAGCTTCTCGGCCTGAACAAAGGCCCACGCCTCCTCCGGAGACTCAAAATAATGGTGCCGGTCCTTGTAGGTCCTTGTGGGGTGCGGGCGCGTGGCTAGCCGAGGAGGGGGTCATGGCTAGTCGACGGGTAGCCCCCTGATCCGGCTGATAACCTGGAATGACCTACAGTCGCGCCGGCTGCAACATGCCAAACTTCACCCCCTTCCTGTGCAGCACCGCCTTCACTCAATTGTACCCGGCCCTCCTCTTCGCCACCTCCGCACTCCAGTCCTGGTATATCCGAACCTCCGCGTTCTCCTACCTGCTGCTCCTCTCCTTCTTGGCCCACCTGAGCACACACTCCCGATAGACGAACCGATGGAACTGCACCAGCACCGCCCGCGGAGGCCCATTAGCCTTGGGCCTCCTCGCCAACACAATGGGCCCCTTCCAGCTCCAGGGGCCCCTGGAAGGACCCCGCTCCCATCAGCGAGTTCAACATGGTGACCACATAGGCCCCCACGTCCAGCCCCTCCGGGAGGCCCAGAATCCGCAGATTCTTCCGCCTCGACCGATTCTCCATCTCCTCAAACCGCTCCTGCCATTTCTTGTGGAGTGCCTCGTGCGCCTCCACCTTTACCGCCAGGCCTATGATCACGTCCTCATTGTCAGAGATCTTTTGTCGAGCATCTCGGATCGTCACCCCCTTGGCCATCTGTGTCTCCAGCAGCTTATCAATAGAAGCCTTCATCGGCTCTAGCAGGTCCGTTTTAATCTCTCTGAGGCAGCGCTGGATACCCCCCTGTTGCTCCTCCACCCACCGACTCCACGCTGCCTGGTCTCCGTCCGCCGCCATTTTGTCCTTCTTCCCTCCCTTCTTCAGGTCCACCACCACCTTTTTTGTCGCCCCGCTCCTCGTTAAAGCCATATACTGACGGGGAGCTGTTATTAACTCTTTCCCACACCGGGAAACGTCGAAAAGGTGCCCTTGGGGGCCTTGAAAAGAGCCCAAAAGTCCGCTTTTGCGGGAGCCGCCGAATGTGCGACTTAGCTCCGCATAGCCGCAACCGGAAGTCTCGAGAGGGAATCCTTTTGGCAGTGTTCGCTTCACCAATCTGCCCCAAAAAGTCTGTGGAAACTCCTGAAAAAGGTCTGAGAGTCCGTTCCAGACAGGAGCTGCCGAATGCGCGACCTACTCCTCCATAGCCGCCACCGGAAGCCTCGACCCCGCTTCTTCAATGGCCTTGGTAGATCTTTTCACAGTTGTTCCCTCTGATGATAGAATTCACCTTTAATAAAGGCCCTCAAGTCAGCTTGCAGCCTTAAGCTTGCCCTTCCCCCACCTGCATGCTGGAAGAGGCTTTGTTTATCCTGCAGTTATAGCCAAATCTTTTACTGTTTCTGCCGGGTCTGGTAACCAAGAGACATACCATTCCTGGGGGACACTGTCGGGGGAATGTTGCAGTCTTCTTCCCACACCGGGAAATGGCGAACAAATGCCGTGGGGGGCCCTGTAAAGAGCCCAAAAGTCCGTTCCAAGCGGGAGCTACCGAACATGCGACCTAGCTCTGCAAAGCCGCACCCGGAAGTCCTCGAGTACTGCATTTCTAAAGTACAGTGAACCTCAATGAATGAATCTATAGCGAAGATCATTACAGGCTGCAAAACAGAGGCTTTAACGTGCAAGCTTGCTGTGAAGAAAGGTGTGGTAAAAAGCCATAATCTGAAACAAAGATTCTTTTTCCTTTCACTTATTATTTTTACCCCTTTCCACCCCTCTGTGTTTGTTTATCTTGTGTGCGCATAAAGGGTGGAGGCAAATTAAAGTGGAATTAGGAATTAGTTGAAAAGAAAAATGAAATGCAAATCGCTTATTGTCACAAGTAGGCTTCAAATGAAGTTACTGTGAAAAGCCCCTAGTCGCCACATTCCGGCGCCTGTTAGGGGAGGCTGGTACGGGAATTGAACCGTGCTGCTGGCCTGCAATGGTCTGCTTTAAAAGCCAGCTCTTTAGCCCTGTCCTAAACCAGCCCCGTAAGTTAATATATTTTTTTTAATTTAGAGTACCCAATTTTTTTTTTTCCAATCAAGGGACAATTTAGCGTGGCCAATCCACCTAACCTGCACATCTTTGGGTTGTGGGTGTGAAACCCATGCAGACATAGGTAGAATGTGCAAACACCACACAGACAATGACCCAGGGCCGGGTTTCAAACCCGGGTCCTCAGCGCCGCAGTCCCAGTGCTAACCACTGCACCACATGCCACCTGAGGTATTAATTAATAGTTAACCAGTTGTATTTGTTGCATGTTTCATTATAGTTCAGTAATTGTGGTTACATTTACAAAACTGGTGACTATAATTAATTGGGCAGCTAAGGGCCAAAGACCTTGTCTATTTTTATAAGAATTATTGGTTGTGTTGTGACTCCGGGGCGCGAGGGACTGGAATTGACCACTCACTAGCCCAGGGTGTCGTAAGATAATTTGGGGGCTCATCCAGGATTTTTGGAACAGTTGATGCTGATGTTTGGGTTACAGTGTAAATTAAAGAGACACCAGGTTTGTAGTAATATAACAGGATGACTCTGGAAGCTGCTAAAGGTTTTCATCAGATGGCATCCTATCTCTGGTTTATTTAAAAGAGCTTCGAAAAGACAAGCTAGTTGAATTGGCAGGGGAATTAGAAATAGAGATGCTAGCTAGAGCTAGCAAGGTGGAGATAATCGATGCGATTGCTCATCATTTTAATTTAAAAGAGTTGCTAGGAACACAAGTGAGCCCACAAAGTAGTGTAGCGTTAAGGATATTTTCTGGTGGGGACGTTGAGCTAGAGAGATTGATTGCAGTTAGAGCATGAAAGGGAATCAAAAGTAGAAATGGAGATGCAACAAAGAGAAATGGAGCTGAGGCAAAAAGAAAAAGAACAGGAAATATAGGCAAAAGTTTTAATTTAAGGAGACAGCCAGCACAGACATATAGCTAATTCAAAAGGGTTAAGCAGAATAATTTTGAGAGCTGCATACAAGCATTGGGAGTTACAACTACCTATGAGGCTCCGAGAGAGGTCCTACTCTTAGAGGAATTTAAGAATCCCCTATCTTCTACAATAAGAACCTATATTGAAGACCAGAGGATGAAGACTGCTCGGCAAGTAGCAATTATAGCTGATGATTATGAGCTAATCCATAAATTTATCACCCCTATAATTTTGGAAGGATAGGAAGTGGGAGAGTGAAAGGAAGACAGGTAGCCAAGGTAAAGAATGGATAGCTGGGAATGCTCCGAGATCTCTTCCTCAGACCAGGAAGGAAGCTACTGAGGGTGAAGGTGAGACGCAAAAGCCTAGGTTTTACCATTGTGACAAGGTGGGATACGTTCTTTCAGCATGTTGCAAGTTGCAAGGAGAGCCCATGGAACTGGTGGGGGTTCATAAGGAGGATTCCAAAAAAGGAACAAAGGTGGAGAATACTACAGGGCAGACTGTAGCTTTAACCGGACTTAGGAGACCTGAGGTAAACTGCTGTGAGAGCAGGTAGGAGGAATGAGGTAAATGAGAACTATTCCGAGTTTTTAAGCAGAAGATCGCCCCTTTTCCTCAACTAATGTAGCTAAACCCATAACTATTTTAAAGGTGCTACTCAAACTCTCTTACTGGAGAAGAAGTTGGTTTTCCTTCCAGAGAGCTCAATGAAAACTAAGGTATTAGTGAATGTGATAAGTGGGGGTTATATCCCAATTTCATTGTATAATATACAATTGGAGTGTGACTTAATGTCAAATCCAGTAGTCGTCGGAGTGGTATTCCCAGTGGACGGAGTAGACTTACTTTTGGGGAATGATTTGGCAGGAGTGAAGGTGGTTGCTTCACCCATGATTACAGAGAGTCTGTGGGATGTACTGCAGATAGCACATGAGATGCCAACAGTAGGGCATGTGGGAGTTAGGAAAGCCGATCGGTCATTAAAGGACTCAAATAAACAAATGTTAATCGCATATCAAATGAGAATGGTAGTGAATCTGATTCTGCTGATGCTGATGAAATTACCTCGATGAGAATGATTCCTCACAGAGATTTGTCAAAGATAAAATTTAGTAGAAAAACAGATTTTGAGGATTCTAAGACCGAAGGTGACCATAAGAAAGCGGATTACGAATCTAATAGCAATGACTTTGATTTTGGTTCTGACCATGAAGTAATGATAGACGAATAGAACTTTCACTAACTGATCTTAAACAAATGGCAAGTAATTTGTCCAAAGCTACGAAAGAAGGCAGCAAATCGGGAGAGGAAAGTGACTAGGACTTTTCTAAAAGTAGTTTGTTACAGCCTCGTGAAGTAGACCCATTGCCATTCACTTCAGGTGCAAATATTTCCCACAGCCTGCCTGTTTTGAAGGACAATATATTTAATAGCAGGCATCAGCTAATCAGGACAAGGACAGCAAGCACTGTGAAGTGACATCAAGCAAACAGCTGATTAACCCACGTCCTTTTAAAAGTCCATAGTGCCTCTTCACAGTAAAGGAAGTAAATAGATGCACGGTGGCGCAGTGGGTTAGCCCTGCAGCCTCACGGCGCCGAGGTCCCAGGTTCGATCCCGGCTCTGGCTCACTGTCCGTGTGGAGTTTGCACATTCTCCCCGTGTTTGCGTGGGTTTCACCCCCACAACCCAAAAGATGTTCAGGCTAGGTGGATTGGCCACGCTAAATTGCCTCTTAATTGGAAAAAATGAATTGAGTACTCTAAAAAAAATTTTTTTTAAAGGAAGTAAATAGTAAAGGAGATGAAATAATCAGTAATCAATTCCGTTTTATAAAAATTAAGAGGATCAGGGTGGAGCACCCTATAGTGATTCTGCCACCGAATCGGTTAACAAAATGCAGGAAGTTAATGGAACCAACAATGTGTTATCCTCTGATTCTGAAAGTAAAGAAGAACAGTTGAAATTTGAAAAGCACAAGTTGTTTCAATCTTTATTACTAAATGGAGATAAGGACTGTGATTATGAAGAGTCCGATGAGGAGGTAAAAGCTGTAAAACAAAGAATGGTGTATATACAGCCAACCAACTCTGCAACGATTGAACCCTCAGCTTTACCATGTGCAGGAAAAGAGAGAATATAAAGCTGGAGGGGTTGAAGAGTGTTTATTGATTAAAAACAAACCAAATATTTCCCTCCGCATTGACAATACTACTTGCAGTTTGGCTGCAGAAGATCCTCAAAATTTGAATAAACACTCATTGGACAATCAGAAAAGACTGGCTGCATTATACGAGAGACAGACATGCAGAAGAAACTCATTCCGGAGGTCCTCTCTATTTGCACAGTCAGAAACCTGACAAAGGGAAGCACATTGTCTTTGATTTTGAAAGGGAGAGTGAAAACAGTGCTACTACAAGACAACGCTGCAAGAATAGAGAGGCCATTGGGGTTTTTTCAGAAAAACTACCATTGAAAAGGATGCCTTAGCCTTGCTACTAGCCCTTCAGCACTTTGAAGTATACGTCCATCATGACAATCAACAAAGCTTAATTTACACAGACCATAATCCACTTGCGTTTATAGAAAGGTTTAAAAATGGAATGCAAGATTAGTCCGTTGGAGTTTATTACCACAGTTCAATGTTAAAATTGTACACATTGCTGGAAAGGATGATGTGATTGCGGATGCTTTGACACACATTTAAAGGCTGACTAGTTACCAATGTAGAGATTGGGAAGGTAACTTGTATCATGGGGATGGATATGTCTTTGTGATTTATGTCTTGCATACCTCATAATGGAATGTCCGTGCCCTAAGGTTTCATTCCCCCTTTTGTTTTGCATATTTCATTATCGTTCTTGTTATAAATAAACCGTAATTGTGTTTACATTTACAAACCCGGTGACTGTAATTATTGGGTAGCCAAGGGCCAAACACTTTGAATATTTTTTTTTTCCTAATTAAGGGGCAATTTAGCGTGGCCAGTCCTCCTAACCTGCACATCTTTGGGTTGTGGGGGTGAAACCCATGCAGACACGGGGAGAACGTGGGACATCCTTTCTCAAGTAAGGAGACAAAAACTCTACACAGTACTCCAGGTGTGGCCTCACCAGCCCCCTATAAAGCTGCAACATAACATCCCTATTTTTAAATTCCATCCCTCTAGCAATGAAGGACAACATTCCATTTGTCTTCTTAATTACCTGCTGCACCTGCAAACAAACTTTTTGTGATTCAATCACAAGGACACCCAGGTCCCTCTGCACAGCAGCATGCTGCAATTTTTTACCAGTTAAATAATAGCCCATTTTACTGTTATTCCTACCAAAATGGATGACCTCACATTTACCAACATTGTACTCCATCTGCCAGATCCTTACCCACTCACTTAAACTATCTATATCCGTTTGGAGACTTTCAGTGTCCTCTGCACACTTTGCTCTACCACTCACCTTAGTGTCATCTGCAAACTTTGACACATTACAATTGGTCCCCAACTCCAAATCATCTATGTAAATTGTAAACAATTGTGGTCCCAACACGGATCCCTGAGGCACACTGCTAGCCACTGATCGCCAACCAGAAAAACACCCATTTATCCCCACTCTGCTTTCTGTTAGTTAACCAATCCACTACCCATGCTAACACATTACCCGTAACGCCATGCACCTTTAACTTATGCAGCAGCCTTTTATGCAGCACCTTGTTGAGTGCCTTCTGGAAATCCAGATACACCACATCCACCGGTTCCCCGTTGTCCACCGCACTCGAAATGTCCTCAAAGAATTCCAGTCAATGAATTAAACATGACCTGCCTGTCATGAACCCATGCTGCTTCTGCCCAATGGGACAATTTCTATCCAGATGTCTCGCTATATCTTCCTTGATGATAGATTCAAGCATTGTCCCCACTACAGAAGTTAAGCTAATCGGCCAATAGTTACCCACCTTTTGTCTACCTCCTTTTTTAAACAGTGGCATCACAGAGCAGCACTGTGGCGCAGTGGGTTAGCACTGCGGCCTCACGGCGCTGAGGTCTCAGGTTCGATCCCGGCTCTGGGTCACTGTCCGTGTGGAGTTTGCACATTCTCCCTGTGTTTGCGTGGGTTTCTCCCCCACAGCCCAAAAATGTGCAAGCTAGGTGGATTGGCCACGCTAAATTGCCCCTTAATTGGAAAAAATGAATTGAGTACTCAAATTTTAAAAAATGAATACAAAATAAAAAAACAGTGGCGTCACATTTTCTGTTTTCCAATCTGCCGGAATTCACTTGTGTTGCGACTCTGGGGCACGCGGAGCCGGAATTGATTGTGTACTAGCCAGGGGTGTCATAACAACAGCGGGAGTGGCTCTGTGCTATTCAGCTGTGGGGAACTTCCGGGCTGAGCCCAGACCTACTCCACACTCAACATTGGACTTATACCTGGTGGCACTGAGGCCAATCCGCTCACCCACCCTGACTGGCATTAGCACAGCCCAAGACTATCACTGGTTAGCATGCTTGCCAGCTGTGTTTTCTTTGCCCTGTGTTGCTCCTTGTGTTTTTGGACAAGTGTAACTTGTCCCACCGGCTGGATGCCATTCTTCTGCTGGTTTCTCTTTCTCCTTGTCATTTCAATCAATGAGCAGAATGTTCCAGAAACAAAAATATTTATTTCCATCTTGACAGAAGTAACAGTGCTTGTCAGTTGTTGGGAATCAGAAAGTCAATAATCTCCTTTCCCCTTCCAGTTAATTCTCAAGGTGAGGTGACCGTATTCCAATTAGTAGGAAGTATGAGCTCAGCCTGCTCGGATCCAGTGTCACGGGTTACAGGAGTCTTTTGTCACAGGAGCTATTACCTTACAGTCAGGGCTCGCGAGGCTCATAGAAACTACAATTGTCACTTGCCCACCAACTGAAGTAGTTTGGGTTCTACTCTGGTATTTGCAGCCTTCACAGCATTAGAAACACAATCAGTAGAAAATATTGAGGGAAATCATAGACTTTTTAAAATGTTGTGCTTCGAGGGTGATAGGAACCCTTTCCATATAGAAAACATCAAACAGTCGAAAGGCAAGTACAGCACTGGTTCGATACAGATGAAAGCTCTCTACCTTGTCCCCATCAAACAATGCCTGGACAGGTATTAGATACAGAATACTGTTCCCTCTACCCTTATCAAATAATGTGCTGCTGTGTACTGTGCTGTCAGCCACTTGGAACTGGGCATAACCCAATTTCACACACAAACCCTTACAGACAACAGACTTGGTAGTTTTCAGCCCCAAATTGTAGGCTGTCTGAATCCTGGTCATAGAAGCAAGGGTCAGTGTCTAACCCACAGTGTCATTCAGTTCCGTCAATAACAGTGTTTAAAGGATTAGTGGGAAGCTTCATCTTTGGCAGTGACTTGAGCTGTAACAGGGACTGAAGATGAATCAAAAGTGATAATTGGGTTATGAGGTTATAATGAACACCCTCAAACATACCACACCTGTTGGGAAGGGACAGCAATACAGGATTGTCCTATTCATGTACATGTCACCTCACACAAGGGGGTGATCCCAAGTGAGCAGCAGATTATAGTATTTCACAGTGCTGGATCTGATAGAAACAAATACTGTTCCTTATTTTATAACAAGGGTAGTGTGTTCCATCAGACTCCTGACTTGGGGCTTGACAGCAGTGAAGAGGCTTTGGGGAGTCAAAATACCTCGCCTCTTACCTGCTCAAGTAGCCCCCTACCCTGTCAGAGAGTATAAATGGGAGACAGTGAGCATGGAATTCAACACAGTTTCATATAACCTAATTCCTTAAAAAAGAGGATTTTAACACATATATTCACCTATATTAAAAATGTACAGAGCTTCAATAGAACTGATAACAAACTCCAGTAACTTTACATTTAAAACTTGGAACAATAAATCCTAAGGTTTAAATTTGTTAATTCTAACAGTCGGTAAATACATAGAAAAATGTACACATCAAAAATATAGTTTGCCAGAGGTTCCTGTCCCAGTGCATACACCAACCTTGCATGTACGGGGACAGAAATCACTCAGTTACAGGGATGTCCAAGTAGTCTCGCACCCTGGAATTTGGGGAGTCACATGTCAACTTTGAACATCTGTTCCCAATAATTTGCAGAGTTCTTAAGTTGAAGCAAATGAACAAATCTTGCTGTTTTGGTCTCGGATTCATCCACTGACTAATCAGTCCCTTCACAAATCCAAGCCTTTGACATTCAAGTCCACTCAAGGAAACCCATTCCCGGGGAATTATGCTCCAGTAGCTCAAATACAACCTGGGTTCGGGGGCCACTGGTTGGACATCCCTCCTCCGAAAGGTAGGCTGAAATTGTGCATTTATTAACACTGGTAAGTATAGGACAGGAATTATTGCTGGTTTCTGCCATAAAAGCCTTAAAGAGGGGATTCATCAATAAGCTGGAAAGAGGTATCAAAGAGGTCCAAAATTATCACACCGGTCCTGCTTCACATTTTTGAGAGAATTCTCAATGAAGAATTTGTGGCCATCAGACCAGCCACAGAGTGGAAAATGACAAGAGATGTCCTTACTCTGCTGGACCTGGGCCAGAGGCTGAACGGTTCGATCCTGGATATGTCACAGTAAAGGTGAGGCCTCTCTGATTATAACACTGAAACCTTGGTGGAAGTTGTTCAAAGTGCTACTGCAGCCAACACTGGTCTGGGTTGTTGTATCCCTGGAGCATGAGGTCAATGACGAGGAGGAGGATGTTCCTAATTTGTGAAATTCTCAGCAGAGAATCGGGGGTTAACAAAGCTTTTTAAAATAAATTTAGAGTACCCAATTCACCTTTTCCAATTAAGGGGCAATTTAAGCGTGGCCAAACCACCTAATCTGCACATCTTTGGGTTGTGGGGGTAAAACCCACGCAGACTCAGGGAGAATGTGCAAACTCCAAACGGACAGTGACCCAGGGCCGGGATTGAACGTGGGTCCTCAGCGCCATAGGCAGCAGTGCTAACCATTGCGCCACCATGCCGCCTGGGGTGGGGTTAACAAAAGTAAAGGAATTTTTTTCCTCGGGACGGCACGGTGGCGCAGTAGTTAGCACTGCAGCCTATGGCACTGAGGACCCGGGTTTGATCCCGGCCCTGGGTCACTGTCCGTGTGGAGTTTGCACGTTCTCCCGTGTCTGCGTGGGTCTCACCCCTACAACTCAAAGATGTGCCACACTAAATTGCCGCTGAATTGGAAAAAAATAATTGGGTACTTTAAATTTTCTCCACCACCCATTGTACCCCTCCCACCCACCCACACACACACACACACACACACACACACACACAATTCCCAATGCCAGTGGTGTCCCTGGTAATAAGTGACCCTAATCAAATGTAACCATCTCTGACAGCAGTTTGCCCCGAAGTGGAACTGTCCCCAGTTTGCCCTGGTCTTTTAGCAGTCTTCAGTTAAAAAAATTAACATGATCTGCATTCAAACTTCAGAACCGATTTATAGATTTTAAAATCCATCTAATTGTTAATCAGGAGGCAGAGGGGTACTGTGTGCCTGGGCTTTGGGTTTTAGAAGCATTGGTGCCATTCAGAAAGAGCTGGACCAATAAAAGTGGAAGAGGACTAAGGAAAGCCAATTGTGGTTTAATGTGCTAGGCTAACACGTATAGATTTGAGAAACTCAGTGCTTGATGAATGAGCAGAGTTTATAGAATAGGGAGAGTAGCTGATACACCATCAGCTCCCTGCCTACAGGGATAAGATCATAAGAAATAGGAGTTGGAGTCGGCCACTCAGCCAATCATGGCTGATCTGATAGTGGCCTCATCTTCATTTTCCTGCCCGTCTCCTATAACCCGTGACTCCCTTATAGATCTGAAATCTAACTCAGCCTTCAATATATTCAGTGCCCCAGTCTCTACTGCTCTTTCAGGAAGAAAATTTCAAAGACCAAGGACCCACTGAGAGGAAAAATTCCTCCTCATCTTCGCTTTTGAGTGGGAGACCCCGGATTTTCGAACTGTGCCCCCGAGTTCTAGATTCCCCCATGAGGGAGACATCCTCTCAGCATCTACTCTGTCAAGCCCCTTCAGAATTTTATGTTTCAATAAGGTCACCTTTCTTTCTTCTAAACTCCAATGAATACAGGCTCAACATGTTCAACCTGTTCTCATTTTCTCTTCATCCCAGGAATGAGCCCAGTGAACCTTTCATTATAAGTATATCGCTCCTTAAGTAAGGAGACCAAATCTATACACAGTACCTGGGTGTAGTCTCACCAATGCACTATGGAAGACTTTCCTACTTTTATACTCTATTCCCCTTGCGATGAAGGTCTCATAGGCACTTAGGAAACGTATTATCCTAACTTTGCATAGATTGTTCACAAGGCCATGTCTTGAATACTGGATGACAGACTCAACCTGCAAAAGTACATTGATGTGCTGCAGAAGGTTCAGGGAAGAGCAACCTGGACAACAATGGGACTATGGAGTTCAACAGGTTCCCACTGGAGAAAATAAGATGCATGATTTAGGCCTGTAAGATGCTGGGAGGAATGAATAATAGGGATGTTTACAGGTTATTTAGCAAGGACAGTGGGCCAGAAGTGCAGGCCAGGAGGAAAAAAATAATCAGCCAGTAAGTTCTAAATGAGAAAAAAAATTCCTCGCAGCAAAAGCAGTTAATGAACTGGAGGGATATCTTTAGGACAGGAGTGGTGGCTTAGTGCATATATAGATACTCAAACACAGTGTGATTTTCAGGGGTGACTGTTGAATGGCTTCCATCCTCGGCAACACTAAATTAAGTTGTAGGATTGGATATTCTGAAGTTTTGATGGGCGATGAGGAGCCAATACCATGGATCACACTGTATTTGGGCCAGGGAAGACTGAGCTATAAGCCACTTCTCCCCATTGTCCTTTCTATCTGGAAGACTGTTCATAGCTGTGCATTCGATACACAGCCTAAAGAGGCCAACTAGTGAAACATGCCCTCTTTACATAATACAGCAGATAGCAAACCTCAAAATGCTGCACAATGTCCTGTGATATTATTGCACCGATATGAGATGAGTGACGAGCTGGCATTCAACCAGCACCCAAGCTCATGGGAGCAGTCATCATTGCACCTGGTCCTGAGGCAGTTGCAGTTTCCTGGTTCAGTGGCTTGTGACAAATGTGTCTCAGTCCAAGGGCTTCCTATCTGGATATGTGTGAACTGCCTTGAGACTGGCTGGAGGAGGTGGTGCCAGCACTGAGCTGTGAGAATCCACTCTGACAGGACTCCAGGCTAGTCATGGATCCTCTGCAAAGAGAAAGGGCAACTGTTAATTGTGCAACTTATCACCACTCTTCCGCGGATACACCCAGTAACATACCCAAGTCATGAGTGCAATTCAGTCTCTCAGGCCCGTTCCACCACTTCGTAAGATCACGGCTGATAATCATCAATACCCTTTTATACCCTCATCATGGGGCTGTTTAGCACAGGGCTAAATCGCTGGCTTTGAAAGCAGACCAAGGCAGGCCAGCAGCACGGTTCAATTCCCGTAACAGCCTCCCCGAACAGGCGCCGGAATGTGGCGACTAGGGGCTTTTCACAGTAACTTCATTTGAAGCCTACTTGTGACAATAAGCAATTTTCATTTCATTTCATTAATTTAATTTCATTAGTCTTGCCGCACCAGTCTAGACTTAAGCAGACTATTTCAGCACAGAAGGCATTCTGTCATGGCATCCAGCAGGGGTGGGTCCTGGAGGGCAAGAAGGAGCAGGAATCTAAGCTTATAAATTGGGATAATGCAGCCGTTGTGAACTTCTGTTCAGGCTGTGGATCAGATACCATCACAATATAATTCTCTGCCTTGAAAACACTGTCCCTTAAAAGGTAACGTGACAGCAGACACCAGTGGGGGAGCACACCCCTCCATTCCAGACATTAAATATGACCCTCATTTTACTCAGGAACTGCACCCACTTGACCGATTTTACAAGCTCAAGGACCATGGTTCTGTCCTGCTGCTGCTCCTCTCTGTTTCCTGTCAGGTCACCCTGACTGAAGCAGGACAGTTGTGAGGGCTTAGAGACTGCAAGCGGAAACACACACGTGTCAGCTGCAGGCAAAGGATAGACACCCACCTGAAATCCTCCGAAGCCAACACCTCGGTGTAGAACATGATTTTGCACTTGTGGGAGGAGACTTGTAAAGAAGCCAGTACATCGTCGACGCGAGGGAGATTTGAGGAGCACGACCAGGGACTGTGCATCTTCCACTGCAAGATGTAGAATCCAGGCCAGCGGGTCACGTGTGAACCCTGAAGACAAAAAAGCATTTGATCATGAGATCCTGCAACAGGCAGGATTGCCGAAGCCATCAGACAACTGATGGAGGTTATAATAACAATAATAAAATAAAATCTTGATCTAAAATACACCCTCCATCCTGCTAGCTGTGGCTTAGTGGGTATCACTCTCACCTCAGAGTCAAGAGGTTGTGGGTTCAAGGCCTGCTCCAGAGCCTTGAACCCATGATTCAGGCTTACACTCTCAATGCAGTCCGTCTGTCTGTTATTAGCCACATTATGCCAGATACCATCAGCCTCTCTAAAAGGGACAAGTGGTTATCGCTTATGGGGAACCACTCTGCAACCAATCTAGAAAGGTTTTGCGGCTAGAGAAGAGCCGGAAGCACGAAAAGGGCATTGTGTGTGTGTGTGGGGGGGGGGGGGGGGGTTTGGTTCGGTGTCCTTTTTATCGATTACGCCGTGGGATTCTTTTCTCTATTTTAGAAGTGTTACATCAATACGAGGTGTGCTGTTATTCAAAAGTAGTGTTTGGACTAAAATGAAACTGAACTCCTTAGTCTGAACCAGTCACTGAAACCAAATACTTTAAATATTCATGTATAAATGATAAGTGGGAATTCATCCGATACTTAAAGAAATGAGAAAAGTAATTGGAGTTATGGATGGAATTTTTCATTTCATTAAATCCTGGGATGACATATGAGGAGAATGGAAAATAGTTCAAGTTCCAATTATAGAACAGTTACAATCGTTGACTATTTTTAATCTGTAGCTTGCAAAATATAAATGAAGCCCATCAATCTTTGGGTTCATCAAGCTGCTGTAGATTAATGACAGAGAATGGAACATTTTCTGTGAACGTCGACATCACAGGCTCCCAGGACAGATACAGCTTGGGTTAGATATAGAGAAAAGCTCCCTCCACACTGTCCCATCAAGCACTCCCAGGGCAGGTGCAGCTCAGGTTAGAACCAGAATAAAGCTCCCTCTAAATTTTTCCATCAAGCACTCCCAGGGCAAGTACAGCACAGAATGTTAGAATTCAGGAGGGTCTTTTGGTCTATACTGTTAAATGTTATGTTACTAATTTTACTAGAGTGCAAAAGGACTGATGTACTGCCCCAGAAACGGACCTGGACACTCTCTCCTTCCCGACAGATGAGTGGTGTTTCCATTGGGCTGTAGTCCACACCCAACACCCAGCTTTTGTCTATCAGCTGCACATTATTTCCAGTGGGGAGAGGAACCAGTGGGCTGTTCGAATCCTTGCGACTGATCTGAGGTGCCTGCTTGGAATGGAAGATGTTAAACACCACATCACCCTTCAAAATGTCAAAGTCCCAGGTGATGACAGATGAGGCC
Source organism: Scyliorhinus torazame (assembly GCF_047496885.1). Lineage (NCBI taxonomy): Eukaryota > Metazoa > Chordata > Chondrichthyes > Carcharhiniformes > Scyliorhinidae > Scyliorhinus > Scyliorhinus torazame. The sequence continues at coordinate 156,941,047 of NC_092723.1, forward strand.
TCCATGATCTCAATCGCCTTCTGTGAAACAAAACAAACAGGATTGAAAGCTAGGGCTGAGGGAGAAAACATAGCTGGAGTAAAGATAAGAAACTTGTGTGAATAGTGCCAGACCAACCTGGGGAAAGTAGGTGAAAACCTTGTGACATGTACTTCACAAGGGTAGAGTCCCTAATCATTCTGGAGTGTAAATATTATGCACTGTGTAACTGTGCAGAGTAACTATTTATCTAACTGGATAAGGATTATTCAATGTAACTGTGTACAGTTATTGTGCATTCATCGGAGCTAATTGCAAGACCAATTCACAAGCTGTGCACTTTTTTTTTAAATTTAAAGTACCCAATTCTTTTTTTTTTCCAATTAAGGGGCAATTTAACATGAACAATCCACCTACCCTGCACATCTTTGGGTTGTGGGGGTGAGACCCACGCAGTCACAGGGAGAATGTGCAAACTCCACACAGACAGTGACCCGGGGCTGGGATCGAACCCGGGTCCTCGGAGCCATGAGGCAGCGGTGCTAACCACTGCCCCACCGTGCTACCCCGCTGTGCACTGTTAATGGTGACTCAGTACCTCATGTGGCGCTCCTTTGAAGATGGTGGCTGACTGATAAATGGCTTCTGTCCAGAGTTTGATTTGATCTGCATTTTCCAGCATTTCCTCCGTCTGGTACAAGGACTTAGGAACCATTCCCCCTTCTGGGATATTACACTATAAATGGAAGCATAAGGATAGACATGATTGACAAAATATCACAATAGAGCATACCCTTCTCACAGTCCATGTACATTCTACCTGCCATTTACTCTCCTACCACAGTTCATGTGTACCCTCCCATATCATGGACTCTACCCAACTGCTCCAAACCAGAACAAAATGAATTATTTGAAAGGTGGCAGCTATTGAAAGATTTCCACAGTCATCATGTTACTGCCACTGAGAGCATTCTGTAACATAGTCCCTTGCACACCCTGAATTCACTACCCACGCCCCTCTCCACCCTCAATATCCATCCCCCCCCCCCCCCCCCCCCCCCACCTCAGCACCACCCTCACACTGCTCTGACTGACCCTCCACATCAGCACGTCTTACCAGGCAGTCTCCACCCAGGAAATCAGGAACAATCTCTTTGTCAATGTAGTCAATGAGCCCTCCCATGCCCTGGTAGTTATTGCCACTGTAGATGAGGAATTTCTGACGTGTGTTTTCATTGATGAATGGATTGACCTGAAAAACACACAGAATTAAAAGGTGCATGTCAATCTCTCTCTCCAGTACCATCCAAAGACACAGAGTTCAGAGGAGTCCAAGCATTTTCGTGATGCGGAAGTCACTGGCAAGTCCAGCATTTATTGTCTGCCCCCTAGTCATCCTGAGCCTGGTGCAATTGAGTGATTCACCCAGATACTTCAGAGAGCAAATAAGTGTCAACCACACTGCTATAAGACAAGAGTCACATGTCGGCCTAAACCAAGGACAGCAGATTTATTTCCCAAATGAACATTGTGAGTGAGTTGGGCTTTTACCACAATCTAAAAAACTCCATGGCCGCTTTTGGTAGGGGCATCTTTTCCTTGGTAGATTGGAAAAATTGAATACAATGTTATCAAACTGGCATGGTGGGATATGATCTCACATTCTCTGGATTACTAGTCTTGCAAAACAGAATCACTTTGTTATTGTTACCACATATCAGATGCTGTGGCAGTGACACAGTATTTAAACCTATATGGAAGCAGCTCAAACCGTACACACAGAAAGTTTCAGGATTGATCCCTGGCCTTGTAGGATTAGCTGAACTCAGATAACAATCCTGGTCTAGAGAGAGAGAGGAGGAAAAATCAGCTGATGGTCCTGCTACTGCCCAATGATGGCTGCTGGTGATTGGGTGTTTGGATATTGAGTGAGGACGGGCTTGTCTGCAACACTTCCACTGCCCAGTTGTCACCACCTGGGCTCTCAGGAATGGGCACTTGTTGGATGTACAGGGTGGGGGTCACGGGGAGTAAAAGTGAGGATTGGGAAAGAGCAGCATCAGTTTTTGACTCACCAGTGTCCAGAGGACAGGAAACACTCTGGGTGCCCTGAGAATCAGCAGTCGGCCTAGCGTCTCTGGATAGTTTGCTTCCACCACTTCAATGATCCTCAACAATGCTTTCACTCCTGGCCGCCACAGGTGCCTCATGTTCAACCCTTCCAGGTCAACCAGGCAGGTCCACGATCTGTCCATGGAATCGGAAACTAGAGTTACTCACAGACCCATTGTCTAAAGGCAACTGAATATCGACAATTAGGAAGCTGACAGATCGAGGGTTCATCCATTCTAGCTGTTGTTGTGTACAGATCCGCATGGCTCTGATCTTTCACCCAGACCTTTTCCCCACTTCGCCAGCCTCTCCTGCGTCTGCCCTACTGCTCCAGCCTATCACTCTTGTACCTTTACTGTCCCAGTCAATGCCCCTGTATCCACTATTCCAACCTATTCCACCCCTGTCCCTCCTGTCCTAGCCCCCACCCAACTTAAAGAAACCTCCCAACTGTCTCCCCAGCTTTGATGAATCGTCACCACAATCAGCCGCCATGGAGCTGCATGGACTCTCCTACATTTCCACCTAACGAGCACCCACCCCACCCGACCTCTAGTCTAACTGACTCAAATCTTCATTTCATAGCCAGATAACTCTACACAGATCATTCTGAAGAGGGAAGCAAGGTAACGCGACTGAGTATGAGTGAATAAGCGACAGTGAGAATGCTCGTGGAACTGTATCCCAGCAAGAGGCAACACCAGGAACAATGTGGTGGTAGGGCCATGGGGACAGAGAAAGAGGAGGCATTGCTGATGTACAATACTTCACTAACGTGATTGGGCGGCCAAAGATTTTGGTGTTCTCTTCACATCTCTTCTGCCCATCTTCATTGATTGACAGAACCTGGAGAGAAAGGAAGAGCTTTTAGTGATGCCAACTGCACAGTGCGAGTGCTGAGATTTCAATACCAAACCCTGGGCATTGCCCACCTGTGGGTGAGCCTATGGTCCATAGCTACAGATTTGTGAGTCTGACCCATTTAGAACATAGAACATAACAGCGCAGTACAGGCCCTTCGGCCCTCGATGTTGCGCCGACCTGTGAAACCACTCTAAAGCCCATCTACACTATTCCTTTATCGTCCATATGTCTATCCAATGACCATTTGAATGCCCTTAGTGTTGGCGACTCCACTACTGTTGCAGGCAGGGCATTCCACGCCCTTACTACTCTCTGAGTAAAGAACCGACATCTGTCCTATATCTATCTCCCCTCAATTTAAAGCTATGTCCCCTCATGCTAGACATCACCAGCCGAGGAAAAAGGCTCTCACTGTCCACCCTATCCAATCCTCTGATCATCTTGTATGCCTCAATTAAGTCACCTCTTAACCTTCTTCTCTCTAACGAAAACAGCCTCAAGTCCCTCAGCCTTTCCTCATAAGATCTTCCCTCCATTCCAGGCAACATTCTGGTAAATCTCCTCTGCACCTTTTCCAATGCTTCCACATCCTTCGTATAATGCGGCAACCAGAACTACACGCAATACTCCAAATGCGGCCGCACCAGAGTTTTGTACAGCTGCAACATGACCTCATGGCTCCGAAACTCAATCCCTCTACCAATAAAAGCTAACACACCGTACGCCTTCTTAACAACCCTCTCAACTGTGTGGCAACTTTCAGGGATCTATGTACATGGACACCGAGATCTCTCTGCTCATCCACACTACCAAGAATCTTACCATTAGCCCAGTACTCTGTCTTCCTGTTATTCCTTCCAAAATGAATCACCTCATACTTTTCTGCATTAAACTCCATTTGCCACCTCTCAGCCCAGCGCTGCAGCTTATCTATGTCCCTCTGTAACTTGTAACATCCTTCCGACCTGCCTGATGACAACAAAATCACATTTTACAAGTACAGGCTGCTCTGGCCAAGGGTGTTAGAGAAGTCAAAGCCACACCTAACCTCCATTAACACAATGACCAGAAAGACTACTTCAATCACTCTCCTCCTCACCAATTAACAACAACCAAATGTATTTCTATCGTGCCTCAATGTACTAGAACAGCTCCGTGCAAATATCGAACAAAGTTTGACACCGAGCATAAGGATGTATTAGGACAGGTGGCAAAGGTAGGTTTTAAGGAACATTTTAAAAACAGGAAAGTTGAGGGTCACAGAGGTTTAGGGAAGGAATTCCAGAGCTTAGGGCTTTGGCAGCTGAAGATGCAGCCACCAATAGTGGAACAACTCAAATCAGAGGATGCTCAGGAGGTCAGAATTGGAGAGTTGTGGGGCAGGAGGACTTTACAGAGACAGGGAGGGGATGGGACATTTAAAAAAAAATTTGAATCACTTGACCAAAAGCCAATGTAGGTCAGAGGTGATAGGGGAATGGACTTGGTGCAAGTTAGGAAAGGGGCAACAGAGTTTTGGAAAGGGTTTATGGAAGAATGAGAGATGGGACACTAGCCAGGAGAGTGTTGGAATAGTTACATTGGACACATTCAGAGATTCTTCACGCTAATTTTGAATTCTGAACAGAAACCCAGAAGGACAGAGAGGAGCTGAACATTTGGGCAGGATTTTCCCACCGTGTTGCGCCCGCCGCTGATCCTGTTAGTTTGGGTGCATAGCAGGAGAGACCAAAAAAGGGGTTCGCGCCAGGCGCCAAGCTGCACGCGATACACCCAACCTGCTACACCCAACGCAATCTTGATCATGCCCTCACTGGGCATGACCAGATTAGCATATTTAAATCAGCTATTAAATGCATTTAAATATGCACAGTCCGTCCGAGGCCGCAGTCCCCAGGCTCCTGGTTTACACCGGCCCCACCAGCAAGGTCTGATACTGACACAAATTAGTGCTGGTCTCCAAAAACGGAAACCAGGCATTTAAAAAAAAATTTAGAGTACCCAATTCATTTTGTCCAATTAAGGGGCAATTTAGCGTGGCCAATCCACCTACCCTGCACATCTTTGGGTTGTGGGGGCGAGACCCACGCAACCACAGGGAGAATGTGCAAACTCCACACGGACAGTGACCCAGAGCTGGGATCGAACCTGGGACCTCGGCGCCATGAGGCAGCAGGGCTAACCCACTGCGTCACCGTGCGTCCCTAGAAACCAGGCATGATGGCCACACCGGGGGGGGGAGGCAGTGAGGCCATTGGAGCAGGGCCAACCTGGCACTGCCTGAGTGTCAGGTTGGCACTGCCAGGATGCTAAGGAGCAGTGCCCGGGTGCCAGGTTGGCACTGCCATGGTGTCAATGGGCAATGCCTTGGTACCAATGGGGCACTGTCGAGGGGGGGGTCTGAAGGGGACCATGCCCATGAAAGGGAAGGTGAAGGAGGGGATCTGAAGAATGGAGATGTGAAGGGGGGCATGAAAGATGGGGGGCCTCAAAGATGGGGGTCCTTAGCGGGGTATACCCACTTGAGGGGGTGGACAATGCCCTGATGCTGATGATGATGGATCCATGTGAGGCTGGGTCATCCTCATGCCTGGGTTGTGTTGGGGGGAGGCGTGGGGGGTCACGTGGGCATTTAGTGATGTGGGGAGTGTTGTTTTTATTTACCCTTATCTGCTTGGTGGGGGGGGGGGGGGGGGGGGGGGGGGGTCCCTAAACCTAACTTTGAGGTCTGGACACCCTTCAAAATTGCCACCCCGATCACGGAGGAGCTGGTCTTGCCAGCATCCTTCGTTCCCCACTGTGCAGAAACAAATTCCAAGTGTGGGAATATTCAGTGGGAAAACTCCTAGCTCCAAAGAAATTCTTACGGGCAAAATTTACCGACCAACCCGCCACGTGTTTTTCGGCGGAGGAGGTGACCCGTCAGTGGGATTTTCTGGTGCCACCATCGTCAATGGATTTCCCATTGACTTCACCCCTCGTCTCCGGGAAACCCGTACGCTGTCAGTGGGACCGGAGTATCCCGCCAGCGTGAACAGCGTTAAATTCTGCCAGGAGTGTGGGTGAATACTGATCTGGATCGTGCCCAACACCCAGCAAGAAACACCCCACGAAACCTGTCCAAAATGACACTTAGCGCCCTTGATTCAACAGGAAAAAAAAGCTTTGCAATAAGTGGGGTCTGTTGATGAAGTGGTTACATTATCAGATGAATGATCGCGATCATGTGAGTTTCAATCCCATCATAAACATTCATCCAGTTCAAAGAAAAATCTGTGTCTAGTCAGTGATTTTATGTCAGTCTTGTGAGGAGATGCAGGGTAGATTAACCAGAATGAGAATGAGATGCATAGGCTTAGTTTCTGGGGACAGATTGTATAGACTATGCGTGTATTCCCATGAGTATAGATGATTAAGAGATGATCTACTTGAAGTATTTAAAATGAGCAAAATATTTAATTGAGCAAATAGCTATTTCCTCTGGTGGGAAACCAGGGAGTATAACTTTAAGCTTGGAGCCAAGGGGCTGTGTTCAGAAGCAGTTCTTCACACAAAGAGTAATGGAAACCTGGAAACCACTCCCTTAAAAAAGCTGTTGAATATTTGGGGGGTTAATTTTAAAATTTTAAAATGGAGATTGATTTTTTTTATTTTTATGAGGCAACGGTATTAAAGCTAAATGGAGTTAAGATTAAGAATAGTCACAGTCTAATTGACTGGCAGAACAGACTTGAGGGGTTGAATGGTCTCCTCGTGATCCTATGTTTTACTGAACAACATTAGCCAAGATATATTGAGCACTCGAGGCAGAGCATCACTGACTGACTCACATGTCGTAGAATGGCCTCCTCCCCCACAGCTTTCAGCAGCCCCTTCGTGTCCATCTGTCCCAGCCGCAGGATGTACAGCGGGCGGCCATCTTGGTCAAGGAAGAAGAAGGAAATCAAGATTTGCATTCAAAGCTTCAGCCCCAGCACAAGATCTCCCAAACTGACGGGTCACCAGTTAGCCTTCTGTGTTATCCCAGAGAGTGTTTCAGCTGCCAAGTATCTGCTTGGCGCCATCTTGTGTGGTCTCCCTTAGCTCGATTGAGGAGGAACTGCCCAAAATTTCTTTCCTCCATTGGTCAAAGGGTTTTCCCTTTTTCTTTTATAAATTTAGAGTACCCAATTCATTTTTCCCAAGGGGCAATTTAGCGTGGCCAATCCACCTAGCCTGCACATCTTTGGGTTGTGGGGGTGAAACCCACGCAAACACGGGGAGAATGTGCAAACTCCACAAGAACAGTGACCCAGAGCCGGGATCGAACCTGGGACCTCGGCACCATGAGGCAGCAGGGTTAACCCACTGCGCCACCGTGCTGCCCCTTTTCCTTTTCTGCCACCTGAAGGAGTCTGTACGATTGGCGCTGTGATGCGGATGTACAGACCGAACCATATTGCAATGGGACATGCTTGACAGATCATACTGCCCAATCATGTCCTTCTTACACTTCCATTAATGAAAGCTGCACCTTTCAATGAAACCCACAGCACAAAGAACCAGTCAAACATAACACTGAACAGCCACACCACTTGCGCACAGACCTTCACTGGGGGCTGACTCTGGTGGTGTGGATCGTCAGGAAGGCATCAGGACACTTGTGCGTGTCATCAAACCCTGCCGTTTGACAGGAAGGCAGCAAAAGCCCCATTTTAATAATAATTTTATTATCACAAGTAGGCTTACATTAACACTGCAATTAAGTTACTGTGAAAATCCTATGTTTAGGAACTAAAAACAAATGCTTGTTCAATTGACAGAATAACCACAATCTGCGAGTAAAGGAACAGCTAACATCCTGAATCCATGATAGATGGGCGGCCGGGTAGCACAGTGGTTAGCACTGTTGCTTCACAGCGATTCCTGGCTTGGGTCACTGTGCGGACTCTGCACGTTCTCCCTGTGTCTGCGTGGGGTTCCTCCAGGTATTCCGGTTTCCTCCCACAAGTCTTGAAACACGTACGGTTAGGTGATTTTCACTGAATTCCCCCTCAGTGTACCCGAACAGGCGCAGAGTATGGCGATTAGGGGATTTTCACAGTAACTTCATTGCAGTGTTAATGTAAGCCTACTTGTGACACTAATAAAGATTATTATTATTAATTATCTGAATCCTCCCACATCCCATTAGTCACCATGGGAGTGGTGTCATACCCAGGATTTCAATGTGAGAATTGAGCCCAGGAGCACTCCCACTGATTGAGAGGCTGACTCCCAGTTAAAGTAATGAACCTGAAGAATTACCTCTGTCATGATAATGCCAGCCTCCTGTGTAATAGTTGACCAGCACCTGTGGGGGTCTCCACATCTCGAGAATATAGTCCACCTGGTATTGTTTGCGCCAGGTAAGTGACAGGCACAAGATCTCTCGCGCCTTGTCAATATTGAAATCTCGAGCCCGCAGGAAACGCAAAATGTGTTCATCTTTGGGAATCTGAAAAACACAACAGTGGCAAGCTCTGCTATCACTGCCTTCACAACATTTACTCAGTAGCTGGGGCTCACACACTAACTCTATTCACACCAATACTCTGACGCACACTAGCACCTACTCCATTTCTATCTGTAATCTCAGGTGAAGGGGAACAATGCATTTACACCAGTATTCACTGAACAGGTGATCTGCATGTACACCAGCACTCAGTGTGTATACTGGTATTATCCTTCCATCATTACAGATGAGGAAATCCATTTGGTCCAATCAAGTCATCCTTCCATTGAAACCTAGAGCTCTTCACATAGAAAATCTGACCCAGAGGGTTGTTATTAACAAATCATTGGAGACTGTGCTTTGAAAGTACTTCACACTTGAACTCCAACCTGTCCTTCTGCAAAATATTGTTTGTTTCAATTCAGTGGCAAGGCTATGGAGTAGACAGATCTCAATCCCTTCTGATTTGGATTAGTTCATAAGCTGTTTGTCCTTCCCTCTGGAATTCCAATCATGTTTAAGGGGACAATTACTCAAATGCCACTGCAAACACATGCAGATCATTCACATTATCACACATGTGTGACTGTAATGTACATGTTAGAATTAATGGGTGTATGCATCCGATTTTCAGGGTGTGTGTGTGTGTAAGGGTTGTGTGCTCTGTTTGTGCAAATTTTCCTGAGTAAATATGTGTTTTCAACGTGATGGTGTGGCCATCTTTGGGAAGAGGTTCAAATAAATGGTCTATGTCCTCCTGATGACCAACAAAATGAGACACAAAGATGAATGGGAGACTGTCAGATCCTGAGGATCAACGGTAAAGATGTCTATCCAGATCATTAACTTTAATTTAGTAAGGCAATAAGACAAACTCATTAAGAGAATTAAACTTAAGAAATATGTCTGCCCTGATTACAAGTTGAAGGCAGCGTGTCAGAAAGCTGTTGACGACTGGAGGACACAGCGACAATTATATTTGAATCCACCTTCCTGGTATTACACACTAGCCCTACTAGGCGATGCTAAACTCTGACTCGCGTTGACATGCAGCAAATGCACACACAGGAAAATATTACCTTTTCTGCTTTCCAATCACCTGCCTCAGACTATAGAGAGCACAAAAAAAATGACTTGAGGTGCAGCACTTGATTGAGATACAAGACAGCATTCCACAATGACTTCACACATGGCGTTGCTCAGTCTTTAATAAAGCAATCCAGAGACACACAATCCATTCATGTACTCAGATCAAGCGCCTTCTGGCAGCAGGATCTCATTCCCGCTGAAGCAGGTAAAACATCTAGAAAGTTTGCAACGACTCAGGAATCATTAGTTGGAGGGAATGTGATTACTCCAAATATTCATGTACCTGATAAGGATCCCCAACCATTTGTCAGGAGTTTTTTTTTGCTTCTATCAATCTCAAAACCCAGAGAATGTGTTAACTCCAGGATGGGCGTCGAGGTGGTTAAACCTCCCTAAACCAGGCTCCACAAAGCCCTCTCTGTTACCTGCACAGTGACTAATACATTTTTAAAAAAATTTAGAGTACTTAATTAATTTTTTCCAATTAAGGGGCTATTTAGTGTGGCCAATCCACCTACCCTGCACATCTTTGGGTTGTAAGGGCGAAGCCCACGTAAACACAGGGAGAATGTGCAAACTCCACACGGACAGTGACCCAGAGCCGGGATCAAACCTGGGACCTCAGCGCCGTGAGGCAGCAGGGCTAATCTACTGCACCACCGTGCTGCCCTGTGACTGATACATTTATCCTGCCATTCCAAGATCTTGGTTCTACCTCTAAGGAGGATCAGGGATACACAATTGGAATATACCTCCCAGTCAACCAAGATTCAGGACCCATTCTGTCAATGCATGAGATATCCAAGTGTTTCCAGCTCCATTCGATCCATGTTAGATATACAGAATATCCTATTTGCCTGTAAAATGTCCAGAGCCAATTTCAACACTACACTATGGGCTGGATTCTTCCGCCCTGCCCGCTGCAAGAACGCCACGTGCTGGAGAAGTCCATTGACCTCGGGCGGGATTCTCCAGTCGCCGGTGGACGCAGCCGGAGAATCCTGCCTATGTCCAAACTCTATCTGTGTATGAGATACCCCAAACCCATTCTATCTGTGCACCTGAGATGCTAGAAGGTAAAAATTAAATAGTGCGGCTATGGCTGCTTCACGCCAACAAAATATTTTTGATATGTAATCACTGTTCTAGTGAAGGAATCGTAGCAGTCAATGAGCACAGTAAGATCCCGCAAAGAGAATGAGATAAATGATCAAATGAATAGTGTATCCATTGGAATCACACAGTAGAGAGACTGGCGATCCTAGACTAAGCCTGCTGAAGAAAAAAAATGGTTCTGACAAATAGGCACGATTCTGCCAAAAGGCAATTACTGGTGGGAATCTGTTCAGCATCTCCTGCCTTTTGCACTTCTTGCAAATTGTATGGGCAATAGAACAATAACATTTACTGATGACACCAAGCTCTGTGCTCAAGTGATGAGTTTAAGAGTCAATGCATTCAAAGAGAACTGGACAAATTCAGAGGAAGGATTATGGAATAGGGTGGATCTTTACTATAAATAAATATTGCCGATAAGTAGATCCACAACCACATCTAGACAATACTTGGGTCTCTGCTGCCAAAGATGTGAAAGGAAATGTGTGAGTGATGAGAGTGATAACTCACTTGAATGTCTAAGGAACAGAATACAATTCTCATTGAGGATAATCATCACTGAGGATTATATTCAGGAATCTTACTCTCCATCTACGCAGAATATTTAACTCATTGGTGAGGTCACCTTTGAAATGCAGCATCACTCTCCCCCAGGTCAAAATCTCAATTCTAGAAGGAATCAGCTTTACTCACTCTTCAACTAATCTCTGACTTGTTTTATTGGATTGATTTGTGTTGAACACAGGTCATTTCACCCTTGTCCTGCCCATCACGTACCTTGCCCTTGTGTGTTTCTTGGAGCCACTGTCGAAGCTGGATCAGGCAGCTCTCTTGCATGGGGGTCAGTTGCCCCAGGTACCGCTCGATGTAATCAGCATCAAGCTTATCAGCTGAAAAACATATGAATAAACCCAATGTTGACTGTTGTTATTGAAGGACTCAATAGCCAATGCCACTCATTGAGATCTATGCACAATAAAGCACTGGTGTCTCATCTCTCAATTCCTTTTGCATGGCAACAAGTAGCCCAAAGTAGAAAGCTGAGGGGACAGCTGAGAGATGAGGCTTGGAACTAACTGGGCCTTTTTGGTCAGTTTACCTACTTGACCTAATCACTGGTCATTTCACCTGACGCCTCTCCTACTTTCTGCTCCCTCTGCCGATCCCATGGTAAAGCACCTTGGAGCAATCTTGGTAAATGAAGAAAGTTTTTAAAGCTTAGGAACGAACAGGGAGTGGGAATAATTGGATAACTCTTTCAAAGAGGTGGCATGGACATGATGGGCAGAATGGCCTCCTTTTGTGTTGTATCGGTCTATGAAGTTGTTGCTTCATTAGGATACATATGCCAGATTCAGATCAAGCTGACTTTCTAGTTGACTGATGTCTTTAAGGAAGGTCAGCATACTCAAACACAAGGACATATTGCTCGTGTTCAGCACTGCCATCAGGATGGATATCCCAGCATTAATCCCCTCCATGAAGGCAGTGGTGAATGATCCACTCTTTGCCATACCATCAACACATTTATATACCTCGATTGGATCACCTACCAACTGACATTTTTTCAAAACTGGAAAGACTAAATTTTCCCCACTATTCTGCGATGCTAGCAATCAGCCCTGTTGTTCCCCAAAAGCATTAAATTCATTTAACTCTGTTGTATACATTTAAAAAAAACAGCCAGGAAGGAGAAAGAGTCAGACCTGATGTATGCAGAAACTTACCATCTGGTGTTGTGGGCGGTGTTTCCTGCCCACACAGGTGTGTTAATGGTTCTTTGGTACTGCTATGTGCCAGATCCTCCGATGGCTCTATCCTGAGATCCAGCACTGGTGCTAATGCTGGCCGACTGGACTCAGGCACCATCTCCGCTGTGGCAACAGTCACACGAGGGGTCCAGCGCGGAATGTGTCGGATACCCTGTGCAGTCAGCTCATTCAGATAATGTTCAATAACTTCTTTCCCCTGAAACATAAAGGAATTGGTTACAAACATAATGCCTTCCATTTCATAAAGACTTAGACCAGCAGCACTGAAGCACTTTGGGCCACTTAGCAACAGTCCAAGAGAAAGTATTTTCTGACCAGTTTATCACTAATTTATGAATCGCTAATTTAAAAAAAAATTTTTTTACACTACCCAATTCATTTTTTCCAATTAAGGGGCAATTTAGCGTGGCCAATTCACCTACCCTGCACATCTTTGGGTTGTGGGGGCAAGACCCACGCAAACACGGGAGAATGTGCAAACTCCGCACAGACAGTGACCCAGAGCCAGGATCGAACCTGGGACCTCGGCGCTGTGAGACAGCAGTGCTAACCACTGCGCCAATGTGCTGCCAACGAATCGTTAATCTGTCATATTGATTCAGTGGGTAGCACTCTGAGTGAGAAGGTAAAGAGTTCAAGTCCCACTCTAGAATTTAAATCTCTAATCTGGGGCAGCACGGTGGCGCAGTGGGTTAGCCCTGTTGCCACACGGCGCCGAGATCCCAGGTTCGATCCCAGCTCTGGGTTACTGTCCGTGTGGAGTTTGCACATTCTCCCCGTGTTTGCGTGGGTTTCGCCCTCACAACCCAAAGATGTGCAGGCTAGGTGGATTGGCCACGCTAAGTTGCTGCTTAATTGGAAAAAATGAATTGTGTACTGTAAATGTATTTTTAAAAAATAATAAATCTCTAATCTAGGCTGATGCTCCACTCCAGTATTGAGGTGATAGAGGCACTGTTGGAGTTTCTGTGTTTCAAGTGAGACGTTAAACAAATGTCCCATATTGGCCTCTCGTGGTTAGAAAAGATCCACAGTCACAGTTTCAAAGTAGAATAGGGAAGTTCTCCCCAGCAAGACACTAAAATAGATTCACTGATCAGCAATTCATTTGGGATCTTGCTGTGCACCAACCTGGCTGCTACGTTTGGCTGTGATATAACGAGTTTTATTGATATTGTGTTACCCAGTTGATGTTATAACTGGACGGAAAGATCCCAGAATAGAACCCTGGCTCAAAAGACTGTAACATTTACTTTTTTAAAAATACAATGTGGAGGCACAGAGTCACAGGACCCCTAATTAGTTTTAACAACAAGAAAAAAACATTTATTAAACATGGAAAAATTGGATTATAATACAATACTCCTTTACTTCCCCCCTTAGCTTACAAGTACGCACAGGTTTGAAGATTTTTTTTTTTTTAATTTAGAGTACCCAATTCATTTTTTCCAATTAAGGGGCAATTTAGCGTGTTCAATCCACCTACCCTGCACATCTTTGGGTTGTGGGGCGAAACCCACGCAAACACGGGGAGAATGTGTAAACTCGACAGGATCGAACCTGGGACCTCGGCGCCGTGAGACTGCAGTGCTACCACTGCGCCACCGTGCTGCCCCACAGGTTTGAAGATTAACATGGTTTGCAAGTACGTCTTAAGCTACAATGGTCTCATTAACACAAAAAGTCCCTTTAGATGACTGTGGTAAGACACAATCCTCTCTGAACCCAAGTGAATGTCTGTGGATTTCGGCTCAAAATCCCCCCAGATGATTCTTATACCATGAGTCACCTTGACTCACTGAACTCCAGCTTCCACACAAGTGATTTCAAATTCTGCTTTCAAAAGTCACTCTTCCAAATCTTCTTTTAGATTATGCACGTTTTCCTTCAGGGTTCATTTGCCTTACAAGACTTTTACACAAAAACCCGAGATCCAGCCACCAATTTCAAATAATGTCTCCCAAACTGTAGTAATTTCTCACAAACCTTAGCACTTCTGCAGATATCTTTCTGGCCTCTCGTGATCCAATTGCTTTTCAACTCTCTGTGACTTTACTGAACAGTATCAGGGGCTGTTTAGCACAGGGCTAAATCGCTGGCTTTGAAAGCAGACCAAGGCAGGCCAGCAGCATGGTTCGATTCCCGTAACAGCCTCCCCGAACAGGCGCCGGAATGTGGCGACTAGGGGCTTTTCACAGTAACTTCATTTGAAGCCTACTTGTGACAATAAGCGATTGTCATTTCGTTTCCAGTTTCCTCTGTTCTCTTAACTTCAGACTTCTTGGATTTTTTTCTTAATTTCTCTAATTTTCTTAACTAGCTGGACTTTGAACTTCCCAGCATCTGTTTTCTTAACAATTACTCCATAGTATGGCTTTTCTTCTGGAAAGGCTGAAAGCGATGTTCCCTCTAAAATCATCTGCTTCTAGGAGAGCTGTGAGAGCTCCCTTCTCTCTCACTACCTATCTCCAACTGCAATCAAATTAACTAAACTAAAACTTAAAAGCTTCTCTCCCTTACAAGGCCCCAGTTGCTGAGCAATGGCCACATATCTCTGCTGACCTATTTATTCTTTATGCCGTGGCCCTCTCTTAGCACAGTAGAAAAACAGTTGGAACTTAACTAACCCTCATACATACAAACACCTTTGTCCAGCATGAATCTAACCATAGGTTTTACCTTTCCAGGCACAGAAACATCAAATTAATCCCACTTAAAACTATACCTTATTTCTAATGTTTATCAATACAAGTATAAATCCCTTAAAACTTCCTTTGTTTTCCGAACAATTGTGTCTTTAATGTAGACAAACACCCGTAGTGTAGGCTTAAGGAAAAAATATATGTTGACATTTCAAAAAGGTAAGGTGCATTGGAAAGCTCTGATGATGTATTAAGATGTTATATAATGCAAGCTCTTCATTAATATTAAATTACCCATTAATGGGACATTTATTAAAATGATTACAATTTCACACTCCTCAGGCTTTTAGTAGCTGAACTCACCACCCAGTGAAGCCCTGAGCCACACAGGCTAAGGCAGGTTAAATTCTCAGTCTGGGCCCAGAAGCAGTGGTTCAGGCTGATACAACCGGATTCAATCTTCATTGACTGAGGGTACCCGTCTGTTGCGGGCTAACTTCATTGACTGAGGTCAGGGAAAGGAACCAGGATCCCTGCTCCTGTTCAAGCTGCAGAAAAGCATCTTGAGCACCGGAGGTCAAGGCAGGGCAAGGTAGAGTTCAGCTGCACTGACCCTGTAGCTGAATAACTTGCAATCCAGGATCACGCAAGCGAATGAATAATAAAATGTAATGCCAGAGAGTCGCTGCCTTGCATAAATATATTCTTAGGTTTTTGTGATTACAAAGCACCGGGCTGGAACTTGGCCAGTTAAATCCTGGCTGATTGACTATGGGTAGGAGATAATCTGGCGATTTATTGGCACGGCTATAGTTAGCAACTCAGAGGGATCTGATAATGCACTGAGGACCCGGATTCAATCCCAGCTCCGGGTCACTGTCCGAGTGGAGTTTGCATTCTCCCCATGCCTACGTGGGTGTCATCCCCACAACCCAAAGATGTGCAGCGTAGGTGGATTGGCCACGCTAAATTACCCCTCAATTGGAAAAAAGAAATTGAGTACTCGAAAAAAAAATTTAAACTTTTAAAAAAGGAAACATTGATAATTTTGAGTGCCTCGAAGAGAGCCGTGCTGTCAGTTGACAGAACAAGTCAACGCGTTGGACACTAAACTAAGAAAGCATCAAACCCATTTCATAAGGACCCTTACAGCCACCACAGAAAAGAGATTTAAATCAGAAGAAATTGGGCTGAATTTGAACCTAGATCCCAGGGCTGAATGACCAGAGTCAATTCCCTGCACTGTCTGTCCTGTTAGCTCTCATCTCCCCCCACCACAGTCACAGAAGATAGAGGAGAAAACAGGAGACTCTCTCACCTTTTTGATGTTGGCAGTGTATTGTCTCATCGCAATCTTTTCCACTGTGTTTTCAAACCCAAAGAAAGACTTGATGTCCAGCGATGCAGACTGTTCAAAGCAGGTCCACTCCTCATTGTCAGGGTGAACCTGGCGAGGGAAATTGGCATTGGTGCATTAAAAGTGACATTCACACAAATTCTCCACTGAGCGCCACCACCAGCTGCACATTGACACAAATACTGCAGGCTTCAGTATCACAGCAAATGCATGGAAATAGGAAATGTAGACAGTTTCCAGACAACATGCAGACAGAACACAGACAGCAACCAAACAAATAGGAGACAAAAGCAGCTAATCAAGACAGAAAGTACGACAAATGTACACAATCCAGCAACCTATATTTATATAGTGCCTTTAATGTAATAAAACACTCAAATGTGCTTCACAGGAACAATATAAAATAAAATCTCACACACCCATAAAAGGAGTTATTAGGGCAGGTGTTTACAGGGAGGAGAGTAGTGGAAGTGCACAGAGATTTAGGTTAAAATTGAATTAAAAAATACAGAGCAATAGAGCACAACTTTTAACTGTCAGGTTCTGCAACTTACACTGTAACTGCAGATTTCATTGACGAAGACCCTGTTGGAAAATGTCTCATTGTGAGCCTCAATCAGCAGTGTGCGCTCCTTCCAGTTCACTGTGTTCTTCTGGATGAAGGAGACATATTCCACTCCTGCGATCTGCATTGGGCAGAGGGAGTGTCACAGTCAGACGGGATGGCAAGGGGAGAATGGTCAGAGCTTTATCACTATCTTCCATCACCACAAACAGAAGCAACTGGCAGAAAGACTCAGAACGAATCCGATTATTTTCAAATAGAGCTCAATGCAACACTAGCCCAATACTGAGAATGCAGCCCAACATCCGTTAGACACTCCCAACCCAGCCTGCTCAGCATAGGTCAGAAAATCATAGAACAATGCAGCATAGGAGGCCATTCAGCCCATCATGCCTGTGTCAGCTCTCTGAAAGGACTATCCAATTAATTCCATTCTGTTGCAAATGTGTTTTTAAGTAGTACATTTGATTCCCTTTTGAAAGTTTCTGTTGAATGCTTCCATCACCCTTTCAAGCAGTGCACTCTAGATCAGAACAACTCACTGCATAAAAGTAAAGGTCTGATATTCTCCATCTTGATGTGGCGATTCCGGTGTTGAACTGGGGTGAGCACAGTAAGACGTCTTACAACACCAGGTTAAAGTCCAACAGGTTTGTTTCAAATCACTAGTCCGTAAGCTAGTGATTCAAAACAAAACTTTTGGCCTTTAACCTGGTGTTGTAATTCTCCACCTTGTACAAGGCTAGTGCTCCCAGTGCATGTCTAATACACCCAACATAGCAGAGCCCAAATATTTCCAGGCTCAGCCCATGTCTGACACTCCCATCGTTGCCCAGCAGAGGTACTCCAAGGCCAGGTCAGGCAGGCACAGTTCTGATGCTCCTGGTCAGATGCAAGATGTTTGTAAAGGGTTTTTCTATAAGATCAGAATTTAATTATTACACACATAACCGACAACACACACTCACCTTCTTCAGCAGTCGGGGCGCGTCCACGTTCAGCTTGCAATTCCTCTCCACAATATGCAGTGATTCATCTTCACTCTTGTACTCACTGAGTTTCTCACTACCCAGAAAAACCGGGATCAACGGACATGCTGGGAATCTCTTCTCATAAGCCTGGAATAAAAAGATAATTTATTCAGTGAGGGAAGAAATGTACATCACTTAACCCTCAGGTTAGCTTAGCATTGCTAATTAAATCAACGCCCAAGTCTCTCAATACCTGATGGAAAGAACATATCCCACTGTTCCACCCTTTCACTAACATCAGCTGTTTATGCCAATTCCTCCCCCAAAGGCGCTCGACAGCGAGCGGTGACCCTCGCTGAGCTGACCATTCTTCTTGTGTGTTTGTGCAAGCACTGACATTTTTCTGATATTTCCAAGAGATTGGAACATTCTCCTTTAAATGTTAACTAAGGAATGTTGAGAGCAACATGGTGCTGCAGTGGTTAGCATTGCCAAGGGCCCGGGTTTGATCCCGGCCCCGGGTCGCTGGCCGTGTGGAGTTTCCACATTCTCCCCGTGTCTGCGTGGGTCTTACCCGCACAACCCAAAAAGATGTGCAGGGTCGGTGGATTGGCCACATTAAATTGCCCTCAATTGGAAAAAAGAATTGGGAACTCTAAATTTTATTTTTTTTAAACTAAGGAATGTTGTGGATGGGCAGCACGGTGGCGCAGTGATTAGCATTGCTGCCTCACAGCGCCGAGGTACCAGGATCGATCCCGGCTCTGGGTCACTGTCCATGTGGAGTTTGCACATTCTCCCTGTGTTTGCGTGGGTTTCGCCCCCACAACCCAAAGATGTGCAGGGTAAGTGGATTGGTCACGCTTATATCATCCCTTAATTGGCAAAAATGAATTGGGTATTCTAAATTTAAAAAAAAAGGAATGTTGTAGATGTGCAACACGGGGATGTCTGTTAGTGCCCACCTTCCTAATATTTACAGATAGATATGCACCGAATTGGAAACAGCCTTTTTTTAAAATAAATTTAGAGTACCCAATTCATTTCTTCCAATTAAGGGACAATTCTAGCCTGGACAATCCACCTAGCCTGCACATCTTTGGGTTGTGGGGGTGAGACCCACACAAGAACAAAAAACAAAGAACATAGAAAAGTTCAGCACAGGAACAGGCCCTTCGGCCCTCCAAGCCTGTGCCGACCATGCTGCCCGTCTAAACTAAAATCTTCTACACTTCCTGGGTCCATATCCCTCTATTTCCATCCTATTCATGTATTTGTCAAGATGCCCCTTAAATGTCACTATCGTCCCTTCTTCCACCACCTCCTCCGGCAGCGAGTTCCAGGCACCCACTACCCTCTGTGTAAAATACTTGCCTCGTACATCTCCTCTAAACCTTGCCT
Source organism: Scyliorhinus torazame (assembly GCF_047496885.1). Lineage (NCBI taxonomy): Eukaryota > Metazoa > Chordata > Chondrichthyes > Carcharhiniformes > Scyliorhinidae > Scyliorhinus > Scyliorhinus torazame. The sequence goes on from NC_092723.1 coordinate 156,960,388, forward strand.
CTCGCACCTTAAACCTATGCCCCTAGTAATTGACCCTTCTACCCTGGGAAAAAGCCTCTGACTATCCACTCTGTCTATGCCCCTCATAATTTTGTAGACCTCTATCAGGTCGCCCCTCAACCTCCTTTGTTCCAGTGAGAACAAACCGTGTTTATTCAACCGCTCCTCATAGCTAATGCCCTCCATACCAGCCAACATCCTGGTAAATCTCTTCTGCACCCTCTCTAAAGCCTCCACATCCTTCTGGTAGTGTGGCGACCAGAATTAAACACTATACTCCACGTGTGGCCTAACTAAGGTTCTGTACAGCTGCAACATGACTTGCCAATTCTCATACTCAATGCCCCGGCCAACGAAGGCAAGCATGCCGTATGCCTTCTTGACTACCTTCTCCACCTGTGTTGCCCCTTTCAGTGACCTGTGGACCTGTACACCTAGATCTCTCTGACTGTCAATACTCTTGAGGGTTCTACCATTCACTGTATATTCCCTACCTACATTAGATCTTACAAAATGTATTACCTCACATTTGTCTGGATTAAATTCCATCTGCCATCTCTCCACCCAAGTCTCCAAACGATCTAAATCCTGCTGAATCTTCTGACAGTCCTCATTGCTATCCGCAATTCTACCAACCTTTGTGTCGTCTGCAAACTTACTAATCAGACCAGTTACATTTTCTCCAAATCATTTATATATACTACAAACAGCAAAGGTCCCAGCACTGATTCCTGCGGAACTAGTCACAGCCCTCCAATCAGAAAAGCACCCTTCCATTGCTACTCTCTGCTTTCTATGACCTAGCCAGTTCAGTATCCATCTTGCCAGCTCACCCCTGATCCCGTGTGACTTCACCTTTTGTACCAATCTGCCACGAGGGACCTTGTCAAAGGCCTTACTGAAGTCTATATAGACAACATCCACTGCCCTACCTGCATGAGTCATCTTTGTGACCTCTTCGAAAAACTCAATCAAGTTAGTGAGACACGACCTCCCCTTCACAAAACCATGCTGCCTCTTGCTAATACGTCCATTTGCTTCCAAATGGGAGTAGATCCTGTCTCGAAGAATTCTCTCCTGTAATTTCCTTACCACTGACGTAAGGCTCACCGGCCTGTAGTTCCCTGGATTATCCTTCTTCCCTTCTTAAACAAAGGAAAAACCTTGGCTATTCTCCAGTCCTCCGGGACAACACCTGAAGACAGTGAGGATCCAAAGATTTCTGTCAAGGCCTCAGCAATTTCCTCTCTAGCCTCCTTCTTTTTATGGGGTGTGTGGAACATTCCTTGTTCCATGCCTATCCGGGCCCCCTCCCACAACTCCTTTACTGATACATTGATGACTATTTTGGTGCCACGTCATGCTCTTGCTCGGACCTGGAAAAATTCATCAACTTCGCTTCCACCCCTCCATCACTTTCACCTGGTCCATCTCAGACACTTCCCTTCCCTTCCTTGATCTTTCTGTCCCCTTTTCCGGCAATAGACTATCCACTAATATCCACTACAAGCCCACTGACTCCCACAGCTATCTGGACTACAGCTCTTCGCACCCTACACCCTGTAAGGACTCCATCCCTTTCTCTCAACACCTTCGCCTCCGTCACATTTGTTCCGGTGATGCCACCTTCCAAAATGGTGCTTTGAAAATGTGTTCCTACTTCCTCAACTGTGATTTCCCACCTACAGTTGCAGACAGGGCCCTCAACAGCGTGCGGCCCATCTCCCACACCACTACCCTCACCCCCTCCCAGAATAAGGATAGAGTCCCCCTTGTTCTCACATTTCATCCCACCAGCCTCCGTATGCAAAGCATAATCCTCTGCCATTTTCGCCAACTCCAACGTGATGTCACCACCAAACACATCTTCCCTTCACTCCCTCTGTCAGCATTCAGCAGAGACCGTTGTCTCCGAGATAATCTTGGCCACTCCTCCATCATACCCAATACCTCTCCCATCACCCATGGCACCTTCCCATCCAATCGCAGAAGGTGTACCACCTGCCCCTTTATCTCTTCCATGCTTAACATCCCAGGCCCAAAACACATTCCAGGTTAAGCAGCGTTTCAATTGCATCTCTTCCAATTTGGTCTATTGCATTCGCTGCTCCCAAAGTGGTATCCTCTATATCGGAGAGACCAAACGCAGACTGGGTGATCACTTTGCTGAGCATCTTCGGTCTGTGCGCATTCAGGACCCTGACCTTCCTGTTGCTTGCCATTTTAACAAAAGATCCTGCTCCCATGCCCACATGTCTTTTCTGAAGCTCAACGCAAACTGGAGGAACAATATCTCAGCTTTCGGTTAGGCACGCTTCTGGCCTGAACATCGAATTCAACAACTTCAGATGATCAACTCTACCCCACCTCGACCCATTTGTTTTCATTTCATTTTAACTGTCTTTTACCATTTCTTTCTTTCTTCATATATATTTAATCCCCCCCCCCCCCCCAATCTTATCCACCTTTCCTTCACCTTTCTCCTCTTTGCTTCCCCCTTCCCCTCCCCCCACATCTACAGTTCATCCTCTGATGTTAGTTTCCCTGCTGTTTGGCCTTTCACATCTTTTGTTCTCTCTGGGGACTGCATTCTTTCCCCTTGGTTTCTGTGGCCATTAGCACCCGGATTCCCTGGGTTTCTGTGGCTATGACTCATCTTTCATTCTCACTCCACAGTATAAATATTTCCCACTTTCTCTGTCTGTTAGCTTTGACAAAGAGTCATCGGACTTGAAACGTTCGCTCTTTTCTCTCCCTACAGATGCTGCCAGACCTGCTGAGATTTTCCAGCATTTTCTCTTTCGCTAAAAAAAGGAGTGTTCCCTTTATTGAACTGGCACTACGAGAGACAGAAATATACAAACACATATTGTGGGTAGGAGAGAGGGGGAAATGAGACAGACAGAGTCCGTCCTGATTATTACTGTAGTGAGAGAAAGCAAATGAAAGGTAGTGATGGATGGCTGTCTATTTGTGTGAAAGGGGCCTCAAGAAACAGCCGACTGTTTAATAATTGCCCTTTCTGCAGCAGCATTAATATTAGTTTGTAGCTCCTCAACAAACCTATGGACATAATGCAAGTTCTCCAGGCCTCAGAAAATTTTACTGCACAAAGTGAGAGGAAAGGGTTGAAATAGAACCTTCTGAGTTTCTCCTAACCAGTTTGAAGAGCATGGAGGGAGTTGGTAGATTCCTGCTGTGACACTCTCGTCCCCTCTCCACTCTTACATAAGATGATCTTAGACAATAGGAACCCTGTGTGAAGAGCAGCGGGCACATCTGTTCTGTGGTATGAACAGAAGGAGCATGTGACACACACAATAGGTTACTGTGAGACGTTTGTATACTCTGAGACAGACTGGCACTGCTGGCTCTGATTATTCATTCGGAATAGGTTCTTTGAAAGGGATTCACTCTTGAAGGAGCTGACTTTGGCATCGTTCAATGGATATCCAGGATGCCCCCGTGCCTTGCTGAAGAGGGCATTTTTTCATGTATCACATACACAGTTATGATTGGGAGAGTATTCATCCCTGGAGACATCACTGTTGAAACTAGATTCATGCTCACACAATTTCTATTCACTTTCCAGCAGGACTGACTGCAGTTCCTTGACAGTGTGGCTCAGTACCATGCTTGGCAGTGCATTCACACACTAGAGGCATCACAGAATAGAATCTCTAGAATCTATAGAATCCCTACAGTGCAGAACGTCCATCAGGTCTGCACTGACCCTCTGAAAGAGCACCCCACCCAGGCCCACTCCCCCATCCTATCCCTGTAACCCCACCTAACCTGCACATCTTTGGACTGTGGGAGCGCCCGGAGGAAACCCACGCAGACACGGGGAGAATAATAATAATATAATAATAAAATGTGAAAACTCCACACAGTCACCCAAGGCCGGAATTGAACCCGGGTCCCTAGGATTGTGAAGCAGCAGTGCTAACCACTGAACTACCGTGCTGCCCTACATTTTTTAAGATCTGTAAATGGGCAGAACAATGATAGTCCAGGTTAAGTGGGTTAAGTTACCGATGAATATTCAGAGTTGGGAGATAATTGCAGCCATTCTGAATTCTTGCGTGTTGTAGAACTGGTTCTGGTTAAAGTTCAAGACTCCTGGGTTCTGACACCAAGACAAGATCAGAATGTACTGAGTTAAAGGTCATCTTCACAGTCAATATTAATTGAAGATTACTAACCTCCACGCCCTTTTTCTCCCATTTTTGAAACATTTCACAAAGTTATTTTAAAGGGAAGGGTTACTGAGTGACAGTGTGAGGGAGTGGGAGGGAAGGTGAGATTGGAAGAACAGAAGGAAAAATCTGCCTTATCAGACAGTGGAGGAAGCAATCACTTGATAGTATTGTCAATGGACTAGTAATCCAGAAACCCAAGGTAATGGTCTGGGGACCCGAGTTCAAATCCCACCACGGCAAGCGATGAAATTTAAATTCAATTAAAAAACTCTAATGATGACCATCAAACTATTGTTGATTGTTGTAAAATCCCACCTGATTCCTTTAGGGAAGGATATCTGCTGTCCTTATCTGGTCTGGCCTACATGTGATTCCAGACTCACAGTAACTCATAAATGGCCATGCAAGCTCTTCAGTTGAAGGGCAATTAAGGATGGGTAATAAATTCTGGCTCAGATATACATCCCATAAATGAGTTTTAAATGTTGGGTAAATCTTCAGAAAAATAAAGAGCTCAGGATGTCCCAAGCACTTCACTGAAGTATTTTTGAAGTGTGCCACCTGTTATAATGTAGGAAATGTTGCCGTCAATTGGTGCATAGCAAGATCCCACAAATCATAATGCGATTAATGACCAAGTATTTGTTTTCATGATGTTGATTGAGGGATAAATAATGGCCCCCAAGATACCAGGGATATCCACCCTGCTCTGGTTTCAAATAATGTCATGCAACCTTTTACAACCAGCTAAGAGGACAGGCAGGGCCTCAGTTGAATACCTCATTGGGGAGGTTGTACCTCTGACAGTGTAACTCCCTCAGTTCTGCATTGAAATGTCAGGCCAGATTGTTGTGTTTAAGTTTCTTGAACACACAACTCGGACACATAAGCAAGAATGTTAGCCACTGAGCTACGGCTGACACACCAAGTGCTCAGTATATTGTGCAATAAATTAACAGTGAATGACACTTGACGCAACCATCTTCAGTTGCTTCATCAATAACCTCTTTCCAATATAAATTTGGAAGTAGGGATATTCAGTGATGACTGCACAATGTTCAACACCATTGCTGATATTGAAGCAGTCCATGTCCTTATGTAACAAGACCAGGATGACATTCAGGCTTGGGCTGATAAATAGCAAGTAACATTTGTGCCACAGAAATGGCAATGATTGGGCGGGATTCTCCGACCCCCCCGCTGAGCCAGAGAATAGCCAGGGGGCGGCGTGAATCGCGTTGCGCTGGTCGGGGGCCGTTGGCAGCGGCCCCCCCCGGCGATTCTCCGCCCCGCGATGGGCCGAGTGGCTGCCCGTTTTCGGCCAGTCCCGCCGGCGTAAATTACACCAGGTCCTTACCGGCGGAACTGCCTCTGCAGAGTCCTCGGCAGGGCGTGGGGGGATCTGGCCCCGTGGGGGTGCCCCCACGGCGGCCTGGCCCGCGATCGGGGCCCACCGATCCGCATGGGGGCCTCTTTCCCACCGCGCTGGCCGCTGTGAAGCTCCGCCATGGTCGGCGCGGAGAAGAACCCCCCCTGCGCATGCGATGGGATGACGCCAGTACACGCTGGTGCTCCCGCACATGTGCCAACTCATGCCAGCTGGCGGAAGCCCTTCGGCGGCGGTTGGCGCGGCACCAACCCCGCTGGCGCCGGCCTAGCCCCTGAAGGTGCGGAGGATTCCGCACCTCCCAGGCGGCTCGCCGCCAGAGTGGTTCACGCCACTCCTCAGCGCCGGTACGGTCCGCCCCGCCGGATAGCAGAGAATCCCAGCCATTATCTCCAACAAGAGAGAATCTAACCATCGCCTCTTGACATTCAATGGCATTACCATCAATGAATACTCCACCATCAATATCTCCAAGGTTACCATCAATCAGAAACTGAACTGGACCAGTCATATAAAGACTGTTAGCTACAAGAGCAGGTCAAAAGCTGCAAATTCAGCAGCATGTAACTCACCTCATGACTCTCCAAAGCCTGTCCACCAGCTACGGCACAAGTCAGCAGTGTGATGGAATACACTCCTCTTGCCTGGCTGAGTGCTGCTCTAACAGCACTCAAGGAGCTCAACACCATCGAGGACAAAGCAACACACTTTTTTTAAAATTAAGGGACAATTTAGTGTGGCCAATCCACCTAAACTGCACATCTTTGGGTTGTGGGGATGAAACCCAAGCAGACATGGGAAGAATGTGCAAACGCCACATGGACAGTGCCCCAGGGCCGGGATTCCAACCCTGGTCCTCAGCACCATAGGCAGCAGTGCTAACCACTGTGCCATGTGCTGCCCCGACAAAGCAACCCACTTGATTGGCATTCCATCCGCCACCTTAAACGTGCACTTCCTGCACCACCAAAATATAGGAACAGGAGTAGGCCATTCAGCCCCTCAAGCCTGTCCCACCATTTAATGAGATTGTGGCTGATCTGTGTCCGAACTCCATATACCTGCCTTTGGCCCATATCCCTTAATATCTTTGTTTAACAAAAATCTATCTATCTCAGATTTAAAGTTAACAACTGTTCTAGCTTCAACTGCTGTTTGTGGGAGAGAGTTCCAAATCTTTACCGCCCTTATGAGTGAAGAAGTGCTTCCTAACATCTCTCTTGAATGGGCCACCCCTAATTTTTAGAATCTCCAACTAGTGGAAATAGTTCATCTTTATCTACCCTGTCTTTCCATGTTAATGTCTTAAATCTTAAGACACACACAGTGACAACAGTGTGTACCATCTACAGGATGCACTGTAGCAACTCACCAAGGTTCCTTCCCCGTCACATTCCAAACCCATGACCTGTACCACCCAGAAAGACGACAGCAGCAGATGCATGGCACGACCACCAGTGGTTTCCTTCCAAACCACATATCATCCTGACTTGGGGCTTTTTCAGCGTTCCTTCACTGTCCCTGGGTCAAATTCCTGGAAAGCCCTCCCTAACAGCATTGTGGGTGTACCTACATTACACAGACTACAGAGGTTTGAGAAGGTGGCATTTTCAGGAACAACTATGGGTGGCATGGTGGCACAGTGGTTAGCACTGCTGCCTCACATGTTCAATTCCAGCCTGTGTGGAGTTTTCACATTCTCCCCGTGTCTGTATGAGTTTCCTCCAGGTATTCCGGTTTCCTTCCACAGCCCAAAGATGTGCAGGTTATGTGGATTGGCCATGATCAATACGCAGGGTTACGGGGATAGGGCGGAGGAATGGACCTCGGTAGGGTGCTCTTTTGGTGGGTCAGAGCAGACTAGATAGACCAAATGGCCTCCTTCTCCATTTTAGGGATTTGCATTTAGGGATTGCTTTCGAGGGTAACAAATGTCAGCCAATGACATCCATATTCCACAAAAGCATATACATTTTTTTTAAAACACTGATGGTGACGTTTTGACAATTAGATGGATTTCTGCACTGAGAAAGGGTGAAAGGATATGATAGGAAGGTGAGTTTATTCATTTAAAAAATGATTGTTGGATGCAAAGGGCTTTCTCTACTTTCTCAACCTCAAATAGGTAACAAGACCTGTAAAATCCTGAGTAAAGGCAGTGTGATGATGTGATGATTCTGGAATGTGTATGTCTGGGCATCCGTTGTAATTAAACATAATTTACTCACCGCCATCACCATTTCAAAAGTGTACTTGTAGACCCGTACTGGAGACTGGTATTTCTGCACCATTTTCTCTCTGAAATTTCAGACAAAACGGAATGAGTAAAATCCATCATTACTTGCATTAACTAATATTCTTACACATCATATACCTGATTTTAAGTCAGCTGTTCACTTTCCGTCCCAAGCCTAAAACAACTGAAGCCAACTCCAGCAGCCACAGAAACCCGCACAGAACCCTGGGCAGACCACACCTTCAGCACTGCAATCAACTATGTGGACACCAAGACTCAAGGGGACTATTCAAGCCTCTAAGGTTTTGCAGACAGACAGAGCTAATCATCAACTTAATGAGCACACACAAAAAAGCCCGACTTCAGAACAATAGATTGACATAAATTGCCTTCAGTTGCCTCCTGGACTGTGCTGCCAGGTACCCACACTGTGCAACAACTGGCCTTGGGCACTGTGACTAGGAAATGTTTTTATTCGACCACTTGCATGGCAGCAAATAACTGCAATCGTCTCACATCCTATATTTAATGTCAACTTTGTGGAATATGAGCACTGCTGCTTCACGGCACCGAGGACCCGGGTTCGATCCCAGCCCTGGGTCACTGTCCGTGTGGAGATTGCATTCTCCCCGTGTCTGCGTGGGTTTCACCCCCACAACTCAAAGATGTGCTAGGTGGATTGGTCACGCTAAATTGCTCCTTAATTGGAAAATTTGAAAACAAAACTTTGTGGAATATTATAGAGGCAACTGGGATGCATTCACAATAAATAAATGGTCAAAGTCTCTGCAGCTGAACTCTGAAACACAAACTATTGGTTAGCCATCACATTTTGTCTGCAATTCAATTCTTTGCTCTTTTCTATAGACTTTGGAATCCCTAAGAGGACCCCTGGGCAGGGCCCTCTCCTGGGCAGAACCCTCCCATGGTAAAACCCTCATCTGGGCAGGACCCTTCCCTGGGCAGGACTCTCACCTGGTTCAGGACTTCTCTGTGTAGGGCCCTTGCCTGGGTAGGACCCTCGCCCAGAAAGGACTCTCCTGTGGGCAAGACCTTTGCCTGGGCAGGACTTTGGCAGACATTCTCCTGGGCAGGACCTTCGCCTGGATAGCAACCACCCCTGGGCAGCACCCTCCCCTGGGCAGGACCCTCGCCGGGGCAGGATGCTCCCCAGGGAAGGACCCTACCCTGGGCAGGACCTTCCCCTGGGCAAGACCCTCCCCTCCCCTGGGCAGGACCCTTCCCCTGGGCAGGACCCTCCCCTCCCCTGGGCAGGACCCTTCCCCTGGGCAGGAGCCTCCCCTCCCCTGGGTAGGACCTTCGCCTGGACAGCACCCTCCCTTCGGCAAGACCCTCGTCTGGGCAGGACCAGCAGGACCTTCGCCTGGGTAGGACTATGACCTGGACAGGTCCCCGCCTTGCGCAGGACCCTCCCCTGGATAGGACCCTTCCCCTGGGCATGACCCTCCTGACAGCAAGCGCAGGAAGGATACAACAGACTATTCAGCATTGATGGCTCCAGTCCCAGATTCAGCAAGCGAGTTGTGTCCAGGGTTCTGCCTACATTCCTTACCAGAGTCAGCGGGCTGCTACATGCAAAAGATCCTTTTGTTTCATTCCTTGGATTTGGCACATTTAGCTCGAGTTGCGCAAAGGCCTCACCTGAGCGGACAGGAAAGTTTTCCCAAGTCCCCGTGTCCGTGTCGTGCTTATCAGTCTTTCGGATTAACTAGAGAATGTATAGCAGCATTTCCAGCTTTGATGGAAGGTCATTGAGCTGAAAGATTAACTCTGCTCCTCTCTCCACTGGCGCTACACGGATTCGCTGACCATTGCCAGCATTTCTGTTTCTCTCTGACCCGCTCCATCTCCACTGCCTTCACTTCCCCTCCCCTGTGTGCTCAATCATCCTTCACAACATCTCCATTCACAAAGTCCCGTGATAATGTCCACATTTCCCAGTGCCCCCTAATCAGCTTGCTCGGAGATCTCTGCAAGGATTTCAAAAGGGGGACGAGCTGAAATGGGAGGTAGCCAGGATTGGCACAACTGTCTGCTCGATTCAGGAACCTGCCACATATCCGGGGTAAATAACACAAGGCGGGTTTTGACATGAATTGTGTGATTTAGCTCCTCCTTCCCCAAGCAGCCGGGACCCAGCGCTGTGCAAAGCTGGGAACTGAAGTGTGTGTGTGTGAGGATAAATGCCTGGTGCAGTGTCAGAATGGGAAAAGTGTAGCGCCAGGCTAGGCTTAAAGATAACACGCTTCTTAGCCACAACCAGAGCAACACCCAAAGCTCACTTCTCAACGTTTTGCGAACTCAAACTGGCAGCAAAAAACTTGTCATAACTTGTGTGACTGGCTCGTGAATTCTCCTCCAAAACGGGTTACCTGCCCCGTTAACACCGGGAAACACACGGTGGGGAAACAGGCGCGCTTCCTAAATCCGCCTGAAGAAGATTCAGGCAGAATGACACTTTGCTTGCCCTGGGTACGGTTGGGGTTCTTTGGCAAGGAATCGTTTCAAAGGGTGCTTTGCTGTTTAGATTTTTAAAAAAAAATTATTAGGGTATTTGTAGTTTTTGTAACAATAACAATAACAGCAACATAAACAGGGTGCTTTGCTGTTTAGATTAAGTAGCGTTTAGCAATCATGGTCACACCGACACAACTTCACAAACCCATTTACCCAACCATTCCGTCACCATGGGGACATGACTCCACTCCATCGATCTCCAAACATGTTTGCCCAACAGTTCCCTTTCGCCTTCAATTATTGCAAGTGTCTGTCATCGCCTCCCTGGAGAAGACTGGTATGTCCACACCATCTGTTCCCTGTGCACACCCCACCCTCCAGGCCAGTTAACATGTGCTTCTCCCAACATGGATAAACCTGACCTGCTCAAAGCAAACTAATCTCCGTTTTCTGTGGATATCCACTGCAGTTAATTCCTTTCCCCTCAACCAACGGTGGTTGGGGAAGGTGTCACTGTTTGTGTAAGTCATGTTGGTTGGGGTTTGTTCTGGGGAGGGGGGGGGGGGGGGTTGTTGGTTATATTGTTGTGTTTCTGCTTTTGTTGAGATTTGATGTTTAAAATATTTAAAATTATAAATGCCTCAATAAAATATTTTCTAAAAAAAAAAATTCCTTTCCCCTCTCCACTACTTGTCTTCTGATTAAAGTGCTGTCTTCTTTCTAGGAATACAGGGTTTATTTTTGCAAAAATAAACTTTATTCATAAAACATCGGAAACATTCCAAAACATTCAACTTGTCATAACAGTAGAGTGAACATAGAACATAGAATTTACAGTGCAGAAGGAGGCCATTTGGCCCATCGAGTCTGCACCGACCCTTGGAAAGAGCACCCTACTTAAGCCCACACTTCCACCTATCCCCTCCTAATTGTTTTGGACACTAAGGGCAATTTAGCATGGCCAATCAACCGAACCTGAACCGAAACTGGAGCATCCGGAGGAAGCCCACGCAGACACGGGGAGAACGTGCAGTCTCCGCACAGACAGTGACCCAAGCCAGGAATCGAACCAGGGTCCCTGGAGCTGTGGAGCCACGGTGATAACCACTGTGCTACCCGTGCAATGATATTGCCATGCTAAATTACCCTTAGTGTCCAAAGATGTGTAGGTTAGGTGGGTTAAGGGGATAGGATAGGAAAGTGAACAGAGATAGGGTGCTCTTTCAGAGGGTGGGTGCAGACTCAATGGGCCGAATGCCCTTCTTCTGCACTGTAGGGATCCTATGGATTCTAAAACACTGCTGCATATTGACATTCTCTACATAGATCAGGATGAGGTGCTTGAGCACAGTAATGAGAACATTACAAATATTCCCATATTTTCCTTACAGAGAGGACAATGCTACTCCACAGTAGCTAGCTCCTCACCCTCCGGCACCTCGCCTGCATTTATATTCCTGCTTTGGAAGCCTCAATGCTGAGTGGGTCAATTCAGCGACAAAGCCAGTTCCATTCTCTCCTCAGCCACCACCCACATGGCTCAGCGCATTCCTTAGATAGTGATCAGCAGCAGAGCTGCCCGAACTGATTCATCCAGCCCCTAAACCACGGCAACCGGGACCAAGTGAGTTCACTCAGCATAAAACAGGGAATCAAACCTCCCTTCGCCACAAAAAAAACCCCAGCCACTCACTGGCTGAACTGGAGGAGCCACCAGAGAGAGCTGTAGAGATTCTCCACGAGGTCGGTTCAAAACCTTAAACACACCCGATGAAGGAGCTACGCTCTGAAAGCTCCATATAAACCTGTTGGACTTTAACCTGGTGTAAGACTTCTTACAGTGCAAAACCTTAAAGACACTCGGGGATCATCCAGAGAGTGGAAAGAATCAGGTACAACAACGCGTCTCCCTCATCCAGAAATCGAACAAGCGTCAGCATTCTTACAAGTCTTGCAACGTTATACATCTAAACATCAGGAACATCTCTCCCAGTCCAAGAAAGCTGTGAACTATTGACAACTTCATGTCCCTACCCTCCCAACCAGCTATAGGTCCACCTGGTGCTCGGGTGGTCACTGAGGACTGATGCAGTGTTAATCAGTTCCAGTACTCACATGGTTAAACGGTTCCAATATTTGCAGCATTAATCTCGGTCCCAGTCCCTCTCAGATGATAGGCCTGTACCCAGCCCCAACTCGCCGGAGCGGAGCCTGCAGCCGCTGTGTCTGCCCTGAGCCGCGGGGAAGTACAAGTGGACGCGAATGCACTCGACACATTCTCTGCCCGGTCCCTGTGGAGCTGTGACATTAACCTAATCCGCCTTGACCTCCAGAAGTTTCTTCTGCGCGACCATCGAACGAGCAGGGTGCCTGGGTGAGCTGCTCCTGCAGTCAGCCCCCCCGGTGATGCAATGCCATCCTAGCCAGCATGTGTTGTCTTTCCTGTCTCGGCGGGCTCCTGATCAGGATGGATTACTGGCTCATTTCCACCTCACTCATTACATCACTGCACTCCGCAATTAGGAGCCTCTCAGTTTCAAAGCGGGTTCTCGTGATAGCCTGTACACTGATCAAAGTCAAACGGGAAACACTTCGAAAGCCTCGCAAGCGACCGAGCTGAGCCTTGGCTTCTGCCCTATGATAATAACAATCTTTATTAGTGTCACAAGTAGGCTTACATTAACACTGCAGGGAAGTTACTGTGAAAATACAGCGGGAGCCCGGGTCTCCCCACAGTCCGCTTACAGAATGGACAATCAGCCCAGGCATTGACACAGAATGAGCATTTCACTGCAGCCTGCCACATCTGTTCACAGGACTTGGGGGGGGGGGGGGTCTCTGCGAGGGATTCAGAGGCAATCCCATTCTCAGAAACCTTTTCAGCTGGTTTTAGCTGGAAGACGAGACGCGCATTTATCCAGAGCCTTTGATGAAAACCGGAAATGTCAGTTTCCAAGGGAGAATTTCAGGCCGGGAATTCGCTCCCGAGAACACTCTTCAGAGGGAAGAGAGAGGAAGCCCCCCCCCCCCCCCCCGGGCCAATATGTATCCATCAATAAACCCACAGATTCATGTTCATTAAAACATTGTTGTTACTGGGATCTTGCTGTGCACGCATTGACTGGCTGCCGCGTTTCCTACATTAGCTACACTTTAAAAAGTACTTCTTTGGACGCGGAGCGCATTGGGGGGGGGGGGGAGTAGAGCAGTGAAAGGCGCCACAGAAATGCAAGCCTTCCTTTTTGAAGCCTCAAGGTAATCAAGCAAAACCGCAGAATGTACATTCAGGACTGACGCCTTCATCTAGTTACTTTGCACAGGTCACATTTCCACGCTTCAGGTATTCATTCCATGGAGTACTCAGGTTACCTCTGTGTGTGCAGCCTAACCATCAATCCATTGCCCAACCTGCTATGTACACAGAGTGAGTCAACACTGAGGTGGGAGCCCGTTGTAAGTGTGCACGACCCTGGAAATGTGTCTTTTGTTGTCTGCCCCCCGCCCCCCCCCCCTCTCCTCCCCTCCCAGGCTGAACAAAATCTCTGTCTATTGGTGCTGGATCATTCGTCCGAGTCAAATCATCTTCTCTTTTCTGCGCCACTTAGCTTGAGGCCCAAATGCGGAACTGTGCCACGGTTGAAGGAGGAGTGATGGGGGAGATGACAGCAATAGGGAGTTGTGGTTAATTTGTTGTCAAGTTTGCATTTTAAAAGCTTGACGATCCTAAAATAGGGGGGGGGGGGGTGGAAGAAGAACTGCTGGCTCGCGAACTTTGGAATGAGGTTTTTAAGAAGTTATTTCAATTCAGATTTCACCGTTTTAATATGTCAATGTGTACATACAGAATTTGCATTTCTATAGCACCTTCACAATTACAGGATGTCCCAAAGTATGTACAGCTAAAGAAGCACTTTTGAAGTGAGTCGCTGGGGTAATTAGGGCCAATTTATACACAGCAACCTCCTACAAACAGCAAATGCAGAGGAAATTCACCAGGATGTTGCCTGGGCTGGAACTAGGAAGAGAGGCAGGAGAGGCTGATGTTGTTCTCAGATCATAGAAGGCTGAGGGCGGAGGGCATCATTGAGGTGTACACAATTATGAGGGATATAGGTAGAGTAGATAGTAAGAAACTTTTCCAATTAGTAGAGGGATCAATAACCAGGGGCATAGATTTAATCTTGAAGGGGATTTGAGGAAAAGCCTTCTCAACCCAGAGGGTACTGGAAATCTGGTACTCACTGCCTGAAAGGGTGGTAGAGGCGGGAACTCTCACAACATTTAGGAAGCATTTAGATGAGCACTTGAAACACCATAGCTTACAAGGCTACGAACCAAGTGCTGGAAATGGGACTAGAATAGAACCATACAATTCCGATAGTGCAAGAGAAGGCCATTCCACCCATTGGGTCTGCACTGACCCTTTGAAGGAGCACCCTACTATGTCCACTCCCCCACCCTATCCCTATTGCCATAACCCCCCACCTAACATACACATAAGCTGTCTTCAGGGCGGCACAGTGGTTAGCACTGCTGTCTCACGGCGCCAGGGACCTGGGTTCAATTCTGCCATCGGGTGACTGTGTGAAGTTTGTACTTTCTCCCCGTGTCTGCATGGGTTTCCTCCCACAGTCCAAAGATATGCAGGTTAGATGGATTGGCCATGCTAAATTATCCCTTAGTGTCCAAAAGGTTAGGTGGGGTTACCGGGTTAGGGGGATAGGGTCAGGGCATGGGACTAGGCAGAGTATTCTTTCCAAGGGTTGGTGCAGACCTGATGGGCCGAATGGCCTCCTTCTACACTGTAGAGATTCTATCCTTGGACACTATGGGGCATTTTTAGTATGGCCAATCTACCTAACTTGCACATCTCTGGACTGTGGGAGGAAACCGGAGTACCCAGAGGAACCCCACTCAGACACGGGGAGAAAGTGCAAACTCCACACAGTCACGCAAGGGCAGAATTGGTGCTGTGATGCAGCAATGCTAACCACTGTGCCGCACTGTTGGATGGGATGTTAAACCAAAACCCAGTCTGCTCTCTGAGGTGGTTGTAACAGAACCCATGGCATTATTCGAAGAGAAGCAAGGGAGTTCTCTCCAGTGTCCTGGCTAATATTTATCCCTTAACCAATATCATTAAAACATATTATTTGGTCATTAACACATTGTCATAGAGCTTTAGATGTTTGATGGCCAGCACAGACACAATGGGCCAAAGGGCCTCTTTCTGTGCTGGAAGACTCTATGACAGTATGATAAGGGATAAATATTAATTGGGACACTGGGCAGAACTCCCTTGCTTCTCTTTGAATAATGCCACGAGTTCTGTTACAACCGCAAAGAGTGCAGACTGGGCCTTGGTTTAACATCCCATCCAACAGTGTGGCACTGGACTGTCTAGCTTATGTGCTCAAGCACTGCAGTGGAGCTTGAACCCTTAGTCTTGTGACTCAGAGGCAAGAGTGAAATTGGCTGAGCAAACAGAAAAAGATAGGCAATCATGTCATGCTGGAAGTGGAAATGTACCAGCTCTAAGTGCTGTTCTCTGCTGTTCTATAAATCATCCTTCACCAACAGCAATTGACTTTTCCAGCAGTTAGGTTTTAATTGCATTAAAAGGGAGCTGCCAGGGCATATGGTGGTCCAGTGGTTAGCACTGCTGCCTATGGCACTGAGGACCCGACTTCGATCCCGGCCCCGGGTCACTGTGTGGAGTTTGCACATTCTCCCTGTGTCTGCATGGGTTTCACACCCACAACCCAAAGATATGCAGGGTAGGTGGACTGGTCACACTAAATTGCCCTTAATTGGAAAAAATAATTGGTTAGAACATAGAACATACAGTGCAGAAGGAGGCCATTTGGACAATCGAATCTGCACTGACCCAATTAAGTGCTCACTTCCATCCTTTCCCATAACCCAGTAACCCCTCCCAACCTTTTTAGTCACTCAGGACAATTTAGCATGGCCAATCCACTTAACCTGCACGTCTTTGGACTGTGGGAGGAAACCGGAGCACCCGGAGGAAACCCATGAAGACATGGGGAGAATGTGCAGATTCCGCACAGTGACCCAGCGGGGAATCGAACCTGGGACCCTGGCGTTGTGAAGCCACAGTGCTAGCCACTTGTGCTACCGTGCTGCCCAAATTGCTCTAAATTGAAAAAAAAGGGAGCTGCCTTCACATTAACATTTGAATTGTACCTTGTACATAATATATCAGATTCTTGTCTTTATAAGACTGAGCCTCATTTGAATTAGGGAGCAACACCATGGGAGATCCTTTACTATGAGGGGGTAGAGTTTACCAGGGCGGAATGGTTCTCCTGGTCTCACTTAATTACTTCTGCAGAAACTCCAGGGAAATGGTTCGAGCACCACATATCAGAGGCCCTTTTTTTTGTTCTGCTTTCTGGCAAGGCAAAGTTTATTGTCTATGTGTAGAGTTGCTTGAGCAGTGGGGCTCCTCCTTAAATCAATGCAGTTCTGGTGAAGATGCTTCCACATGGTCTCAGGGAGGGAATCCCAGAAGTTCGGCCCAATGATATTGAATGAACAGCAATATTGGTCCAGGTCAGGATGGTGGGAGACATGTTTTTTTAAATTGGCTCATGGGATGCAGACATTGCTGCATTAATTGCCCATCCCTAATTATCCATGAGGAGGTGGTAGTGAGCTGCCTTCTTGAAACACGGGAGTACATGTAGTGCAGGTAAGCCCACAATGCTATTAGGAAAAAAAATCCAGGATTTTGATCTAGCGACAGTGACCGATTTCAAGATACTTATGACATCAAATGATAAGGGGATAGCGCAGTAAAGTAGCATGAGGTAGATGATCAGCCATGATCTAATTGAATTGTGGAATAGGACCAATGGGCCAAATGGCCTACTCCTGCTTCACTGACTGTTGGAGCTGCACTCACCCAGGCATGTGGACAGTATTGTGTCAGATTCCTGACTTGAGTAGATGGTTGACAGGTTTGGGGAGTCAGGAGGGGAGTTAGTCACTTCAGGGTCCCTAACCCCCGAGCTATGCTTGCAACAACAGTATTTATACGGCTGGTCCAATTCAGTTTCAGGTCAGTGGCAACTCCAAGGATGTTGATGCCTGGGGTGCAGCAAAACCTAGTGGCAGTGGGATGGGAACCAATTCAGGAAGTCAGAGGGTAGTAAAGAGGAGACAGAAACAAAAGCAAGTAAGGAGAAAAGTGGAAGGCAGAGAAACAGATTGAACTGCCTAGAATGGCAGAGGGAGTGGGAACCAGAGTAGTAGGTCAGCGGGAGAAATAGCAGAGGGAGAGCTACAGACTAAGGCCAGTAAGATTAAGCGGTAGAGCAGGTTGGTTTGCGCAGTGTGGCTGGTGGGCTGCATCAGTTCCAATGCGAGGAGTATTTCAGGTAAGACAGATGAACTTAGAGCTTGGATTAGTACGTGGAATTATTAACATTAACACTGCAATAAATGCAGTGGGTTAGCCCTGCTGCCTCACGGCGTCGAGGTCCCAGGTTCGATCCCGGCTCTGGGTCACTGTCCATGTGGAGTTTGCACATTCGCCCCGTGTTTGCGTGGGTTTCGCCCCCACAACCCAAAGATGTGCAAGGTAGGTGGATTGAACACACTAAATTGCCCCTTAATTGGAAAAAAATTAATTGGGTACACTAAGTTTATTTTAAAAAAACAGGAACACTGCAATGAAGTTACTGTGAAAAGCCCATAGTCGCCACATTCCGGCACCTGTTCTGTTAGTGATGTTGTTGCTATTACAGAAACTTGGTTGAAAGAGGGACAGGATTAGCAACTAAACATTCCAGGATTTAGATGCTTCACGAAGGATAGAGGGGGATGCAAAAGGGGTGGGGGAGAATTTCACAGCTGTGTTGAGGGTGGACACCTTGGAGGATTCAGGCAGCGAGGCAATATGGGTAGAGCTCAGGAATAGGAAGGGTGCTGACACAATGTTGGGGGTTTACTACAGACCTCCTAAAAGACTGCAGGAGATAGAGGAGCAGATATGCAGACAGATCTTGGAAAGATGCATAAACAATAGCGTTGTTGTGGTGGGTAATTTTAACTTTCCCTCTATTGACTGGGACACACTTATACCTAGAGGCATGGATGGAGCAGAATTTGTAAGGAGCGTCCAGGAGGGTTTCTTGAAACAATATGTAAATAACCCACTCGGGAAGGGGCCATATTAGACCTGATGCTGGGAAATGAGCCCGGCCAGGTGATTGAGTTTCAGTCGGAGATCATTTCGGGAACAGTGATCATAATTCTGTAAGTTTTAAGCTGCTTATGGAAAAGGTCAAGAGTGGTCCTCAGGCGCAGTTGTTAGACTGGGGGAAGGCTAATTACAACAGCATTAGGCAGAATCTGGAGAGTGTTGACTGGGCAAGGCTGTTTGAGGGAAAATCAACATCCGGCATGTGGGAGGCTTTCAAATGTCAGTTGATTAGAATTCAGGACCGGCACGTACCTGTGAGGATGAAAGATAAGGGTGGCAAGTATCGGGAACCCTGGATAACGAGGGATATTAAGAACCTTGTCAAAAAGAAAAAGGAAGCATTCGTAAGGTCGAAAAAGCTTAGGACAGATGAAGCCCTTGAAGAATATAAAGCAAGTAGGAAGGAACTTAAGGTAGGAGTTAGGAAGGCTAAAAGGAGTCATGAAATGTCGTTGGCAAACAGGATTAACGAAAATCTTAAGGCGTTTTATACATATATAAAGAGCAAGAGGGTAGCCAGAGAAAGGGTTGGTCCATTCAAGGATTTCAAAGGGAATCTATGTATGGAACCAGAGAGGGCAGCACGGTGGCACAGTGGTTAGCACTGCTGACTACGGCGCTGAGGACCCAGGTTCGAATCCCGGCCCTGGATCACTGACCGTGTGGAATTTGCATATTCTCCCAGTGTCTGTGTGGGTTTCGCCCCCAAAAGATGTGCAGGATAGGTGGATTGGCCAGGCTAAATTGCCCCTTAATTGAAAAAAATAATAATTGGGTACGCTAAATTTATTTTTAAAAATGTATGTTACCAGAGGAAATGGGAGAGATACCAAATGAATACTTTGCCTCAGTATTCGCCAAAGAGAAGGACTTGGTAGATGAGGACTATAGGGTAGTGAGTAAATATTCTAAGTCATGTTGATATTAATAAAAAAGGTGTTGGGCATCTTAAAAAGCATCATCGAAGATAGGTCCCCAGGGCCTGATGGGATCTACCCTAGAATACTGAGGGGGGCAAAGGAGGAAATTGCTGGGGCCTTGACAGTAATCTTTTTATCCTCATTGGCTACAGGTGAAGTTCCAGAGGACTGGAGAGTAGGCAATGTTGTTCCAGTGTTTAAGAAGGGCAGCAGGGATAATCCAGGAAATTATAGGCCGTTGAGCCTGTAGCCACTTAAAATGGCCAACTCCCGATTCAAAATGGTGAACGGCAAAGGCTGATGGGAAAGTCAGCCAATAAGACACAAACGAGCAGCTGCAGGTTGGCTGTGTATTTACCTCTGGAAAGGCCAGACAAGATCGATACCAGCAACTGTCAGCATAACAAAACACCAGCCATCTGCATACTAATGAGCAATCTCCGGGAACAATAAGCAACATTTAGACACATAAAGCAAAACCAGACTCTTCGGCGCCAGCAGAAGCCTACACAAAAGGAGGTGAGCGACCACCTCAAGACCGCCCATTGATCAGGGAACCGCTCCAGCATTGGAGAAAATCGAACTAAGCAATTGGGACAAAGTCCAATCACTTGGGACCAGGTACAGGGTCCGCCCCGAAAGGCGGGAAGCCCCTGGGGACTATAAGAATTGAGCCCCAAGTTCACGTCGCTCTGCTGCTCTTCTCCACCGCTTCTCCAGCTCTTCACTCTTCAGCAGTTGGTCAAAACTGTAAATCTTAATTCAACGCTCGCTACGAGATAGGCGCTCCTAGCTACCAATCTGTACCAACTTCGAATCCCGCAGGCCAGTTCCAAGTTATAGGACTGTTAGTTGTAGAAGTAGCTTAAACGTAGAATTTGTGCATGAGTAGTGATTACTGTGTATAATAAATGTGCTTTGATTTAAATCTTACTAATCGGTGTATTGGATTATTGATCATTACTCGGACTTGAACCACGTGGCAGTATCATAAAGATACCTGGCGACTCAAGAGCAAAGGTAATAAAACAGAGCAATTGAACTAAGGCAAAATTAGCAACAAGCCTTATGTCAGTGGTAGGGGAATTATTGGAAAAGATTCTTAGAGATAGGATTTACTCGTAGTGAAGGGGAGGTCGTGCCTCACTAATTTGATCGAGTTTTTCGAGGAAGTGACAAAGATGATAGGTGAGGGAAAGGCAGTAGATGTCATATACATGGACTTCAGTAAAGCCTTTGACAAGTTACCTCATGGCAGACTGGTACAAAAGGTGAAGTCACATGGGATCAGAGGAGAGCTGGCAAGTTGGATACAGAACTCGCTTGAGCACAGAAAACTGAAGGTAACAGTAGAAGGGTGCTTTTCTGAATGGAAGGCTGTGACGAGCGGCCTTCCACAGGGATCAGTTCTGGGCCTTTGTTGTTCACAGTTTATATAAATGATTTGGAAGAAAATACAGCTGGTCTGATTAGTAAGTTCGCAGACGACACAAAAGTTGGTGGAGTTGCGAATAGTGAAGAGGATTGTCAGAGGATACAGCAGGATATAACTAGTTGGAGTCTTGGGCGGAGAAATGGCAGATGGAGTTTAATCCGGACAAGTGTGAGGTAATGCACTTTGGAAGGTACAATGCATGTCGGAATTACACAATAAATGGTAGAACTCTTGCAAGTACCAGCAAGCAGAGAGATCTGGGTGTGCATGTCCACCGATCACTGAAAGTGGCAACACATGTGGATAAGGTGGTCAAGAAGGCATACAGAGGGCAGCACGGTGGCCTAATGGTTAGCACAGCTGCCTCACGGCGCTGAGGTCCCAGGTTCGATCCCGGCTCTGGGTCACTGTCCATGTGTAGTTTGCATATTCTCCCCGTGTCTGCGTGGGTTTCACCCCCACAACCCAAAAATGTGCAGAGTAGGTGGATTGGCCACGTTAAATTGCCCCTTATCTGGAAAAAATAATTGGGTAATTTAAATTTATTTTAAAAAAGAAGGCATACAGCGGGTGGCATGTGGCACAGTGGTTAGTGCTGCGGTGCTGAGGACCCGGGTTCGAATCACGGCCCTGGGTCACTGTCCGCGTGGAGTTTGCACATTCTCCACATGTCTGCATGGGTTTCACCTCCACAACCCAAAGATGTGCAGGTTAGGTGGATTGGCCATGATAAATTGCCCCTTAATTGGGAAAAAAAAATAATTGGGTACTCTAAATTTATAAAACAAAAGAAGGCATACAGCATGCTGGCCTTCATCGGTCGGGGCATTGAATATAAAAATTGGCAAGTCATGTTGCAGCCGTACAGGACTTTAGTTATGTCTCATTTGGAATATTGTGTACAATTCTTGTGGCCACACCACCATAAGGATGTGGATGCTTTGGAGAGAGTACAGAAGTGGTTTATTAGGATGTTGCCTGGTATGGAGGGCATTAGCTATGAGGAGAGGTTGGATAAACTCGGTCTGTTCTCACTGGAACGACGGAGGTTGAGAGGCGACCTGATAGAGGTCTACAAGATTATGAGTGGCATGGACATAGTGGATAGTCAGATGCTCTTTCCTAGGGAAGGAGAGTCAAGTACTCGGGGACATAGGTTTAAAGTGGGTGGGAAAAAGTTTAGAACAGATGTGCGAGGCAAGTTTTTTTACACAGAGGGTGGTAACTATATGGAACGCGCTGTCTGGGGAGGTGGTGGGAGCAGGTACGGTAGCGGCATTAAAGGGGCATCTAGACAAATGTATGAATAGGGTGGGAATGGAAGGATACGGACTCCGATGTGCAAACGGTTTTAGTTTAGGCAGGTACCATGGTCGGCGCAGGCTTGGAGGGCTGAAGGAGCACTGTTCCTGTGCTGTATTGTTCTTTAATGCCATTGAATGGCAATGGGAGTTGGTTAGATTCTCTCTTATTGGAGGTAAGTAATTGCCTGGTAGATGTGTGGCGTGAATGTTGTTTGTGGTGTTCCCATAATATTCCTGCTGTTGTCCATTTGGATGGTAGGTTGTGAGGCTGAACAATGTTTTGGAAGTATCTTCGGTGAGTCATTACATTGTTTCCTGTTGCTGGTATATTCCCCAGTCACCGTGCACCAATGGTTCGGGGGTGGATACTGATTCCCAGTGGTAGGGGCACCAGGTGTGACTCCGTAATTGGATTGTAAAATAGCATAATTTTCCCTAGTGAAGAATCTAGAAAATATCCTTGAAGTATTTTGATTTTTTTTGTCTCCAGTTTCTCCATCTCAAGAGCTTAACTTTGTTTTCAAATTCTTTTTTAAAATTGTACGATTGGATGATTGTTCTATTATTATGGTTAACATTTTTCATTAAACTCATCCCTCGGGCCTTTTTTGAAAGTCTTCTCGCTTAACCTGTTTATGGAAATGTCCTTCTTTGTTCCTCTTGGGACAGGGTTACGGAAGAATGATTAGAGTATTTTGCAATTTGGCCTCCTAGGATTTTGTTTCTTTTAGTAAACAACTGAAAGACCTGCAGTGCCATCAGCTCATTTGCCTTGCCTCTAGGAATCACCTCTTCATCTCCCCATCATATCCTGATGGTGCTGAATCCACTTGGGATGCACTTCTACAATTGCAGGCAGCCCTTTGGTACTTTGCCAAAGTGGCTAATCGTCCATGCTCAGTGCCAATGGTTATTTAGTTATGGGTGCACCACCAGAGCCAAGCCCAAATCTGAGGTTCAAACAGCTTTCCAACAGGGGTCACTGGCTTGTATGATCAGGAGCAGGAATTCTGACGCTTTTCATCCATTCAATACACCACTGTCCCTGAACCAGAAATTGATTCCCCCCCTCCCTCCCCAACTGTTTCAGTTACTGGGAATATTTCCCTTACTGCACCTCTGCTGTGTCCTAACTCACAATAGCTGTTTGCATCAACAGATTTCCATCACTGTACAATGTCATTGTTCCTGATGTCAGGCATTTACTGCAATGTACAGCTGTAAAATCCAGTCCTGTAACTGCCTGTGACAAAGGGTGAGGAGGGGTGGAGGGAAGGAAGCAAAGCAATGGGCTCAGCTGAGCTGCAACTCATTTGCTGCCTTTCTAATGTACCATGGTGGCATGGATTACTCATACACTAAATAGCAAGCTACAAGTTTTGTGGTGAAGTTTGTGATTGTTGTATCATCTACGGCCCAAAGATATTTATTTTTCAGAGAGCTTTGAGACAGTCTTTGCTCAGCTAACTCAGCAATGGCTGCGGAAACAACTTCGGAACCTCTGGGCTGAAGAGCATTTAAACACAGAGCTCTGTGAGATGGGGGCAGCCAAGATGAGGATTTAATTTCAGACGAATGCTCTGATTCAATGGGCTCATTGCAGCCCACAATACCGTTAGCTGACCTTAAGCAAGATTTGATCTTACCCCCAACAAAATTTAAAAGAGACTCTCCTGAGTGGAGTTCACAACTCTAGTTTGCACTATCTGGTTACTGCCCCTGATACATAGAAAATCTTTGACAGAGATTAGAAACTTGAAAGGTGTAATGGAAGTTTTTGTCCTGTAACAGTGTATTGCATAGATGCTTTGTAAGCAAACTATTTGTCACATTAAGTTAATTAAAGCTGTATTATAGGAAAATCTTGAGGCAATAATGTTAGTTTCATATGAAAATGAACTGTCAGAGGGAGAGAGTGAATGTGCATGAAACTGCTTAGAGAGCATGACCCAATCTTCTAAAAAGCTACATTCATTAAAAAACACTTGCTCCACAAACAGAAACATAGAGACATTTATGGCACAGGAGGCCACTTGGATCATTGTGTCCACGCCAGCTAAAAAAAGAGCCATACACTCTAATCCCACTTTCTACCCCTCTTGGTAACAGAACGGTAGCAGAGCAGTTAGCACTGTTGCTTCACAGCTCCAGGGCCCCAAGCTTGATTCACGACTTGGGTCACTGACTGTGCGGAGTCTGCACGTTCTCCCCGTGTCTGCGTGGGTTTCCTCCGGGTGCTCCGGTTCCCTCCCACAAGTCCAAAGATGTGCAGGTTAGGTGGATTGGTGATCCGTGGAGATTTCAGAAGCCAAGGAGCAAGGAATATTCATTCTACTCTCATGTGCATAAGGCTTACTCCAGGATCGATTTTTATATTGGACAAACCATTGTTAGCCGGGGGTGGTGGACATAGAGTATTCAGCAATCGTAGTATCGGACCATGCGCCACATTGGCTAGACCTACAGGTGAACACGGGAAATTCTCAGCGCCCACAGTGAGCTGTTAGCAGACAACAAGATATGTGGGCGAGTGAGGGAGGCCATTCGGGGGTATAGAAAAACCAACGTCACGGGAGAGATCATGGCTGTTGTGGTGTGGGAGGCATTGAAAGCGGTCATCAGAGGGGAATATATTTCAATTTGGGCCCATAGGGAAATGGCTGAACGGGCAGAGCTGGGCAGGCTTGTAGGCAAAATCTTGCATGTGGATAGGAGATATGCGGAGTCTCCGAATGAGGAGCTCCTGAAGGAGCGTCAGAGACTTCAAATGGATTTTGGGCTCCTTTCCACGGGCAAGGCGGAGGGACAGCTGAGGAGGGTAAAAGGGGCAGTATATGAATATGGGGAGAAAGCTAGCAGGGTGTTGGCACATCAGCTGTGGAAGCAGGAGGCGGCGAGAGAGATACGGAAAATTAAGGATGAGGGAGAAAGTAGTGAGGTACCCGGGACCGGTGAATGACGTTATTCTATAGTCGTTTATATGAGTCGGACCCCCTGCGGGGGAGGAGGGAATGATCCAATTCCTGGAGAGGCTAAGTTCCTGAAGGTAGATGAGGAGCTGGTGGAAGTCTTGGGGGGCCCAATTGGACTCGGTGAAGTGATAAGACGGATTGGGGGCAATGTAATCGGGTAAGGCCCCGGGACCTGACGGATTCCCAGTGGAATTTTATAAAATGTTTTCGGGGCTAGTGGGACCGCTGTTAGTCAAGGCTTTCAATGAATCCAAGGAGTGGGGAGTACTTCCCCCAACGCTATCACAGGTATCAATCTCTCTCATCCTGAAGCAAGACAAGGACCCGGAGAGCTGTGGATCGTACAGACCAATTTCCCTTTTAAATGTAGATGCTAAATTACTGGCAAAGATCTTGGCCACCAGAATAGAGGACTGTGTCCCGGAGGTAATAGGTGAGGATCAGACGGGATTTGTGAAGGGCAGGCACCTGATGTCCAATATTAGACGGCTTCTTAATGTTATACTGATGCTAGCTGAGGGGTGTGAAGCTGAGGTGGTAGTAGCCATGGACGCGGAGAAGGCTTTCGACCGGGTGGAGTGGACATACCTATTTTAGGCAGGTTTGGGTTCGGGCAGGGATTAGTGGACTGTGTCCGGCTGTTATATCAGGCCCCGGTGGCAAATGTGAGAAACAACCAAACCCGGTCAGAATATTTTAATCTCGGGAGAGGAACAAAGCAGTGCTGTCCGCTCTCCCCATTGCTGTTTGCCCTGGCCATAGAGCCTTTAGCAATGGCCCTTAGAACATCGAGTGCGTGGTGGGGAATAGTGAGGGGGGGTGGGGGTGGAGCACAGGGTTTCTCTCTATGCGGATGACTTGCTGCTTTGAAACAGACCCGGTGGGGGGGGGATGACCAAAATCATGGAGGTACTAGGAGAATATGGGCGATTTTCAGGCTACAAGTTAAATATGGTAAAGAGCGAGATGTTTGTGATCCAGGCATGGGGGCAGGAAAGGAGACTGAGGGAGTTACCTTTTAAAGTGGTGGTGGGGAGCTTTAGATATTTAGGGATTCATGTGGCTAAAGAGTGGGAGCAGCTCCACAAGTTAAATCTGGGCAAAGCGGTCGACCAAATGAAAAGGGACTTTCACAGATGGGACATACTCCCGCTGATGCTAGCGGGAAGGGTCCAGACGGTGAAGATGACAGTCCTCCCAAGACTGCTTTTCTTTTTTCAATGCCTTCCGATTTTTGTCCCAAAGGCTTTTTTTAGAAAAATAAACGTGGCGATTACAGGTTTTGTGTGGGCGGGGAAAACCCCTGAGAGTAAAGAGGGCACTCCTGGAGCGGGGTCGCGCAGAGAGGGGGGCCTGGGCCTGGCCCTCCCGAGCTTTATTAATTATTACTGGGCGGCCAACATATCGATGGTCAGGAAGTGGGTTGTGGGGGAGGGTCGGCCTGGGAGTGAGTGGAAGCGGCATCCTGCAAGGGTACGAGTTTGGAGGCTTCACTAACGGTGCTGTTTTTAGGAAGGTTCTCACCGGCTCGGTACTCTACAAGCCCTGAGGTGGTGGCAGCCCTAAGGGTGTGGAGGCAATGGAGGCAGCACATGGGATTGGAGTGTGGTCTCCAATTTGTAATAATCACCGGTTTGTCCCAGGGAGGTTGCATGGGGGCTTCAGGAGGCTGGATGGGGGCTTCAGGAGGCTGGATGTGGGCTTCAGGAGGTGGCAGGAGGCAGGGACCGAGAGATTTGGGGATCTATTTATCCAGGAGGGCTTTCCGACCTTGAAGGCACTATTGGAGGAGTTTGAGCTACCGGGCGGGAATGGGTTTCGATATCTTCAGGTCCGGGTCTTTGTCCGGAGGCAGGTTCCAAGCTTCCCTCGCCTCCCCCTGAGGGGACTACAGGATAAGGTGATATCAAAGACTGGGGTTGGAGAGGGGAGGGTTTCAGAGATATACAAGGAGTTGATGGAGTGGGAGGGGGCCTTCATCAGGGAGGCGAAGTGAAAGTGGGAAGAGAGCTGGGAATGGAAAAGTGGGAAAAAGCCTTGGAGAGAGTCAATTCATCTTCGTCCTGTGCCAGACTTAGCCTGATCCAGTTCAAAGTGGTCCACAGGACGGTAGCCCGGATGAGCAGGTTCTTTGAGGAGGTGGAGGATAGATGTGAGCAGTGTGGGGGTATCCCGGCTAACCATGTGCATATGTTCTGGGCATGTCCGTAGTTGAGGGGATTCTGGCAGGGATTTGCGGACGTTATGTCAGAAGTCCTGGAAGGGAGGGTAACCCCAAGTCCAGAACTGGCAATATTTGGGGTATTGGATGATCCGGGGGCCAGGGGGGGGGGGGGGGGGGGGGGGGGGGGGAGACCGATGACCTGGCCTTCTCCTCCCTCATGGCTCGGAGATGGATTTTGCTGGGATGGAGGTACTCGGAGCCCCAAGAGTCAGGTGTGTGGGTCAGCGATACGGCAGGGTTTCTCAGCCTGGAAAAAAATCAAGTTCACCCTGAGAGGATCAACTCAGGCGTTCGCCCAGAGATGGCAACTGTTCAGTTCATCGACTTCTTCAAAGAAAATTGAATGTCAGCAGCAAGGGGGTGGGGGGGGGGTGGAAGAAATTAGGAGGCATGGCAGTGTTAGATAAGGACAGGGAACTCAGTACACGGGTAATTAGGCAATAGGACGTGGGCAGTAGGGGACATTGTTTTTTAGGTTTTTTGCGTCCTTCGGCACACGCGGGTTTTTCTTTTTTTTAAAGAAATGTTAATGTTTTAAACTGTGAAAATTACAAATGCTTCAATAAAATATTTTCTAAAAAAAAGGTGAGGTGGATTGGCCATAAATTGCCCTTAGTGTCCAAAAAGGTTAGGTGGGGTTACTGGTTAAGGGGATAGGGTGGAGGTGTGGGCTTAAGTAGGGTGCTCTTTCCAAAGCCCGTGCAGACTCGATGAGCCGAATGGCTTCCATTTACACTGTAAATTCTATGATTTATGCTTGAAGTGCATATCAAAGGATTTATTTAATTGTGAATAAGGTGTTTGCCACTACCAGCCTTAAAACATTTTTTTTTAAGAGTACCCATTTATTTATTTTTTCCAATTAAGGGGCAATTTAGCACGGCCAATCCACCTAACCTGCACATCTTTGGGTTGAAACCCACGCAGACATGGGGAGAATGTGCAAACTCCACACGGACAGTGACCCAGGGCCGGGATTCGAACCCAGGTCCTCAGCGCCGCAGTCCCAGTGCTAACCGCTGCGCCACATGCTGCCCCTCTACCGGCCTTTTATTTTTATTTTTTTTAAGAGATACATTTCGAGTACCCAATTCTTTTTTTACAATTAAGGGGCAACTTAGTGTGGCCAATCCATATCTTTGGGTTGTGGGGGTGAAACCCACGCAAACACGGGGAGAATGTGCATACTCCACACAGTGACCCAGAGCCGGGGTTGAACCTGGGACCTCGGCACCGTGAGGCAGCAGTGCTAACTACTGCGCCATCGTGCTGCCCTCTACCAGCATTTTAATCAGTGAGTTCCAGGGCCTTACCACCCTCTGGGTTAAAAAAGTACTCAACTTCCCTTTAATCCTTCCACTTCAAAACTATGGCCACTGGTTATTGACTTCTCCATGAAGGGGAATAGGTCCTACCTATCCACTCTATCTAGCGCCCTCATATTATACACCTCAATTAAAATTTCCCATATCCTCCTTTGTTCTGAAGAAAACAACCCCAGTTTATCCAATCTTTCCTCATATTTAAAATTCTCGAGGGCAGTACGTTAGCCCTGCTGCTTCACGGCGCCGAGGTCCCAGGTTCGATCCCAGCTCTGGGTCACTGTCCGTGTGGAGTTTGCATATTCTCCCCGTGTTTGCGTGGGTTTCACCCCCACAACCCAAAGATGTGCTGGGTAGGTGGATTGGCCACCCTAAATTGCCCCTTAATTGGAAAAAATTAATTGGGTACTCTAAATTTATGAAAAAATAATATTTAAAATTCTCTATTCCTGGCAACCTTTCCTGGTACTCTCTCAATTCCTCCCTTGTAACACAGTGACCAGAACTGTGTGCTGTACTCTAGCTGTGTAAATGGGGAACAAATGTTTATGAAATGAAAATCACTTATTGTCACAAGTAGGCTTCAAATGAAGTTACTGTGAAAAGCCCCTAGTCACCACATTCCGGCACCTGTTCGGGGAGGTTGGTATGGGAATTGAACCGTGCTGCTGGCCTGCCTTGGTCAGCGATTTAGCCCAGTGCTAAACAGCATCAAACAAATGATGCACAATTTACATCGCATAAATCACATGACAAGGTGCCAGAAATTACACACAATCCTGACAGCTAATATCCTTCCCCAGGCTAATATTTGACAAGTATAACTTCTGTGAAAAGGTGTTACAGACTGTAACAAATAAGGTCCTCAACCTGGCCACAGGAACACAAGAAGGACATTCAGTTCCTCGAGTCAATCAGTGAAATCATAGCTGATCTGTTCCTCAACTCCTTTTGTCTTTGATTCATATTCCTTGATTCTGTTACCCAATGAAAATCTATCAACAAAGTAGGGCCCATTAGAGACCAACGTGACAATGTGTGTGTGGAGCCAGAAAATGTAGGGGAAGTTTTAAATGAGTACTTTGCATCTGTGTTAACTATGGGGAAGGATGATGAAGGCATAGAAGGGAGGGGTCTGTGATGTACTTGACAAATAAACATTGAGAGCGAGGAAGATTAACAGTTTTAGAGGGCTTAAAAGTGAATAAATCCCCAGGCCCAGATGAGATGTATCCCATGCTGTTGTGGGAGGCAGAGGCTCCGACAATAATTTTCAAATCTTCTCTGGCTGCAGAAGAGGTGTCATAGGACTGGAGGACAGCTAATGTAGTACCATTATTCAGGAAGGGAAGTAGAGAGAAACCAGGAAATTACAGGCCAGTGAGCCTAACTTCAGGGGTAGTGAATCTATTGGAAAAAAATTCTGAGGGACAGAATTAATCTCCACTTCAGGAGGCAAGAATAGTCAACATTGAGTCAAAGGGAGTCCATGTCGTACAAATTAGATTGAATTTTTTGAGGTGATCAGGTGTGTAGATGAGGGGGATGGCACGGTGGCGCAGTGGGTAGCATTGCTACTTCATGGCGCAGATGACCCAGGTTTGATCCCGGCCCCGTATCACGGTCTGTGGGGAGTTTAATAATAATAATCTTTATTGTCATAAGTAGGCTTGGATTAACACTGCAATGAAGTTACTGTGAAAAGCCCCTAGTCACCACATTCTGGCGCCTGTTCAGATATACAGAGGGAGAATTCAGAATGTCCAAATTACCTATCAGCAAGTTTTTTGGGACTTATGGGAGGAAACCCATGCAGACACGTGGAGAACGGGCAGACTCCGACAGTGACACAAGCCGGGAATCAAACCTGGGACCCTGGAGCTGTGAAGCAACACTACTAACCACTGTGTTGCCCTATTCCTAGGGAGCAGGGCAGGATTTAGAGATCAGGAAAGTTCCTCGGGAGCAGGGCAGGATTCAGAGATCAGGAAAGTACCATAGCGGGCAGGGCTGTATGCAGGGTCATACAGCGCCAGGGTCCCAGGTTCGATTCCCTGCTGGATCACTGTCTGTGCGGAGTCTGCATGGGTTTCCTCCGGGTGCTCCGGTTCCCTCCCATAAGTCCCCAAAAACTTGCTGATAGGTAATTTGGACATTCCTCCGGGTACTCCGGTTTCCTCTCACGGTCCAAAGATGTGCAGATTAGGTGGATTGGCCATGATAAGTTGCCCTTCGTGGTCAAAAAGGTTAGGAGGGGTTACTGGGATAGGGTGGAAGTGAGGGCTTAAGTGGGTCAGTGCAGACCCTTCTGCACTGTATGTTCTACATTACAGGACAATATAGACAAGTGGTTAGGACAGAATAGAGGGTGGCGCAGTGGGTTAGCCCTGCTGCCTCACGTTGCTGAGGTCCCAGGTTCAATCCCAGCACTGGGTCACTGTCTGTGTGGAGTTTGCACATTCTCCCCATGTTTGCGTGGGTTTCGCCCCACAATGTGACCGTTAGGTGGATTGGCCACGCTAAATTGCCCCTCAATTGGAAAAAATGAATTGGGTACTCTAAATTTATTTTTTAAAAATATGGTTACCAGAAGGACAGAATAGCACAAAACAGAATTTAACTGTGGAAAATGAGAGGTAATGCATTTTGGGAGGGCTAACAAGGCAATGAATGAATGGTAGGACCCTAGGAAATACAGAGGAACCTTGGTGTGCATGTCCATATATCCCTGAAGACAGCAGGACAGATAGATAAGGTGGTTAAGAAGGTATACGGAATACTTCCTGATTTCACTCCTGAATAGCCTGGCCCAAATTTTAAAATGACCACTGTTCTTAAAATTTTTTTTTTAAGAGTACCCAATTCATTTTTTCCAATTAAGGGGCAATTTAGTGTGGCCTATCCACCTACCTTGCACATTTTGGGGGCAAAACTCATGCAAACATGGGGAGAATGTGCAAACTCCACACGGACAGTGACCCAGAACCAGGATCAAACCTGGGACCTCTGCGCGTGAGGCAGCAGTGCTAACCACTGCGCCACCGTGCTGCCCCATGACTCCTGTTCTGGACTCCATCAGAGGAAATAATTTTGCTCCATTCACCCTATCAAATCTTTATCATTTTAAACACGTTTAACTGATCACCGTTCCATTTTCTACAAGCTCAAAAAAATACAAGCCAAGTTTATGCAATCTGTCCTCATAATGTAATGATAATGTAACCAGCCCCGAGGCCAAGCCCAGGAGGCTTCCAGTGCCCTAAACAGGGTCAAGGCAGTCTCAGAATGATCTCCGTCGAGCCTACAAATCCTGAAACGGGGCTCCTCAGACTGAAGCACCAACTTCATTGACTTCAGATGGAGCCGTGGGTTCGCCGAGTGGGAAGAGGGTGGACGGAAGCTGTAGCCTCTGGATGCTGATCGGGCTGCTGGACGCTGCACCGTCCCCTCCTGCTGGTATTGGAAGAGACGGAGGGAACCCAAGGCCGATCTCGGAGTAAGCTAGGAGGAGGCTCTGGGAAACGGTCCCTGATCTGGGCCGATAATCACCACCTTCATCACTTTGTTTCAGTGGCTTCTGGATGCTCCAATAATGACTCTGGCTGCTTTGGGTAGTGAGGATGAGGCGGCGGCTAGGCCACGGTTACCACGGCAACACACACGCCACATCCGGTCACAGCGGACCCGATGACGTCACGTCCGCATAGCAGGGCCGGCGGGTACCCGGATGTTGAGGCTCTTTGCTGACTTTCTCTCTCCCCTTGAGCATCACTCTCAGCCCTGTGTCTGACTGGTGGATATGGTCGGTCCGAGTCACAGCTATCAACAGTGAAAACCCCTGGAGATGCCGCCCACGAAAGACGAGGAGAGCGATGGGCCGCCCAGCCAGGTGGAGGACATGGAAATGGACGGAGAAGCCGTTAGGTTTGTGTGTGAGGCGGGAGCAGCCCGAGCGGGGTTTACATTAAACTGGAGTCGGCATCACGCAGATTTCCCCAACCTGTGTTACCCATCTCCTCAAAACAACATTCCTTGATCCCGCCGTCCTTCCAAGTCAAGAATTGTCTCCCCCCCCCCCCTCCCCCCGTCCGTGTGCCCCCCCATCCGATTCCACTCCTCCCCCCCCCCCCGATTTCCCCCTACCCGGCCCCCCGCCCCGATTTCCCCCCATCCGTGTGCCCCCCCCCGATTTCCCCCTACCCGGCCCCCCGCCCCGATTTCCCCCCATCCATGTGCCCCCCCGATTTCCCCCTATCCGTGTCCCCCCCTGATTTGCCCCATCCGTGTGCCCCCCCCCCGATTTCCCCGTACCCGGACCTCCCCTGATTTCCCCCATCCGTGTGCCCCCCCCGATTTCCCCCCTATCCGTGACCCACCCACTGATTTCCCCCCTATCCGTGCCCCCCCTGATTTTCCCCCCATCCGTGTGCCCCCCCACCGATTTTCCCCCATCCGTGTGCCCCACCCCTGATTTCCCCTACCCGGACCCCCCCTGATTTCCCCCATCCGTGTGCCCCTCTCGATTTCCCTCTACCTGGCCCACCCTGATTTCCCCCTATCCGTGTCCCCCCCGATTTCCCCCCTATCTGTGACCCACCCCCTGATTTACCCCCTATCCGTGACCCACCCCCTGATTTACCCCCTATCTGTGACCCACCCCCTGATTTACCGCCGATCAGTGTCCCACCCCCTGATTTGCCGCTATCCGTCCCCCCCCCCGATTTCTCTCTACCCATGCCCCCCCGATTTCCCCCTACCCATGTGCCCCCCTGACTTCTCCCTACCCATGCCCCCTTCCGATTTCCCCCTCCCCGGACCCACCTAGTTTCCTCTCTATCCGTGTCCCCACGATTTCCCATACCCGTGTCCCGCCCCCCCGATTTTCCCCCCACCCAGACCCGCCTGGTTTCCTCCCTATCAGTCCCCCCCATCCCCGATTTCCCCTATCCGTGTCCCCTCGATTTCCCATACCCGTGTCCCGCCCCCCCCTATTTACCCCCCCCCCCCAGACCCGCCTGGTTTCCTCCCTATCAGTCCCCCCCATCCCCGATTTCCCCTATCCGTGTCCCCTCGATTTCCCATACCCGTGTCCCCCTCGATTTCCCCACCTAACTTTGTCCCCCCATTTCCCCTACCCGTGCATCCTGATTTTCCCCCTGCCTCCCGATTTCCCCTCACCCCCGAATTCCCTCCTCACCCCGAATTCCCCCCTCACCCGTGTCCCCGATATCACCTTCAACCGTGCCCCCGATTTCCCCCTCGTGTCTCCTCCGATTTCCCCCTCATCCGTGTCCCTCATGATTTCCCCCTCACCCGTCACCCCTGATTTTCCCCCTCTCGTACACCCCCAATTTCTCCCCTTCTCCATCCCCCACCTCTCCCATCTCCAATTTATCCCCCTCTCTTCTACCCCCTACTCCAATCCATCTCCAACCTCCCATTCACCTAAAACGTTATTGAATATGTTGTCACCTCCCAAATCTTTGCCCTACGTTATTGAAATGCCATAAAAAATAGAAGCAGGAGAAGGCTATTTGTCCCTATGAACCTGCTCTGCCATTCATTATGATCATGGCTGATCATCCAACTCAATAGCCTTCCCCCCCCAAAAAAATCATTTGCTCCCTTTCGCCCAAAGAGCTATATCTGACTCATTGAAAACATACAATGTTTTGGTCTCCGCCACTTTCTGTGGTAGCGAATTCCACAGGCTCATCATTCTCTGTATGAAGAAATTTCCCCTCATCTCAGTCCAATGGGGCAGCACGGTGGTGCAGTGGTTTGCAATGTTGCTGCACAGCGGCAGCGACCCGGGTTCAATTCCGGCCTCGGGTGATTGATTGTGAGGAGTTTGCACTTTCTCCCCGTGTCTGCGTGGGTTTCCTCCGGCTGCTCCGGTTTCCTATCACAGCCCAAAGATGTGCGAGTCAGGTGGATTGGCCTTGCTAAATTGCCCCTTGGTGTCCAAAAGGTTAGGTGGGAATACTGGGTTATAGAGTGGAGGCATGGGCCTAGGTAGGGTGCCCTTTCCAAGAGTTGGCGCAGACTCGATGGGCCGAAAGGCCTCATTCTGCATTGTAAGGATTCTATAAATGGTTTACCCCGTATCATTAGAATGTGATCCTGGACACCCCGCCATCAGGAACATCTTCCTACATCTATCCTGTCTAGTTCTGTTGGAATTTGATAGGTTTCCAGGAGAACCCTACCTCATTCTTCTGCGCTCCAGCTAATATAATCCTAACGGACTCAATTTCCTCCCCCATGTCA
The DNA here is from genome assembly GCF_047496885.1 of Scyliorhinus torazame. Taxonomy (NCBI): domain Eukaryota; kingdom Metazoa; phylum Chordata; class Chondrichthyes; order Carcharhiniformes; family Scyliorhinidae; genus Scyliorhinus; species Scyliorhinus torazame. The sequence goes on from NC_092723.1 coordinate 156,995,368, forward strand.
GTCCTGCCATCCCAGGAATTAGTCTGGTAAACCTTCACTGCACTTCCTCTAGAGCAAGAACATCCTTCCTCACATAAGGAGACCAAAACTACACACAATATTTCCGATGTGGCCTTACCAAGGCCCTGTATAATTGCAGCAAGTCACCCCTGTTTCTGTATTCAAATCCTCTTGCTATGGAGGCCAACATACCATTTGCCTTCTTTTCCGCCTGCTGCATCTGCATGCTTCCCCTTCAGCAATTAATGTATGAGGACACCCAGGTCTCGTTGCACATTCCCCGTCTCTCAATTTATACTTATTCAGATAATAATTTGTCTTCCTGGTTTTGTTACTGAAGTGGATAGCCTACATTTATCCACATTATACTGCATCTGCCATTTGTTTGCACACTTGCTCAACTTGTCCAAATCACACTGAAGCACCTCTGCATCCTCCTCACAGCTCACCCTCCCACCCAGCTTTGTGTTATCTGTAAATTTGGATATTACATTTAGTTTCCTCATTTAAATCATTAACATATATTGTTATTATTTGGGATCCCAGCAGTACCTCACTAGTCACTGCCTGCTATTTGGAAAAAGACCAGTTTATTCCTACTCTTTGTTTCCTACCTGTCAACCAGTTTTCATTCCATCTCAATGCATTACCCCTAATCCCATGTGCTTTAATTTAAAAATAAATAAATTTAGAGTACCCAATTCATTATTTCCAATTAAGGGGCAATGTAGCATAGCCAATCCACCTACCCTGCACATCTTTGGGTTGTGGGGGAGAAACACGCGCAGTGTTGCCACATTCCCCTGATTTCCATACGAAGTTTTCTTCCGACCGGTATGACTGAAGTGATACCCCACTTCACTTCCCTTGCTTTATGTGCGTATGTGCTGATTGCTCATAACATTGACTGAGAGAGCTGTACGTTCTCTCTGTGTCCAATCAAGCATATGTATTTATTTTGTTTTTACCACTTGATGTTGATGATAGTTATATTAATATATGAATGGTTAAGCATATTCTATAACTCATTATGAAATAGTTAGCATGTATTAAATGTATTTGATCTTATTCAAGGATCATAGTTAGTGAACAAGCCTGATTTCAATTTTGTTCTCAGTGAGATGAAGGAGGCCCACTCAAGCAGCCCAATCACTAGCCTAGGTTGCCCATCACTGATCTAGGTGGTAGTGGTTGTAGGTTTGGAAGCTGCTACCTAAGTAACCTTGGTGAGTTCCTGCAATGCATCTTGTAGATGGTACCCACTGCTGCCAATGTTCGTTGGTGGTGGAGGGATTGATTGTTTGTGGAAAGGTTTACATTGTTATCTATTTAGAATTAGAATTTACAGTGCAGAAGGAGGCCATTGGAGTCTACACAAGCCCCAGAAAGAGCACCCAACCCAAGTCCACACCTCCACTCTATCCCCGTAACCCAGCAATGCTATCTAACTTTTGGACACAAAGGGCAATTTAGCGTGATCAATCCACCTAACCCGCACATCGTTGGACTGTGGGAGGAAACCGGAGCACCCGGAGGAAACCAATGCAGACATGCGGAAAATGTGCAGACTCCGCACAGACAGTGACCCAAGCTGGGAATCGAACCCGGGTCCCTGGCGCTGTGAAGCAACAGTGCTAACCACTGTGCTACTGTGCCACCCCTTGTTGGATTGAGTGCTGACTGCACTGTTGCTGATCCCTGGCCTGGGAATGCTTGTTGAGACTGACACAGTGATAGCAATGAATTCCATTGACCTTTTCAGCTGTCTATCTCTCCCTCTCTGCGTGCTCCCTCATGTTCTTGAACTCACTGACTCGTCTCATCCCACCCCCCATCAACTCTTTTGCTCTAATTTTTCTCCTTACTCCCCAACATAGCAGTAGCACGGACCTCTCCGAGATCTTGAAGGAAGGAACAAAGGAGTCTCACGATCAAGCAGAGAACACTCAATTTGTGAAGGAGTTCCTGAAAGGCAAGATTCGCCGAGAACTGTTTGAGGTGGGGCTGATCATGGTCTGTGTGCTTCAACAGTCAGGTTTTGTGGACTTCGTTGCAGATTGGTTGTGTCGCAAGAGATGCATAGCAACAAATGTGGATAGAGAAAGGGTGACACTGGGACATAATAGGTTTATGCCACCAGGAATAATTGTGGGGAGAGTGTGGGAGAATTGACCCATTGACCTGTGCAGGATGTGGATGCTTCATTGTGTAGTTACATGAATATTGATTGTTCTGGAAGGGCTCAGCTCAGCACATCACTGTTTAAATGGATCTATTTGTTGTCAAAGATACAGAATGTCATTATGCAAACGGTGGATGAATTACCCACGTTCCATCACTGCCAGTCACCCAGACCCCGGCACTCTGACCTGCTGCCGGTCACCCAGACCCCGGCACTCGGGCCTGCTGCCGGTCACCCAGACCCCGGGACTCTGACCTGCTGCCGGTCACCCAGACCCCGGCACTCGGGCCTGCTGCCGGTCACCCAGACCCCGGGACTCTGACCTACTGCCGGTCACTCAGACCCTGGCACTCTGACCTGCTGTCAGTCACCCAGACCCCAGCACTCGGACCTGCTGCCAGTCACTCAGATCCCGGCACTCTGACCTGCTGCTGGTCACTCAGACCCTGGCACTCGGACCTGCTGCCAGTCACTCAGACCCCGGCACTCTGACTTGCTGTCGGTCACCCAGATCCCGGCACTCGGACCTGCTGCCGGTCACTCAGACCCCAGCACACTGACCTGCTGCCGGCCACTCAGACCCCAGCACACTGACCTGCTGCTGGTCACCCAGACCCCGGGACTCTGACCTGCTGCCGGTCACCCAGACCCCGGCACTCGGGCCTGCTGCCGGTCACCCAGACCCCGGGACTCTGACCTACTGCCGGTCACTCAGACCCTGGCACTCTGACCTGCTGTCAGTCACCCAGACCCCAGCACTCGGACCTGCTGCCAGTCACTCAGATCCCGGCACTCTGACCTGCTGCTGGTCACTCAGACCCTGGCACTCGGACCTGCTGCCAGTCACTCAGACCCCGGCACTCTGACTTGCTGTCGGTCACCCAGATCCCGGCACTCGGACCTGCTGCCGGTCACTCAGACCCCAGCACACTGACCTGCTGCCGGCCACTCAGACCCCAGCACACTGACCTGCTGCTGGTCACTCAGACCCCGGCACTCTGACCTCCTGCCAGTCACCCAGACCCCAGCACTTGGCCTGCTGCCGGCCACTCAGACCCCAGCACACTGACCTGCTGCTGGTCACTCAGACCCCGGCACTCTGACCTCCTGCCAGTCACCCAGACCCCAGCACTCGGACCTGCTGCCGGTCACTCAGACCCCGGAACTCTGACTTGCTGTCGGTCACCCAGACCCCGGCACACTAACCTGCTGCCGGTCACTCAGACCCCGGCACTCTGACCTGCTGCCGGTCACCCAGACCCCGGCACTCGGACCTCCTGTCAGTCACCCAGTCCCCAGCACTCTGACCTGCTGTCGGTCACTCAGACCCCAGCACTCGGCCTGCTGCCGGTCACTCAGACCCCAGCACTCTGACCTCCTGTCAGTCACCCAGACCCCGGCACTCGGACCTGCTGTCAGTCACTCAGACCCCGGCACTCAGACCTGCTGTTGGTCACCCAGACCCCGGCTCTCGGACCTGCTCTCGGTCATCCAGACCCCAGCACTCGGACCTGCTGTCGGTCACTCAGGCCCCAGCACACTGACCTGCTGTCGGTCACTCAGACCCCGGCACTCGGACCTGCTGTCGGTCACCCAGACTCCGGCACTCGGACCTGCTGTCAGTCACCCAGACTCCGGCACTCTGACCTGCTGTCGGTCACTCAGACCCCAGCACACTGACCTGCTCTCGGTCATCCAGACTCCGGCACTCGGACCTGCTTCCGGTCACTCAGACCCCGGCACTCTGACCTGCTGTCGGTCACTCAGACCCCTGCACTCGGACCTGCTGTCGGTCACCCAGACTCCGGCACTCGGACCTGCTTCCGGTCACCCAGACCCCGGCACTCTGACCTGCTGCCAGTCACCCAGACCCCGGCACTCTGACCTGCTGCCAGTCACTCAGACCCCGGCACTCAGGCCTGCTGTCGGTCACTCAGACCCCAGCACTCGGACCTGCTGCCGGTCACTCAGACCCCGGCACTCTGACCTGCTGTCAGTCACCCAGACCCCGGCACTCGGGCCTGCTGTCGGTCACTCAGACCCCAGCACTTGGACCTGCTGTCAGTCATCCAGACTCCGGCACTCGGAACTGCTGCCGGTCACCCAGACTCCGGCACTCGGACCTGCTGCCGGTCAGCCAGACCCCAGCACTCTGACCTGCTGTCGGTCACTCAAACCCCAACACTTTGACCTGCTGCCGGTCACCCAGACCCCGGCACTTGGACCTGCTGCCAGTCACCCAGACCCCGGCACTCTGACCTGCTGCCGGTCACCCAGACCCCAGCACTCTGACCTGCTGTCGGTCCCTCAGACCCCAGCACACTGACCTGCTGTCGGTCACCCAGACTCCGGCACTCTGACCTGCTGCCGGTCACCCAGACCCCGGCACTCGGGCCTGCTGCCGGTCACCCAGACCCCGGGACTCTGACCTGCTGCCGGTCACCCAGACCCCGGCACTCGGGCCTGCTGCCGGTCACCCAGACCCCGGGACTCTGACCTACTGCCGGTCACTCAGACCCTGGCACTCTGACCTGCTGTCAGTCACCCAGACCCCAGCACTCGGACCTGCTGCCAGTCACTCAGATCCCGGCACTCTGACCTGCTGCTGGTCACTCAGACCCTGGCACTCGGACCTGCTGCCAGTCACTCAGACCCCGGCACTCTGACTTGCTGTCGGTCACCCAGATCCCGGCACTCGGACCTGCTGCCGGTCACTCAGACCCCAGCACACTGACCTGCTGCCGGCCACTCAGACCCCAGCACACTGACCTGCTGCTGGTCACTCAGACCCCGGCACTCTGACCTCCTGCCAGTCACCCAGACCCCGGCACTCGGCCTGCTGCCGGCCACTCAGACCCCAGCACACTGACCTGCTGCTGGTCACTCAGACCCCGGCACTCTGACCTCCTGCCAGTCACCCAGACCCCAGCACTCGGACCTGCTGCCGGTCACTCAGACCCCGGCACTCTGACTTGCTGTCGGTCACCCAGATCCCGGCACTCGGACCTGCTGCCGGTCACTCAGACCCCAGCACTTGGACCTGCTGCCAGTCACCCAGACCCCGGCACTCTGACCTGCTGTCAGTCATCCAGACTCCGGCACTCGGAACTGCTGCCGGTCACCCAGACTCCGGCACTCGGACCTGCTGCCGGTCAGCCAGACCCCAGCACTCTGACCTGCTGTCGGTCACTCAAACCCCAACACTTTGACCTGCTGCCGGTCACCCAGACCCCGGCACTTGGACCTGCTGCCAGTCACCCAGACCCCGGCACTCTGACCTGCTGCCGGTCACCCAGACCCCAGCACTCTGACCTGCTGTCGGTCCCTCAGACCCCAGCACACTGACCTGCTGTCGGTCACCCAGACTCCGGCACTCTGACCTGCTGCCGGTCACCCAGACCCCGGCACTCGGGCCTGCTGCCGGTCACCCAGACCCCGGGACTCTGACCTGCTGCCGGTCACCCAGACCCCGGCACTCGGGCCTGCTGCCGGTCACCCAGACCCCGGGACTCTGACCTACTGCCGGTCACTCAGACCCTGGCACTCTGACCTGCTGTCAGTCACCCAGACCCCAGCACTCGGACCTGCTGCCAGTCACTCAGATCCCGGCACTCTGACCTGCTGCTGGTCACTCAGACCCTGGCACTCGGACCTGCTGCCAGTCACTCAGACCCCGGCACTCTGACTTGCTGTCGGTCACCCAGATCCCGGCACTCGGACCTGCTGCCGGTCACTCAGACCCCAGCACACTGACCTGCTGCCGGCCACTCAGACCCCAGCACACTGACCTGCTGCTGGTCACTCAGACCCCGGCACTCTGACCTCCTGCCAGTCACCCAGACCCCAGCACTCGGCCTGCTGCCGGCCACTCAGACCCCAGCACACTGACCTGCTGCTGGTCACTCAGACCCCGGCACTCTGACCTCCTGCCAGTCACCCAGACCCCAGCACTCGGACCTGCTGCCGGTCACTCAGACCCCGGAACTCTGACTTGCTGTCGGTCACCCAGACCCCGGCACACTAACCTGCTGCCGGTCACTCAGACCCCGGCACTCTGACCTGCTGCCGGTCACCCAGACCCCGGCACTCGGACCTCCTGTCAGTCACCCAGTCCCCAGCACGTTGACCTGCTGTCGGTCACTCAGACCCCAGCACTCGGCCTGCTGCCGGTCACTCAGACCCCAGCACTCTGACCTCCTGTCAGTCACCCAGACCCCGGCACTCGGACCTGCTGTCAGTCACTCAGACCCCGGCACTCAGACCTGCTGTTGGTCACCCAGACCCCGGCTCTCGGACCTGCTCTTGGTCATCCAGACCCCAGCACTCGGACCTGCTGCCGGTCACCCAGACTCCGGCACTCGGACCTGCTGCCAGTCACCCAGACCCCGGCACTCAGACCTGCTGTCGGTCACTCAGACCCCGGCACTCGGACCTGCTGCCGGTCACCCAGACCCCAGCACTCTGACCTGCTGTCGGTCACTCAGACCCCAGCACACTGACCTGCTGTCGGTCACTCAGACCCCAGCACACTGACCTGCTGTCGGTCACTCAGACCCCGGCACTCGGACCTGCTGTCGGTCACCCAGACTCCGGCACTCGGACCTGCTGTCAGTCACCCAGACTCCGGCACTCTGACCTGCTGTCGGTCACTCAGACCCCAGCACACTGACCTGCTCTCGGTCATCCAGACTCCGGCACTCGGACCTGCTTCCGGTCACTCAGACCCCGGCACTCTGACCTGCTGTCGGTCACTCAGACCCCTGCACTCGGACCTGCTGTCGGTCACCCAGACTCCGGCACTCGGACCTGCTTCCGGTCACCCAGACCCCGGCACTCTGACCTGCTGTCGGTCACTCAGACCCCTGCACTCGGACCTGCTGTCGGTCACCCAGACTCCGGCACTCGGACCTGCTTCCGGTCACCCAGACCCCGGCACTCTGACCTGCTGCCAGTCACCCAGACCCCGGCACTCTGACCTGCTGCCAGTCACTCAGACCCCGGCACTCGGGCCTGCTGTCGGTCACTCAGACCCCAGCACTCGGACCTGCTGCCGGTCACTCAGACCCCGGCACTCTGACCTGCTGTCAGTCACCCAGACCCCGGCACTCGGGCCTGCTGTCGGTCACTCAGACCCCAGCACTTGGACCTGCTGCCAGTCACCCAGACCCCGGCACTCTGACCTGCTGTCAGTCATCCAGACTCCGGCACTCGGAACTGCTGCCGGTCACCCAGACTCCGGCACTCGGACCTGCTGCCGGTCAGCCAGACCCCAGCACTCTGACCTGCTGTCGGTCACTCAAACCCCAACACTTTGACCTGCTGCCGGTCACCCAGACCCCGGCACTTGGACCTGCTGCCAGTCACCCAGACCCCGGCACTCTGACCTGCTGCCGGTCACCCAGACCCCAGCACTCTGACCTGCTGTCGGTCCCTCAGACCCCAGCACACTGACCTGCTGTCGGTCACCCAGACTCCGGCACTCGGACCTGCTGTCAGTCACTCAGACTCCGGCACTCTGACCTGCTGTCGGTCACTCAGACCCCAGCACACTGACCTGCTCTCGGTCATCCAGACTCCGGCACTCGGACCTGCTGTCGGTCACCCAGACTCCGGCACTCGGACCTGCTGTCGGTCACTCAGACCCCGGCACTCGGTCCTGCTGCCGGTCACTCAGACCCCGGCACTCTGACCTGCTGTCAGTCACCCAGACCCCGGCACTCTGACCTGCTGTCGGTCACTCAGACCCCTGCACTCGGACCTGCTGTCGGTCACTCAGACTCCGGCACTCGGACCTGCTTCCGGTCACTCAGACCCCGGCACTCGGTCCTGCTGCCGGTCACTCAGACCCCGGCACTCTGACCTGCTGTCAGTCACCCAGACCCCGGCACTCGGGCCTGCTGTCGGTCACTCAGACCCCGGCACTCGGACCTGCTTCCGGTCACTCAGACCCCGGCACTCGGTCCTGCTGCCGGTCACTCAGACCCCGGCACTCTGACCTGCTGTCAGTCACCCAGACCCCGGCACTCGGTCCTGCTGCCGGTCACCCAGACCCCGGCACTCTGACCTGCTGTCAGTCACCCAGACCCCGGCACTCGGGCCTGCTGTCGGTCACCCAGACCCCGGCACTCGGACCTGCTTCCGGTCACTCAGACCCCGGCACTCGGTCCTGCTGCCGGTCACCCAGACCCCAGCACTCTGACCTACTGCCGGTCACTCAGACCCCGGCACTCTGACCTGCTGCCGGTCACCCAGACCCCAGCACTCTGACCTACTGCCGGTCACTCAGACCCCGGCACTCGGACCTACTGCCGGTCACTCAGACCCCGGCACTCTGACCTGCTGCCAGTCACCCAGACCCCAGCACTCTGACCGGCTGCCGTTCACCCAGACCCCAGCACTCTGACCTGCTGTCAGTCATCCAGACTCCGGCACTCGGAACTGCTGCCGGTCACCCAGACCCCAGCACTCTGACCTGCTGTCGGTCACTCAAACCCCAACACTTTGACCTGCTGCCGGTCACCCAGACCCCGGCACTTGGACCTGCTGCCGGTCACCCAGACCCAGGCACTCGGACCTGCTGCTGGTCACCCAGACCCCGGCACTCGGACCTGCTGCCAGTCACCCAGACCCCAGCACTCTGACCTGCTGTCGGTCACTCAAACCCCAACACTTTGACCTGCTGCCGGTCACCCAGACCCCGGCACTTGGACCTGCTGCCGGTCACCCAGACCCCGGCACTCGGACCTGCTGCTGGTCACCCAGACCCCGGCACTCGGACCTGCTGCTGGTCACCCAGACCCCGGCACTCGGACCTGCTGCCAGTCACCCAGACCCCGGCACTCTGACCTGCTGTCAGTCATCCAGACTCCGGCACTCGGAACTGCTGCCGGTCACCCAGACCCCGGCACTCGGACCTGCTGCCAGTCACCCAGACCCCAGCACTCTGACCTGCTGTCGGTCACTCAAACCCCAACACTTTGACCTGCTGCCGGTCACCCAGACCCCGGCACTTGGACCTGCTGCCAGTCACTCCGACCCCGGCACTCGGACCTGCTGCCGGTCACTCAGACCCAGGCACTCGGACCTGCTGCTGGTCACCCAGACCCCGGCACTCGGACCTGCTGCCAGTCACCCAGACCCCAGCACTCTGACCTGCTGCCGGTCACTCAGACCCCGGCACTCGGACCTGCTGCCGGTCACTCAGACCCCGGCATTCGGACCTGCTGTCGGTCACCCAGACCCCGGCACTCTTGACCTGCTTCCGGTCACCCAGACTCCAGCATTATGACCTGTCATTTGAATCCACTTGGAATGGGGGATGAGTTGACCGTCCATGGGGCTTGTAAGGTTTTAATCTTTCTGCCCCACGAGAATTGGCTGTTTCGAGATCTCTATTCCTTTAAGCTGTTTGCTACTTAAACAGTTGGAACATTTGCTTGTTTATTTGACCTGATGGCCTAATAACTAATAGCATCAGGCTGTGTAGAACAGAGGTAGAGTTATGAAGGCACCAGGCTTAATATTTGGCTTCTTAGTAAACATGCATTTTATGTTTAGATTCGATGTGTCAATTGAGGCTCAAAAGCTATCGTTTTCACCTTAGTTGATTGCTTGTGCATTCAATTCCTCTGCCAGAACTTCACATAAATCTAGGCTGAACTTCAGTGCAATTACAGAGTAAGTACTGCACTGTTGGGGATCAGAACTCATGGAGTACTGCACTGTTGGAGGGTCAGTGCTGAGAGAGTGCTGCACTGTTGGAGGGGCAGTAGTAGTGAGCAAGCGCTGCATTGGAGGGAGGGGGACCACAGTTGAAGGTTCAGCGCCGTGGGGCAGCCATATGGCCCGTGTGTTGGCCCACATGGTCAGTGAGGCAGCGCGGGGTAGGGGCAATGCACAGTCGGTGGGTCGCAGCTGTGATGCGTGTTCTACACGATCAGAGGTTGATTGATGTGGGGACGCCACATGATGAGTGGGTTGGGGCTGTGGGGGGCACACGGCAGAGATTCAATGATTTGGGGGCGCAACACGGTGAATGGGTTGGTGCTCTGGGGGGATGCCACATGGTTGGATATGCCGTCTTTCAGACGAGCCGTTTAAACTGAAGTGCAGTCTGTCCTCTCAGGTGGCTAATATTTATCTCCGAACCAACGCCACAAAAACAGATTATGTGGTCTTTTTCACATTGCTGTTTGTGGATCTTGCTTTGCACAAATTGCTGCTCATTTCCTGCATCAAAATAGTGACTATACTTCAAATGCTCTTTATTGTCCATAAAACACTTTGGGCTGTCCTGAGACATGAAAAGGCACTGGAAAAGTGTAAATCTTTACAAATCCCTGTTTTAAAAGTCCTTCTGCTTTAGTGTCCTGGATACAATCCGGCCAGTCTATGCATTTAGGATTGGAATTTTGGTTTTGTGCAGGCTTCGAGTGGAGCAGACGCTTTTGTTTGTCATCGGTCTCCCACTGGCTGCAGAGGTTGGGGAGAGGGAAGCAGCAGGAGGGACTGGGAGAGTTTTTTAAATTTAGAGTACCCAATTCTTTTTTTCCTAATTAAGGGGCAATTTAGCGTGGTGAATCTACCTACCCTGCACATCTTTGGGTTGTGGGGGTGAGACCCACACAGACATGGGGATAATGTGCAAACTCCACAGAGACAGTGACCCAGGGCCCAGCCCAGGTCCTCGGCGCCATGAGGCAGCAATGCTAACACTGCGCCACCGTGCTGCTCCTGGGACTGGGAGAAATAAGTGAGGGTCAAGGAGCAGGAATCAAGAAGAAAGAATTAGCATATTTAAAAAAAATATATATAATTTAAACGACCCAATTCTATTTTTTTCCAGTTAAGGGGCAAATTAGCATGGACAATCCACCTTTGGGTTTGTGGGGATGAGACCCACGCAGACACGGGGAGAATGTGCAAACTCCACATAGACAGTGACCTGGGTCCTCAGCACCGTGAGGTAGCAGTGCTAACCACTGCCACCAGCTGCCCAAGCGTATTTCTTTAGGTTTATTGATTGTACATTACAAATTTGCCGTTTTTCAACTTATGGGGTGTAGCGTTTTAAAAACTTTTCCTGAGACATTCGGTCCTACAGAACGTAACTGCAGCTTTTACATTGGTTGTATTGGGCAAATCAGATTTGCTTAACATTTGAATTAAAGTTGTATTTTTCAGGAATGTAGCTACAACATTAAGTGAGGAATTACCATGTAAGGATTAGGGGCAAGTCCGTTGTGATGTGAATGTGGTGGATGAGATGCTTGTCAGAAGAGAGTGGTCATTGTGCAGTCTTAATTCCAAGTATGTTTTGAATCTATTGCATTTGGACTGGGGCTGGATAACATTGCAACACTGGGCCTCAGCAGCCTGGGCTGGGAATCCATCAGAGCTTTTTAGTGGCCATTGACCCCCATTGGAAAGGCCAAGGATGAGGACAGAGTTAAATTTAACTTTGATGTCCCATTTCCCCATCATGTAACTTACCAACACTCGTCATGCACATGAAGGCCACTAAGGCTGAGGTACTGGGGGATAGCAGGTGCTTCTGGGAGGAGGATAGCCAATCAGCAAAGCTAACTGGGAATTGGTGTCCTGAGCTATTCTATTATTGTTGCTACCTTGTGTTACAGTTGGGCACGGTCGCCCTCTACTTCACCTATTCTGCCCTGGAGGAGGAAATGGATAAAAATGCAGAACATCCTGGCTTTGCTCCCCTTTACTTCCCGCTTGAGCTACATCGCAAGGATGCTCTAGCCAAGGACCTGGAGTACTTCTATGGGGAAGATTGGCAGGACCAGATCAAATGTTCAGAGGCCACAACAAGATATGTAGAGCGGATCCATCACATCGGGGAGCATGAACCTGAACTGCTAGCAGC